>NC_040098.1:30071357-30377071 GCF_003369695.1 Bos indicus x Bos taurus
CAAAGAGTCGACACGACTGAGAGACTGAACTGAACTGAAGGCTAGGTAGTTAACAGTGGAGAATTATCAATAGGCCTGTGGTCATACCCCAATAAGCATAATAGAATGTATGATTATATTTGGTTACCCAGATAATTAGGGTATTCTTTTAGGCTACAGAGAGCCCTGGGGCTCTTTCTTCTGGGGGTCTGGTTTTCCAGTTGGTGTGTCGTTTACATAGATACTGGGCATATAGCTCAAAGTCCACAGTCCGCCCAAGATGGAGTCCTGCTTTCAAGATAGAGCCTGTTCTGTTTCCTCCTTCAACTTCATGGCAAATAGGTGGGAAAACAATGGAAACAGTGAGAGAGTTTGTTTTTTGGGGGGCTCCAAAATCACTGCAAGTTGGTGACTGCAGCCATGAAATTAAAAGATGCTTGCTCCTTGGAAGAAAAGCTATGACCAACCTAGACAGCATATTAAAAAGCAGAGACATTACTTTGCCAACAAAGGTCCGTCTAGTCAAGGCTATGGTTTTTCCAGTAGTCATGTATGGATGTGAGAGTTAAACTATAAAGAAAGCTGAGCACCAAAGAACTGATGCTTTTGAACTGTGGTGTTGGAGAAGATTCTTGAGAGTCCCTTAGACTGAAGGAGCTCCAACTAGTCCATCCTAAAGGAAATAAGTTCTGAATATTCATTGGAAGACCTGATGCTGAAGCTGAAGCTATAATACTTTGGCCACCTGTTGTGAAGAACTGACTCATTGGAAAAGACCCTGATGCTGGGAAAGATTGAAGGCTGGAGGAGAAGGGAATGACAGAGGATGAAATGGTTGGATGGCATCACTGACCTGATGGACATGAATTTGAGTAGGCTCTGGGAGTTGGTGATGGACAGGGAAGACTGGCGTGCTGCAGTCCATGGGGTTGCAAAGAGTCAGACATGACTGAGTAACTATAAACTGAACTGAGTGGCCTTCAGGCAAATATCTGGGGTTGATGGTTACTAAGTAGGGTTTCTAAGCAGGCCTCGGTCCTTCCTGCCTCTTCAGTGTCTTCCATGCCCCTATCCAGAAGTGTAAGAAATGCTAGAGAGCATCAGACAGCTAATCCCTGGGTCCTCAGGGAATGATCTTGGAGCAGAAGGTACAGGGCAGGTGGTAGGTGCTCAGGTTAAATCTGTTTGTAGAGTTTTTTTTAATCTAACTTACATCATCTTATTTTCTAAGGTTTTTATTCTCACTTGTTGGAGCCCCTAGTCTATCTCATGGGAGAAGATAAAGAGGGAGGAGCAGGTGGCCCCCTTTTGAAGAGGTCCCCTGAAATATTTTCACCTCCTAAATGACCTGAGCCCTGCAGCCCAAGTGTCCTCATTTGTACCACCCCATGGTCATCTTGCTCCTCCTCCCTCACCCAAATCTTTGGTTTTCAGAGTTCTGAATTTTGATGTTACAGGGTTGTGTTGTTTTCTTTGAAATTGTACTCTGCTTCACTGGTGTAACTTCCTGCCTGTGTTGCATTAGGGCAGGATGTGGTGGGAGTCTGTGTAACTAGCAATTAAAAAAGCCAAACAAGCAACACTTTTTTGTGTTTCCACAGAACTCAAAACAGGGGGTAGAAGTTAAACACAGGGGACATGGTGGTGGAGAGTTAGCGGCCTGGTTTCCTCTCAGCACTTGATGTTTTCTGGTTGAAGAGGTGTCAGAGTTGATACGGTGAGGGTAGCAATACCATTCTTTGCTCAGTCCTCTAACCGAAAATCAGACGTTATGGAGCTGGAAATTATCACCAAATTCCACTGGATGCACTTCCTGGAGGTTGGTACTTCCTATATGTTTCCTTGTGCACCGACTTTTCCCTTCAATCAGCTGTCGTTTTGCTGGAAGAAAATTATTTTTAAGCTTGTGGTTGGTGGAAGCCAGCACTTCTCTTTCTACATGAATTATATGACTAGCCACACTTTCCTGTGCAGTCTTGGCAACTGGTTTAAAAATACTTTGATTTTGACTTTCTAATTTTCCTCAACGTTCCTGGAGCCTATCAAGTTCTGGGAAGAGGCCTTTCCCTATGTCGTTGCATACTATACACTTTAGGTCAAAATATCAGGAGTTCCAAGGAATAGCAAGGAGACATACAAAGAAATAGAGGAAAACAATAGAATGAGAGAGACTAGAGCTCTCTTCAAAAAGATTAGAGATACCAAGGGACATTTCATGCAAGTTCAGTTCAGCTCAGTTCAGTCGCTCAGTTGTGGCCAACTCTTTGCAACCCCATGAATCGCAGCACGCCAGGCCTCCCTGTCCATCACCAACTCCTGGAGTTCACTCAACTCATGTCCATTGAGTCGGTGATGCCATCCAGTCATCTCATCCTCTGTCATCCCTTTCTCCTCCTGCCAATCCCTCCCAGCATCAGAGTCTTTTCCAATGAGTCAACTCTTCACATGAGGTGGCCAAAGTACTGGAGTTTCAGCTTTAGCATCAGTCCTTCCAATGAACACCCAGGACTGATCTCCTTTAGAATGGACTGGTTGGATCTCCTTGCAGTCCAAGGGACTCTCAAGAGTCTTCTCCAACACCACAGTTCAAAAGCATCAATTCTTTGGTGCTCAGCTTCCTTCACAGTCCAACTCTCACATCCATACATGACCACTGGAAAAACCATAGCCTTGACTAGACGGACCTTTGTTGGCTAAGTAATGTCTCTGCTTTTAAATATACTGTCTAGGTTGGTCATAACTTTCCTTCCAAAAAGTAAGTGTCTTTTAATTTCATGGCTGTAGTCACCATCTGCAGTGATTTTGGAGCCTAAAAAAATAAAGTCTGACACTGTTTCCACTGTTTCCCCATCTATTTCCCATGAAGTGATGGGACCGGATACCATGATCTTTGTTTTCTGAATGTTGAGCTTTAAGTCAACTTTTTCATTCTCCTCTTTCACTTTCATCAAGAGGCTTTTGAGTTCCTCTTCACATTCTGCCATAAGGGTGGTGCCGTCTGCATATCTGAGGTTCTTGATATTTCTCCCGGCAATCTTGATTCTAGCTTGTGTTTCTTCCAGTCCAGCATTTCTCATGATGTACTCTGCATATAAGTTAAATAAGCAGGGTGACAATATACAGCCTTGACATACTCCTTTTCCTATTTGGAACCAGTCTGTTGTTCCATGTCCAATTCTACTGTTGCTTCCTGACCTGCATATAGGTTTCTCAAGAGGCAGGTCAGGTGGTCTGGTATTCCCATCTCTTTCAGAATTTTCCACAGTTTGTTGTGATCCACACAGTCAAAGGCTTTGGCATAGTCAATAAAACAGAAATAGATGTTTTTCTGGAACTCTCCTGCTTTTTCCATGATCCAGTAGATGTTGGCAATTTGATCTCTGGTTCCTCTGCCTTTTCTAAAACCAGCTTGAACATCTGGAAGTTCACGATTCATGTATTGCTGAAGCCTGGCTTGGAGAATTTTAAGCATTACTTTACTAGTGTGTGCTGCTGCTGCTGCCACTAAGTCGCTTCAGTCATGTCCTACTCTGTGGGACCCCATGGACTGCAGCCCACCAGGCTTCTCTGGCCATGGGATTCTCCAGGCAAGAACACTGGAGTGGGTTGCCATTTCCTTCTCCAATGCATGAAAGTGGAAAGTGAAAGTGAAGTTGCTCATCCGTGTCTGACTCTAAAGGACCCCATGGACTGCAGCCTACCAGGCTCTTCCATCCATGGGATTTTCCAGGCAACAGTACTGGAGTGGGGTGCCATTGCCTTCTCCCTACTAGTGTGTGAGATGAGTGCAATTGTGTGGTAGTTTGAGCATTCTTCAGCATTGCCTTTCTTTGGGATTGGAATGAAAACTGACCTTTTCCAGTCCTGTGGCCACTGCTGAGTTTTCCAAATTTGCTGGCATATTGAGTGCAGCACTTTCACAGCATCATCTTTCAGGATTTGGAACAGCTCAACTGGAATTCAATCATCTGTACTAGCTTTGTTCGTAGTGATGCTTTCTAAGGCCCACTTGACTTCACATTTCAGGATGTCTGGCTCTAGGTGAGTGATCACACCATCGTGATTATCTTGGTCATGAAGATCTTTTTTGTACAGTTCTTCTGTGCATTCTTGCCACCTCTTCTTAGTATCTTCTGCTTCTGTTAGGTCCATACCATTTCTGTCCTTTATGGAGCCCATGAAATGTTCCCTTGGTATCTCTAATTTTCTTGATGAGGTCTCTAGTCTTTCCTATTCTGTTGTTTTCCTCTATTTCTTTGCATTGATTGCTGAGGAAGGCGTTCTTATCGCTCCTTGCTATTCTTTGGAACTCTGCATTCAGATGCTTATATCTTTCCTTTTTCCCTTTGCTTTTCACTTCTCTTCTTTTCACAGCTATTTGTAAGGCCTTCTCATATAGCCATTTTGCTTTTTAGTTTTTCTTTTCTATGGGGATGGTCTTGATCTCTGTCTCCTGTACAAGGTCACGAACCTCTGTCCATAGTTCATCAGGCACTTTATCTATCAGATCTAGTCCCTTAAATCTATTTCTCACTTCCACTGTATAATCATAAGAGATATGATTTAGGTCATACCTGAATGGTCTAGTGGTTTTCCTTACTTTCTTCAATTTCAGTCTGAATTTGGCAATAAGGAATTCATGATCTGAGCCACAGTCAGCTCCCAGTCTTATTTTTGCTGACTGTATAGAGCTTCTCCATCTTTGGCTGCAGAGAATGTAATCAGTCTGATTTTGGTGTTGACCATCTGGTGATATCCATGTGTAGAGTCTTCTCTTGTGTTGTTGGAAGAGGGTGTTTGCAATGACCAGTGCGTTCTCTTGGCAAAACTCTATTAGCCTTTGCCCTGCTTCATTCTGTACTCCAAGGCCAAATTTGCCTGTTACCTCAGGTGTTCACTGACCTAGAGCCAGACATCCTGGAATGTGAAGTTAAGTGGGCCTTAGAAAGCATCACTACGAACAAAGCTAGTGGAGCTGATGGAATTCCAGTTGAGGTATTCCAAATCCTGAAAGATGATGCTGTGAAAGTGCTGCACTCAATATGCCACCAAATTTTGAAAACTCAGCAGTGGCCACAGGACTGGAAAAGGTCAATTTTCATTCCAATCCCAAAGAAAGGCAATGCCAAAGAATGCTCAAACTACCACACAATTGCACTCATCTCACACGCTAGTAAAGTAATGCTCAAAATTCTCCAAGCCAGGCTTCAGCAATATGTGAACCATGAACTTCCAGATGCTCAAGCTGGATTTAGAAAAGGCAGAGGAACCAGAGATCAAATTGCCAACATCCACTGGATCATGGAAAAAGCAAGAGAGTTCCAGGAAAGCATCTATTTCTGTTTTATTGACTATGCCAAAGTCTTTGACTGTGTGGATCACAATAAACTGTGGAAAATTCTGAAAGAGATGGGAATACCAGACCACCTGATCTGCCTCTTGAGAAATTTGTATGCAGATCTTGAAGCAACAGCTAGAACTGGACATGGAACAACAGACTGGTTCCAAATAGGAAAAGGAGTATGTCAAGGCTGTATATTGTCACCCTGCTTATTTAACTTATATGCAGAGTACATCATGAGAAACGCTGGACTGGAAGAAGCACAAGCTGGAATCAAGATTGCCAGGAGAAATATCAATAACCTCAGATATGCAGAGGACACCACCCTTATGGCAGAAAGTGAAGAGGAACTCAAAAGCCTCTTGATGAAAGTGAAAGTGGAGAGTGAAAAAGTTGGCTTAAAGCCCAACATTCAGAAAATGAAGATCATGGCATCCGGTCCCATCACTTCATGGGAAATAGATGGGGAAACAGTGGAAACAGTGGCAGACTTTATTTTTCTGGGCTCCAAAATCACTGCAGATGGTGACTACAGCCATGAAATTAAAAGACGCTTACTCCTTGGAAGGAAAGTTATGAGCAACCTAGATAGCATATTGAAAAGCAGAGACATTACTTAACCAACAAAGGTTCGTCTAGTCAAGGCTATGGGTTTTCCTGTGGTCATGTATGGATGTGAGAGTTGGACTGTGAAGAAGGCTGAATGCTGAAGAATTGATGCTTTTGAACTGTGGTGTTGGAGAAGACTCTTGAAAGTCCCTTGGACTGCAAGGAGATCCAACCAGTCCATTCTGAAGGAGATCAGCCCTGGGATTTCTTTGGAAGGACTGATGCTAAAGCTGAAACTCCAGTACTTTGGCCACCTCATGTGAAGAGTTGACTCATTGGAAAAGACTCTGATGCTGGGAGGGATTGGGGGCAAGAGGAGAAGGGGATGACAGAGGATGAGATGGCTGGATGGCATCACTGACTCGATGGACATGAGTCTCTGTGAACTCCAGGAGTTGGTGATGGACAGGGAGGCCTGGCATGCTGTGATTCATGGGGTCTCAAAGAGTCGGACACGACTGAGCAACTGATCTGATCTCAGGTATTTCTTGACTTCCTACTTTTGCCTTCCAGTCCCCTATAATGAAAAGGATTTCTTTTTTGGGTGTTAGTTCTAAAAGGTCTTGTAGGTCTTCATAGAGCCATTCAACTTCAGCTTCTTCAGCGTTACTGGTTGGGGCATAGGCTTGGATTACTGTGATAGTGAATGGTTTACCTTGGAAACAAACAGAGATCATTCTGTCATTTTTGAGATTGCATCCAAGTACTGCATTTCAGACTCTTTTGTTGACCATGATGGCTACTCCATTTGTCCTAAGGGATTCCTGCCCACAGTAGTAGATATAATGGTCATCTGAGTTAAATTCACCCATTCCAGTCCATTTTAGTTCACTGATTCCTAGAATGTCGACATTCACTCTTGCCATCTTTTGTTTGACCACTTCCAATTTGTCTTGATTCATGGACCTGACATTCCAGGTTCCTAAGCAATATTGCTCTTTACAGCATCGGCCTTGCTTCTATCAGCAGACACATCCACAGTCGGGTATTGTTTTTGCTTTGGCTCCATCCCTTCATTCTTTCTGGAGTTATTTCTCCACTGATCTCCAGTAGCATATTGGGCACCTACCGACCCAGGGAGTTTCTCTTTCAGTATCCTATCATTTTGCCTTTTCATACTATTCATGGGGTTCTCAAGGAAGAATACTGAAGTGGTTTGCCATTCCTTTCTCCAGTGGACCACATTCTGTCAGACCTCTCCACCATGATCTGCCCATTTTGGGTGGCCCTACATGGCATGGCTTAGTTTCATTGGGTTAGACAAGGCTGTGGTCCATGTGATTAGATTGGCTAGTTTTCTATGATTATGGTTTCAGTGTGTCTGCCCTCTGATGCCCTCTTGCAACACCTACTGTCTTACTTGGGTTTCCCTTACCTTGGATGTGGGGTATATTTTCATGGCTGCTCCAGCAAGTGCAGCTGCTGCTCCTTACCTTGGATGAGGGGTATCTCCTCACGGCCACCCCTCCTGACCTTGAATGTGGAGCAGCTCCTCTCGGCCCTCCTGCTAGGCACAATAAAGGACAGATACGGTATGGACCTAACAGATGCAGAAGATTTTAAGAAGAGGTGGCAACAATACATAGAAGAACTATATAAAAATGATCTTCATGACCCAGATAACTGTGATGGTGTGATCACTCACCTAGAGCCAGACATCCTGGAGTGCAAAGTCAAATGGGCCTTAGGAAGCATCGGTATGAATAAAGCTAGTGGACGTGATGGAATTCCAGCTGAGCTATTTCAAATACTAAAAGATGATGCTATGAAAGTGCCGCACTCAATATGCCAGCAAATTTAGAAAACTCCGTAGTGGCCACAGGACTGGAAAAGGTATTTTCATTCCAAATCCAAAGAAAGGCAATGCTGAGGAATATTCTAACTACCACACAATTGCACTCATTTCACATCCTAGGAAGGTCATGCTCAAAATCCTTCAAGCTAGACTTCAACAGTATGTGAAGCAAGAACTTCCAGAAGTACAAGATGGATTTAGCAAAGGCAGAGGAACCAGAGATCAATTTGTCAACATCCACTGGATCATAAAAAAAGCAAAAGAATTCCAGAAAAATCTGCCTCTGCTTCATTGACTATGACAAAGCCTTTGGCTGTATGGATCACAACAAACTGTGGAAAGTTGTTAAAGAGATGGGAACACTAGACTACCTTACCTGCCTCATGTGAAACCTGTATACAAGTCAAGAAGCAACTGTTAGAACTGCACATGGAACAACGGACTGGTTCAAAATTGGGAAAGGAGTACGTCAAGGGTGTATACTGTCACCCTGCTTATTTAACTTATATGCAGAGCACATCATGGGAAATGCTGGACTGGATGAAGCACAAGCTGGAATCAAGATAGCCGGGAGAAATATCAATAACCTCAGATATGCAGATGATACCACCCTAATGGCAGAAAGGAAAGAGGAATTAAAGAGCCTTTTAATGAAGGTGAAAGAGGAGAGTGAAAAGCTGGCTTAAAACTCAACATTCAAAAAAAGAAGATCATGACATCCGGTCCCATCACTTCATGGCAAATAGATGGGGAAACAATGGAAACAGTGACAGACTCTTTTCTTGGGCTTCAAATCACAACCGACGATGGCTGTAGTCATGAAATTAAAAGACACTTGCTCCTTGGAAGAAAAGCTACAACTGATCTAGACAGCATATTAAAAATCAGAGAGAGTACTTTGCCAACAAAGGTCCATATAGTCAAAGCTATGGTTTTTTAGTAGTTATGTACAGATGTGAAAACTGGACAATAAAAAATACTGAGCACTGAAGAATTGATGCCTTTGAACTGTGGCGCTGGAGAAGATTCTTGAGAGTCCCTTGGACTGGAAGGGGATCAAACCAGCGAATCCTAAAGGAAATCAATCTTGAATATTCATTGGAAGGACTGATGCTGAAGCTGAAACTCCCAATACTTTGGCCACCTGATATGAAGAGCCAACTCATTGGAAAAGACCCTGATGCTGGGAAAGACTGAAGGCAAGAGAAGGGGATGACAGAGGATGAGATGGTTGGATGGTATCATCGACTTAATGGACATGAGTTGAACAAACTCTGGCAAATAGTGGAAGACAGAAGCCTGGTGTGCTGCCCTCCATGGGGACTCTGCCTGTTGGCAGAGTCAGACTGAGCGACTGAACTTCAGGATGTCAGGATTGGTATGCCACCCTGTGGTCATAATAGAGAACTGAATCATCTCCAGAATTCTGGAGAGCAAGACCCGATCCTGAAATACTGTAGCAAGTATCCCTTGAGCTAAGGTCTAGGATACTAATTTTAGTCTTTAAGATGGATTTTACCCACAGAATTCCTGATTCAGTAGGTCTGGGGAGGCCCCTGAGAATTTTACATTTCTATGTTCCTGAGAGATGTCGTTCCTTCTGGTTAGGAGACTGCATTTTAAGAATCTCTGTCCTAGTTTAGTTAAAAGCCAGTAGTATAGAGCCCTCAGCTCCATCACTGCACGTTCCCACCCAAATCCAAACCAAGGGTAATCAGGGTGTTCCCGTCTGTACAGTCTGTATTGAAGAGATGGAGATTGTAATCTGTACCAGTCCCTGACCACAAGGGGGCGCGTTATAAAATAGTCTGTTGTCTGATTAGTTCATCTGGAAAAGCTCAGAGAAGTGCAAGGAAATGAGAGAGCCCAGATGAAGTCTGGCTTACCCAGGAGAAGCCCTACGATTGACCAGGGCACACTGGGACATGGACAAAATCTAACTTGGCCACCTTTTCAGACTCTTCCTTTTATTTTATTTACTTAACATTTTGGCTGGGGGACATGTGGAATCTTAGTTCCCTGACCAGGAATGGAATCCGTACCCCCTTGCGGTGGATGTACAGAGTCTTAACCACTGGACCACCAGGGAAGTTCCCCGACCCTTTGTTTTTGTTTGGCCTCTCTATATGTCTAGGTTTCATGTTCTGAGGTGTCTTGCTCTTAGAACTCTACATTAACCTGTGAATGAAAAATGATCACGTTTTCAGAAATTCCTGAAGTAAAAATTGCCTGTGATTCAAAGGGAAGGGCTTTTATGAGTCTTTAAAAGTGGGCTTCAGGCACCTTCTCAGGCAGCTGTGTTACTATTTTTAGTGCATGTGTCTGGTGTGCAAATCCACCACGATGTTGGGACTGCTTCCTAATAATACCGTAGATGCTGATGAGACTTCCCCTCTTTGGGAGATCTCATCCAGACACAGGGCTATGGCCTGTGTGAGACAGTAACCTCAGATGACATTTTCTTGGTGAGATCCTGGCTGTCTAGATACAGCTCCCAGATATGATGAGCATCCATCAGAAAGATGGGGCAGAAGCCACATTGGATTTGGGGAGCAGATTCGGATTTGTCAGTAGATTCCTTAACCTTGGGTGAGGGTGTACATCGGCCACCCAGAGATCTCTCTGATAACTGGCTCCTCCCTGTATATTTTCCTTCTTTCCTGGTGACCATATGCTTGTCTGCTCTCTGCTAGAAATCCCCATGTGAATAAACAGAAATGTGAATTCTCTTATATCTGGGGTCATAGTTCAGAATTTAGAAACTTGCTGTCTATTTTGAGTGGTATTTGCCAGGCAACCAAGCGGACAGCTCGTATTGGCCAAGATTCAAGCTTCCCTGGTGGCTCAGATGGTTAAAGAGTCTGCCTGCAATGCAGGAGACCCAGATTCAATCCCTGGGTCAGAAGATCCCCTAGAGAAGGTAATGACTACCCACTCCAGTATTCTTGCCTGAAGAACCATGGACAGAGGAGCCTGGTGAGGAGCCATGGAGTAGCAAAGAATTGGACACAACTGAGTGACTAACACATATACAATGTAGTTCAAGATCCCTTAGTAGCAATGGTGGGGAGGGAGCATTTACCAGATTTTTTTTTTGGTTCTTTATCCAAGAATTAGCCACAAGAAGCAGAAAGTCCTCAGGGAAATTGACATGAAATAGTGGAGCTTGAACCTGACATAGAGCTCATTTGAGTCAGCCCTTTTCCTTTCAGCCCTCCTCTCTGCTATCTTTTCTATGCTCATGACCCTAGATCTTGTTCTAGAAAAACTTTAACAAGCTTTACATATTATCCACAAAGTAAGGATGAGGTAGAGAGAACAAAGAAAATGGCAGAATAGAAAAACTAAGGTGATGTCAGATATCAGGTGAATATTTCAAAAGTGCACTGTGAGGGAATGTACATTTCCTGGAGATGGCTTACAAATTTGGCTTTAAGTTTACTGGTTGTCATGCAAGCAGGGAAAAGTGATTAATTAGTTTCTTAAAAAGTTAAACACTTTCCGTATGATCCAGCTATTCCACACCTAAATACTAACTGAAGAGAGATAAAAGCAGACAAAGACTTGTACATAGTGTTCAGAGCAGCTTTATTTGTAATAACCAGAAACTGAAAACAACCCAAATTTCCACCAATAGGTTAATGGATAAATATTTTGTCATATGTTTGTATAATGGAATAACACAGCAATAAAAAGAAATGAGCTGTTGATTCACACAACATAGATGACTTTCAAATTAATTGTGCTGAATGAAAGAAGTCATAAAAGAGTACATACTTTGTGATTCCATTTATATAAAACTCTAGAAAAGGCAAAATAATCTATAGCCACGGAAAGCTGATCAGAGGTTTGGGAATGAGCAATGTGTGGAGGGGTAGAAGGGAGAAATTGAAACAGGACATGAGAAAACTTTTGAAGGGCTTGAATTCTTTCATATCATGCATATGGGAATGGTTTCACAAGTATGTGTGTGTGTGTGTGTGTGTGCTCAGTCATGTCCATGAACTACACTATGGAATTCTCCAGGCTTCAATACTGGAGTGGGTAGCCTTTCCCTTTTCCAAGAGATCTTCCCAACCCAGGGATTGAACCCAGGTCTCCCACATTGTAGGTGGATTCTTTATCAACTGAGCTGCCAGGGAAGCCCAGATTCATGGGAGTCAGCATTATTTCCTCAACCAGCTAGCAAGCACCATCTGGGCAAAATCACCACCCTATATTTCTCTGGTATTCACCACAGGGCCAAGCACAGCAGTGGGCATACGGAAGACCTTCAGTAAATGCTTGTAAAACTGAATAAAATATTGCCTATAAGAAAATGAGTATGGATTGGATTTTTAATAATGACTGAGTATTTGCCCCCGAGACACGGTTTCTGATGGTCTCAGCTCATCTCATTTTTTTGTTCTGTGTCTCTGACTCTTCTGTACTTTGCCATCATATCTGCTCTATAGTGGCCTGGTTGTCTTTATGTCTGTGATGGGTGTGGAGTCTCTTCCTCCACTCCTTTGAATCTTGGTGCAGGAGGTCACTGACACTCCAAGAAGATCCTTCTCTCTCCCAGCAAAGGTGCCCAATGTGCAATGGATATTATCCTCTGTACAGATCTGTCTGACTCTCTAATAAAACCATTTATGGAGACACTATTTTGTGTGAGACATTGAATTTGGCTATTTAACAAGTCTATAAATCCTCAACAAACCCAAAGAAATACTCTATTATTATGCAAATTTTATGGATAAATAGATTAAGGCTCAGAGTGATGATATAGTTCTCCTGTTATCACACAGGTAATCACTTGGAAAAATTATGATCTTGAATTACAGACATTATAATCTATTCTCTTAACCACTCCCGGAGTGGGTAGCTATTTCTTCTCCAGGTGATCTTCCCAACCCATGAATGGAACCCAGGTCTTCTGCATTGCAGACGGATTCTTTATCAGCTGAGCCCCCAGGGAAGTCCGATTCTCATAAGAACTTACCTTTATTGAAACTTTTTTCATTGCTCTCACTTCTTAAGGGCTTTCCTTTCTACCTGGTGATAGATTTACTTAGGTATAATTATGTGTGAAAAGTACTAAGGAGCAGGACCACTCAGAGAATAAATGCCTTACCTTAGAATGTACAAATGTCAAATAACTTCAAGGATCATTACTCTGGTTGGAAATTTTATTACCTTCATTGGTGAGGATGACAATTTGTAACATTTTCCCAATTGTCAACTTGCTCTGCTTGTAGAGTTAATCCTCCATCCTAAATATTTCCTGTTTCTTAGGAGAAGGCAGAATAGTGTTTGCGTGCTTGTGCGTGCGTGGGTTGCTGAAGTTGGAGGAGGCGTTTGACTCCAGTAGTTCTTTAAGGTAACATTTTCTTTTTGACAAGCTGCCCTCTCCCAAGAACCACGCCTCTTCTCCCTTTGATCTTTGGTGATTTGGGGCTGACTGGAAATGGGGGTCATCATCAGCAACCCTTTGTCAAATCCCTGCCGGCCCTATTTTCTGGATGGTTCTCTTTAGGGCAGCCTTGACATCAGCATTCCGGAGGCTGTAGATGATGGGATTGAGGATGGGGGTGACTACAGCATAGAAGAGGGAGACAAGAGGGTCACTGGCGGGATCATAGCTGGCCTTAGGCCGGATGTAGATAAAGATGGTGGTGCCATAGAAAAGGGACACCACCACCAGGTGGGAGGAGCAGGTGGAGAAGGCTTTGAGGCGGCCAGCAGCAGACGGGATCCGGAAGATAGTAGCCAGGATACGCCCATAGGAACCCAGGATGAGGCCAAAGGGACAGAGGATGAGGAGAGCAGCGGCCAGGATAATCTGCAGTTCGTTGAGAGAGGTGTTCCCGCATACCAGCTGCAGGACAGCCTGGATCTCACAGAGGAAGTGTGGGATGGCCTTGGGGCCACAGAAGGGCAAGGAGAAGACAAAGGAGGTGTGGCCCAGGCCCACCAGTGCCCCACAGGCCCACGCTGACCCAGCTAGACACAGGCATGTCCCTTGGCTCAGCAGCAGTGGGTAGCGAAGGGGTTGGCATATGGCGGCGTAGCGGTCATAGGCCATGGCTGCCAGGAGGCAACACTCCGTGGCACCAAAAAGGAGAAGGAAGAACATCTGGAGAGCACAACCAGAGCAAGGGATGTGGCGCTGACCGGTGAGGAGGTGGTGAAGCAGCAGGGGGACCGTGACAGACGTGTAGCCGATCTCCAGGGTTGAGATGTTTCGAAGGAAGAAGTACATGGGGGTCTGGAGGGCAGCGTCAGCAGAGACCAGCAGCACGATGAGGAGGTTGCCAGCCACGGTGAGCAGGTAGACGGTGAGAAAGGAGAAGAGTAAGCCCTGGAGGTCGGCCAGGCGGGAGAAACCGACAAGAATGAATTCGGTCACCACGGAGGTGTTTGTAGACATCCTGCTCAAATCCCTTCTGATGAAGGACGAAAGAAATGGCGAGGGAAAGTTGCAATTATGGAATTGTGAGGTGGGCAAAGATGGCGTCTTGTTGGGACTTCTCTGTCGGTCAGGTGGTTAAGACTGCTCCTTCCAGTGCAGGGGATGCGGGTTCCATGCCTGGTAGGGGAACTAAGATCTCACGTGACACAGGGTCTGGCCAACAATTAAAAAGAAATAAACCCGGTTTCAAAATTTGAAATTTTAAAAAAGATGACCTCTTCTTGTATCTGAGCAAAGCATTGGAACTTCTGTCTTTTAGACTTTCATGGCCTTTGAGGCAGCACAGCCTTGAGTCCATATTAGACTCTTGCTGGCTCTTGGAACCCTGGGTGAATAGTGCGGCTCTGTGCCTAACTCCCTCACCTGACTTCTCCCTGGTGGTGCCCGCCTTTCATAACAACACACTGAATTCTGTTTTCAGTTACTCCAGGGATGAGGGCTGGATCATTCTAGCCTCCTTTTTACTCTTTTCTCCCTTGCTCATCCTTCCCACAGTGCTGGGGACAGAATTTTCCCTCCCAGCAGATATTTCCCTCCTCAAAGTTAGATGTGTTCCATGTTCAGGGAGGGCATGAAAAATCCCAATTTAGTCGGAATTTTCTCTGTGTTTTTTCCTTTTTGAGTCCTTCTATATTTGTCTTTTACTTTCCTTCTTTCACATGTTTCCTTTTCCCATGCCTCTCAATTTGTCGCCCCTCTCACACAATTTTCGTATAGTTCCCCACCCCCCGCCCCCCAACTTCAACTCTTTCTTCAGTTACCAGATCCACTCAACCTTTCTCTGTTTTTTTTCTCAGTTTCCTATCTAATGGCAATGAGATAAATTTCATGGTTTTCAAAGGGGAGAGAAGAAATTGGAAAGATTCTCTCTCTTATAGGCAGTTAAACTGTTAATTATCCAAAGGAGTGAGAATCGCTCTAGTTTTTAAAGATACTCAGGAAGGAGATGACAAGGTCCTTCCTGGTTGCTTATTTTTGCATTTTACAGCCCTCAAACCTCATCTCTATTTATCTTAATATGTATGCAAAAACCCAAGCCACACGTGTAAACTTCACAGATCCACACACTAACATAGTACATTTCTAAACACAAGCACAGAAAAATAGTCCAATATCCTCAGATGCTAGAGTCAGCTAAGGTCACAAATAAATCATGTATTGTATATACACACAAATATCACTACAAATAACAATGAATGTGAAAATACATTTAACCTAGGAATATAAATACACCCAGATATATAATAGAAGCACACATCTAAATTCTTTGCAAACGTAAAACCATATTCAGGAACATCTATTAAAAATACAAGCTCACACACTGGTGTCCTTTTGCAGTTCGAGAGTCCTTGGTTCATTCCACCTTAGTGGCTCTTTCAGTGTTTTTCAGGAGATGCTATCAGAATTCTTTCTTTTTATTTGAAGAAACAGCCAGTGATAAAGGCAGATGGTCTTTGATGACTTGCTTATCTTCTCCTTTCTCTACACAGTGGATCCCTCCCGAGGAAGGTACTGTTCAATTTGGTGTCTCTTTCATGTCTCTGAGGACCTGAGTCTCCAAGCATATTTGACTTTCCAAAGGGAAGTGCTCTTCACACAACCAATTAATGTGTTATTTTAAAGTCTGTTTCTTAGGTTGCAGAAATTGTAGGGTGACCTGTCAAGAGCATATCAGAGAAAATGTCCAGGGCTATTGTTTTTCGTAGCTCTCCCATAATATCAAAAAACTAACCCAATTAAAAAATGGGCAGATGAATTGAAGAGACATTTTTTCCAAAGAGGAAATGCAGATGGCCATCAGGCACATAAAAAGATGCTTAATATTGCTAATTATCAGGGAAATGCAAACCTGAAACACAATGACCTATCACCTCATATCTATTGGAATGACTGTAATCAAAAAGAACACAAACAGCAAATGTTGGTGAGGATATGGAGAAAGAGAACCCTTGTACACTGAGGTGAGAATGTAACTGGTGCAGCCACTATGGAAAACAGTACAGAGGTTTCTCAAAAAACTACAAATAGAACTATGACCCAGCAGTTCCACTCCTGGGTATATATCCAAACCAAACCAAACCAAACCAAACTGAATCAAAACACTAAAAAGATACATGCACCCATGATCATAGCAGCATTATTTACAATTGTCAAGAAATGGAGGAAACCTAAGTGTCCATCAACAGATAAATGGATATAGATGTAGTACACACACACACACACACACACACAGGAATATTACTCAGCCAAAAAAGGGATGAAATAATGCCATTTGCAGCAACATGGATGGACCCTAGAGATTATCATACTAAGTAAGCCAGACAAAGACAAATATTATATAATATTGCTTATATGTGGAATTTAAAAAATGATACAAATGAATATCTATACAAAACAGAAATACACTCACAGACATAGAAAACAGACTTATGGCTACCAAAGGGGAAAGGAGGGGAGGGAAAATTAGGAGTTTGCTATTAACATATACACACTATTGTATGTAAAATAGATAACCTACAAAGAATCTATTGTATAGCACAAGGAACTGTACTCACTATTTTGTAATAACCTTTAAGGGAAAAGAATCTGAAAAAGACTGTATATATATGTGTATATATATATATATATATATATATGAATCATTTTACTGTGCACCTGAAACTAACATAACATTTTAAATCAATTAAACTTCAATAAAAAAGAAAATAACAGGCAAAGTTTATTTGGGGTGCCATAACGGAGAAGGCAATGGCACCCCACTCCAGTATTCTTGCTTGGAGAATCCCATGGATGGAGGAGCCTGGTAGGCTGCAGTCCATGGGGTCGTTAAGAGTCGGACATGACTGAGCGACTTCACTTTCACTTTTCACTTTCATGCATTGGAGAAGGAAATAGCAACCCACTCCAGTGTTCTTGCCTGGAGAATCCCAGGGACGGGAAGCCTGGTGGGCTGCCGTCTGTGGGTCACACAGAGTTGGACACGACTGAAGCGACTTAGCAGCAGCAGCAGCAACAAAGTATCACAAATGGGATGGATTAAATAAAAAGATTCATTATCTCACAGACTCCACAGGAGTCTGGAGATCCAAGTGTTGGCAAAGTTAGTTTCTTGAGTCTACTCTCATTGCTTATAGAAGGCTGTCTTCTCCTATGTATTAAGACACTGGTTTTCCCTCTGTGTATCTGTGTCCTGGTTGCCTCTTCTTAAAAGGATATTAGTAGTCATATTGGATTAGGCCCCATTCCAGGTAACTCATTTATCCTTAATCATCTCTTTAAAGATGCTGTCTCCAGATACAGCCTCATTCTGAGGCATTGGTCATTAGGGTTTCAACATATGAATTTTTCTGGGGGTGAGAGAGGTGGTCACACACAGTCCAGCGCATAACAGCACTACAAGGAAAGAAAACTACATGCCAATCTAATCTAATAAACCAGCACTTGTTCACTGCTTTCAGTTCAGTCACTCAGCCGTGTCTGACTCTTTGCTACCCCATGGACTGCAGCACACCAGGCTTCCCTGTCCATCACCAACTCCTGGAGTCTACTCAAACTCATGTCCCTCACCTCAGTGATGCCACCCAACCATCTCATCCTCTGTTGTCCCCTTCTCCTCCCGCCTTCAATCTTTCCCAGCATTAGGGTCTTTTCCAATGAGTCGGTTCTTCATATCAGGTGGCTAAAGTATTGGAGTTTCAGCTTCAATATCAGTACTTCCAATGAATATTCAGGACTGATTTCCTTTAGGATGGACTGGTTGGATCTCTTTGCAGTCCAAGGGACTCTCAAGAGTCTTCTCCAACACCACAGTTCAAAAGCATCAATTCTTCGGCTTTGCATCATTTCTTCATTCACTGCTTTGCATGTTATTAAGTCTACTGAACATCAGAACTTCTCTCTGAGAGAACTGAAAAGGATTTTATGTTCTTTGGTTACCTGCCTGATAGCAAGTGAAGGAGCTGGATGTCCAACCCAGATGTACAGACTACAAACCATGTGCGATTTCCCAGCACTTTATATGAACATCAGAGTATTCACTCCTCTGGAGAAGCTGAGCAATGGAAAGAATAGGCAAAAATGGACATGCTGGGTGGCAGGAGGAGCAACTGTTTCACTTAAAATGTGCCACAGATAACTCCCCAGAGCAAATATATAGATTTAATGACTGGACTTCCCTGGGTGGGAGTCTGCCTACCAATGCAGGGACACTTGCTCAATCCCTATTCTGGGAAGATTCCTCATGCTTGGGGCAACTAAAGTGGGTGTGGCAGAACTACTGAGCCTGAGCTCTAGAGCCTGCGGGCAACTACTGAGCCCATGCACTGCAACCACTGAAGCTCCTGCGCCTAGAGCCTGTGCTCCAGAACAAGAGAAGCCACTGCCATGAGAAGCCAGTGCACTGGCAAGAGCAAGCCCTACTTGTTGCAACTAGAGAAAGGCTGCACAAAGCAATGAAAACACTGGAACCAAAAATTAAAAAAATAAATAAAAAGCTAAGCTTAATGATTAAAAAAGTTACCTTGCACAGGTAAAATTCAATGACTAGGAGTTATTTTCTGCTGGATATCCCACCAGCTTTGCTTTCTCTGCTTTTCCTGTGGCTCCATCACTTTGTTTCCCTGCTTGAGTGGTAGACCTTTTTCATCCGGGACACCAAGACTTTCAGAGCTTCCTTGACATCCTTGTTACGGAGTGTATAGATGAGAGGATTGAGAAGGGGAGTGATGACTGAGTAGAAAATAGCCACAATCTTGTTGATACTTGACTCATACCTAACAGCAGGGCGGACATACATGAATATGAGAGTGCCAAAGTAGATGGTGACCACGGAAAGATGTGCTGTGCATGTGGAAAAGGCCTTGCGCCGAGCAGCAGCTGAGGCCATGGCTAGAATTGTGGCCAGGATGTGGGCATAGGAAGCCATGGTGAAGACCAGGGCCCCTAGGATAATGACAGTGCTAAAACCATAGCCCACGGCTTGGATGGCGTATGTGTCTGTGCAAGAAAGGCGGAAAATCTGGTCAGCGTCACAGAAGAAGTGGTTGATCTGGTTGGGGGTGCAGAAGGAGATCTGTGTAAGGAGGAATGAAGGGAACATGGGGCAGAGGAATCCCACACACCAGCAGACGCCAGCCAGGGTACCACACGTTTGAGGGCTGAGCAGAAGTGGGTAGTGGAGTGGTCGGCAGATGGCTGCATAGCGGTCATAGGCCATGGTAGTGAGAAAGAAGAGTTCTGTGGCAGCCAAAGAGAAGAAGAAGTAGTACTGGGTGATGCAGCTGGGAACTGAGATGACCCCTTGGGAACTGAGAAAGTTGGCCAGCATTTTGGGCACGGTGACTGTGGTGTACCAGAGCTCTACCAAGGAGAGGTTGCAGATAAAGAAGTACATGGGAGTGTGGAGGCGTCCGTCCAGGGCCACAATGAGCACAATGAGCCCATTGCCCACCAGGGATAAGAGGTAGACCAGGAGAAAGAGGGAGAAGAAGAGCAGCTGCAGAAGTGGAGAGTTGGAAAATCTCATGAAGATAAATTGAGTGACCAAGGTGCGGTTGGCTCTTTCCATTCAGCTTGGTGGGTCAACTGGGCATGGAGGAGACATATAAAGATCTTGAGATGTCTTAAGTTACATGGTTTCCTCTCCAGCTTTATTACACCATCTGGACTCCACACACTCCCAGTATTCCTTTTAATTCACCCTTTGACTGCCTCAGAGCTTCTCCAAAGCAGAGAGCACTCTACTTCTTCAAAAGTAGGGTTACTAAATATTCAAGACACTCTCTCTTTCTCCTCATTGAAATAGGTCCTAAAATGCCACATTTCCCAGGAATTCTCTTTAGAAAGATTACAGGAGAGGACTCAGCTGTGGCTCTAACTAGAGTGAACATGGAGCCACGCTGTCCCTAAGCATAGGTTGAATTGCATATTATTGTAGATATCAACTTTTTTGGACGTCAGACCAGGAAGTTTATATTATTTAACTTAATATTTCCAAGGATTGGTTAGTGTGTATCCTTGAGCTCTGATCCCAAGAATCTTTAACCTTCAGGCTTGCAGGAGATATGGGATATTACTGATCTTCTATCTTCCTGCTCTGGACAGTAGCTCTGTCTTTTGCCATCAGATCTCAGAAGATGGGGAGTAGTGAGTGTGTTTACCTTTGTACAGATTCTAGCACAAGACTGGTAGAGGCCCTTCATGGAGACTCTGATTCTGAGAATCAAAGGCAGAGTAGGAGAGCTCTTCTTGCTCAGTGGAGGGTAAGGAGTGGAATATAGTTTAACGTGAAGAGTAAATGTAGGCTTGGATTCCCAGATGGGAATTTGGGGATGGGATAAGATCCTTGAAAGGAAACAACTGTTATAGACATGTGCTTAAATCCAAACTAATCACAAAAGCAAGGCTCAGAGGATACTCAGGTTTGCATAGCTGAAGTTCATTGGCGTGGATGAAGGTGATAGCACTGACATTACTGAGCTGTGCGTTTTACATATTTTGCACATCTTGCAGGTGTCTTCATTTGAAGTGCTCTAAAAATGGAAATATCAAATATATTCAACATTAGGAGTAAGATGAATTATGCTATACATTAAAATACATGAAATAAACAAAATACACGAGAAATTGTTTTGACACAATGTAAAGGTGTGATGCAAAATCTAATATTCAATATGATCTGGTATGTATGCCCAAGATATAGATTACCAGTGACTTCTTAAATGTAAATTTTTGTGTCACCACTTCATAATAAATACAATTTCAATATCAAGAGGGATATTTTATTTTGCTATTAAAATATTTATTTTATTTTGATGTCAGAAATAAGTTAGTTGATAAAGATCCTTCAGGTTGCAACCAAGTCCTGGCATAGTCAAATAAATAAATAAGTATTAAAAAAGAATGCATTGAGTTAGTTGAGAAAAACGAGAGAAAATTGACAAATATTAAAAAGAAATTAAGAATCATCTGAATATTTTCCAGTCAGTGTGAGAAACATTATTTATATTGGAATGTTAACTTTTGAAGTATTTTCATTTATGTATTTATACACACATACACATGCAAAGACAAATGCACACTTGAAACCATAAAAAGAAATTTCTGAACTGTCCATCCTTTACTTTCCATTCTTCCACTGCCATCTCCTGATTCAGGCTTAGTACCATCTCCTTTGTTCATGACACTACCACCCATCAGGTTTCTCATGCTGCAAATATGGATTAATGTTCAATGACTCCCTTCTTCCCCTCTCTCTTTCTTTGCCCCCATGTCAATACTTACTAAAGTGCTTTGTGATATATCTGTTTATGTCTATTTTTCTACTATTAAATCTCAGTATTTAAGATTTACTCAGATCTACTATTAAATCCCTTGAAGTTGGGAGCTCTACTTTATTCAAGGTTTTATTCTCAAAACCTGGGATACAGCATGGAAGACAGAGCAGTAAAAACTAAGTGTCAGGTGGAGGAATGAATAGATACACCATCAAAGCTGCTTGCTAATTGTTATCCAGCTTCTTTCTCTTCCAAAGTGTCCAGAATTCCCTGCCAGATGGATTTTCCTGGACACAGTTTTTTTTTTTTTTTTTGGACACAGTTTTCATTCCATCAATCTTTTGCCTGTGATTCCTATAATACATTATATCAGGTTCCAATTCCTTGGATTGGCATTCTTTTGCAGACCCTGAAACATGTGTTCTATACCACCTGTCTAAGAAAGTGTATTTTTAAGTTTGCCAGTGGGATTATTCCTATTTCCCCAGAGCTCATTCTAAATACAAACTTTCTGTGTCTGTTTTCTCCCAGTAAGAACTGCTGAGAGATTTATGTCAGAAGAAAACACTCTTCCTCTTCACTCTCTCCAGCCCCAAATTTTTACTTATCTATGATTACCATTGAGCTTCTGACTTCAAGGAGCTCATGTCTAATAGTAGAAATCTAGATATAAACAGATGTTTCATGAAGTATTTTGGTAAGTGTTATAAACATGGGCTAGTTAAAGGACCTTAAGGAAACCACTGCAGTTGAAGGATCTGACTTTTTAGAAGCAGAGAAAGGTTTCACAGAGAAGGTCAAATTCAACATCAGTCTTTATGAATACAAAGGAGTTTTTAGGTATCAAAGAGCAGGGTGTTTGCCAATGCACGGAGGCATGAACTGACACTGAGGAGTTCCCTAGGGCTTTGATTAAGGTAAGGGCTGGGAGGAAGGGGTGGGTCATTTTTGCGGGGAAGGCAGGGCTTGCTTGCACGGACAGGCTATCTCCATCTCTGACCTTCCAACAGTCTTCTTCCCTAAGTCAACTCCTTTCTTCCCCTGAAGGAAAAGTAAGACCTGCAGAGAAAAGACACTGACTTCTGATTTCCTCACTGGTCGCTCACCCACCAGCAGATACTGATGGGGCTAGGGGAGGAGCTTTGGGAGAGGTGATACAGTGAGACCTCCTGGCAGAGAAGAAACAGACCTTGCTTCCCTGAATTATTGATTTCCCACTGGAATGAAGACGAATCCGTGTGTAGGTACAGGTTCCAGAGTCAGGGTTATAGAGAGCTGATGCATTTGGGCCCATACTGGATCATCGGGCAAAGAGTTTGGGGCATCGGGAATTTTGTATGAGGCTCTCAGTTGGGAGTCAACTGGCAAGATGAAACTGAGTGGATGGCCAAGGCTTAAGGGAGCTGCTCGACTTCTGTTTAAATTAACTTTGGCTTGAGCCAAAGTTCCAACCAAGAAGAGGATGCAACCTTACCAGCATATTTATCTATTTCCTTACCTGCCTGACCAGAAAAAGTAGATATGGGGGAAAAGTGGGGGTCATGTGAGCAGACCAGGCTCTCTCCCTTTTACTGCTAGCAGAGCTAAGAGCAGATCTAGGACTGGCTGTTGGCTGGGGTTATTAAAAAGGAACATTGATATGAAAATGTGATTGGAACAAAAACTAACAGGGATTTGTGTGCAAAGTTTCACCCTAATAGAAGCAAAGGAAAAGTGAATGTCTTAATAGCCAGAGAACACTTTGAAACATAAACATGACTGACAAATTAGGGAATCTGACTCAGGGTCATTAGGCAGTTGGTGACCCAGTGGAAAGGGAGGCAGTAAGCAGAGCACGGTGTATGGCAGTAACCATAAAAATACAACTGCTGTACATTTGCAGTCCATACATTGAGTCTTAGTATACTATATTCATATATCAGCAATCACTGATGCACATTTAACGTTTAGAGAATCTAAAGGTTGGGGGCCATTTTAGGCAGCTTTCCTTATTTTGCCCCAAACCCTAGATTCCTTTCTGCCTCAGTGCCTTTGCTCATGCTTGGCATCCTCCCCTGTGTTTTGTAAAACAGCAACCATTGTTTTTGATTCATTTATGAAGTCTCAGCCAAATGTTCTAGTCCAGGGACTAGTGAAATAATCCTGAATTCTTACTGTTCAGAGAGCTATACAGTTCAGAAGAATGGCAACTGGACCTGGAAATTCTGATGCAATAAACTTCACCTATAATAAGTGTTCCGCAGCCCAGAGAGGAAGGGTCTTGGAACAATCTCATCTCTTTTCATCTGTGCTGGATTCTGAACAACAGAACTGATGGCAGCATATTTATATTTTATCTTTGTACCCTGGAACCAGTGTTCACAATACTATTGTTTTTCCCTGTATAAATCTATGATATTCCTTACTGTATTTTATTTTCCAGAATGGGAATGAGTGAGAATGTATAGGGGGAGTAAAACAGACTCTATGCTTCCATAAACTTTGTGGTCAAATAAGTAGTGGTCCCCTTCCTCTTACCACCAAGAGGCTGTGCTTGTAGTTGCTGGTATCACAATATTTATGCCTAGAATTTGGGCCAGGAATTAAGAAATGGCATCTATCATCTCTCATTTGGTCATCTTAAAGAATTCATTTAATTTTTTGAGTCAAGGTTTCTTCTGAAACTTTGGACAAATCGTCTCTAATCCTAACTATAAAGACTCTTGAAAAATGTCAAACCAATATAAATATTTTCCTTTTCTTACCCTCATTTATTATTTAATTTAAAAAACAGGCAAACATATAATTTTATTGAAAATAAAATTTAAAATATTATTGAGTTAGAGCCATTGACTGTGTCACTGCCCTTTGTGAAGTTATGGACAAAGTTGAGTCAGAGGGATATATATGAAAATGGTCAGTCTTTAAAAATATCAGGTAGAGGTCAAACAGCAGGTTGGTGTTCAGCTGTCTCTGAGAAGCTGAGTATGATTCAGAAATGAACAACTCTAGGTGCTCCACCTTCTCCATCTCTCTCTCTACTTCAGCAGCTGATAAAGAATACTTTTCTCTCATCCATCACTCTGGACATTTATTCTCTATTTCTAAAGAGAGAGAGAAATACTCTACACCATTCTGCTATTCAGTGAAGCTTCAGGTTACTTTTGGAGTGTCCTATCTCGGCTATTTTGAATTTAAGTTTTCCTCCCTTCCTTCCCCTACCCCTTTTCTTTCTTTTTAAAATAGGGATGCATGCTAAGTCACTTCAGTCATGTCCGACTCTTTGCGACCCTATGGACTGTAGCCCTCCAGACTCTTCTGTCCATGGGATTTTCCAGGCAAGAATATTGGAGTGGGTTGCCATGTCCTCCTCCAGGGGATCTTCCCCACCCAGGGATCAAATTTGAGTCTCCTGAAGCTTCTGCATTGCAGGCAGATTCTGTCAGCCACTGCTGAAGCCTTTAAAATAGGGATAATGCAACTGAATTCTGACTAAGAGAGAAGATCTGGCTCACTATCATTAGTTACACTCTAACTTTCCATTCCTAATTCTTTTTACATGACCAAAGACACTGACCCTCATTGCCTTGGGCATCAGGGCAGGAGAAGATAGCACTCACCAATGATGGGAAAGAGGACTGGAAAGATGCATCAGTTGGTTCTGTGGGACAAAGAGGTAGGGTGCAGCTTCTGTCTTAGGAAAAACAGTAACAAAGTCCAACTGAGAGAGGTGGTGTTGGAGAGGAGCTCCCTGTGTCCTCTTCTCCCAGCTCCCTTTTCAGAAGCATGTCTTCCTTAGGGGGTCAGGGTCTCTGGAAAACCATGGAATCTTCAGAAGCATGTATAGTTTATTTTCCAGATTTGAGCCTCCATGCTCTGAGGTGACTACCCTGTGAAGGGAAGTGTTGTTGGTGTGTCTTTTTTCCTCAGGGGAACTGTACTCCCTGAGACCCACACACCCTAAGGTGACTCACAGAGATGATTGGTATCAGGAGCCCAGCGGTCACACTGTTCCCTTAGAGTCAGAAAGCCCTGCCAGTGCAGACAATTCCCTGTAGAAGGACCACATCTGCCTCTCTGTGTATGGAGCAGGCTGATGGGGACCAGGTTTCCTCTTCTGCTGTCTGGAATGTTAGCTCTGAGGCTGTTGATTCCAGAATTTCTTGGTGTCATATTGTTCGATCTAGAGCCACTGAAGAAGATCACTCTTCACACAGAGTCCTGTACAGTCAGTAATGACTGTTAGTAATAAGAGTGTGTCCAATGCCCACCTTTTTTTTTTAAGGTTACAATTTTTTTATGTTTTTTTTATTTATTTGGGCTTCCCTGGTGGCTCAACGGTAAAGAACCTTTCTGCAATGCAGGAGATGCAGGTTCGAGCACTGGGTCAGGAAGATCCCCTGGAGAAGGAATGGCAACCCACTCCAGTATTCTTGACTGGGAAATCTCATGGACAGAGGAGACTGGTGAGCCACAGTCTATGGGGCCTCAAAGAGTCAGACACAACTGAGAGACCAAACAACAGCAATGATATATTTATTTGGCTGCACCGAGTCTTAGTTGCAGCATGTGGGGTCTTGTTCCCTGACCAGGAATAGATCCTGGACCCTCTGCACTGGGAGCGTGGAGTCTTAGTCATTGGATCACCAGGGAAGTCCCCAGTGCCCACTTCTTATGCTTTTGTTGAACACAAACATTTCTTTTCGGGCTTTAGGGAAGACCTTCCTCTGTGGGAGTAAAGAGAGTTAAGGAGGGGAAAGGTAACAGCAACTTGCCTGAATTCACTAATGAGGGCTTGAGGAAATTCTCCCAAGTACAGTTTGTGATGGGACAGGAAAAGTCCCATCAAGTTTGAATAATCATTACAATGAATATGCTGTTTTTTTCATTCTATAACGTTTTCAATTCATTGCTGCATGAGGGTCAACATTTTTGGTATTGGAAAATCCCCCAAAGCTTGTCTGATGCCTTGTCCTCCTCCTCATTTCCCTTGTGTGTTTTTTCTTTTCTTATTGTGTCCTAGGAAGTAAGCATATAGCAGAGAGAGCAGTGAACAGGCCAGGGTTTTGATCTTGGTTGTTGAAGGTGATAAATAGAAAATAAATTTAAAGAGCAATTTGTATGGTAATTGGCAAACACATAAAAAATTTAAACATGGTAAAGTTTTTATATGGGAAAAAACAAAAAATGTATGAAAATAAAAATCATGTATATCACCCCAAATCCCCAGTAGCAAGAATTAGTAGTTTTGATGCTAACCAGGTTCTTGGCCTTCCACAGTCAATAGAAACTGACTACAGATCAGACAAGAAATTCAGGCAAGGCTTTATTGGGGCTCCTGTGCCAGCTGCAGGAGGGAGAGAAAGCAAGTAACATGTTCCCTTGCTTGTCCCAGTGGAGGGGCGAGCTCATTCCTTACATGGCTGAGGGTAGGAGTGTTTTCCCAATAGTCATGTACGGATGTGAGAGTTGGTCCATAAGGAAGGTTGAGCACAGAAGAATTGATGCTTTCAAATAGTGTTGCTGGAGAAACTCTTGAGAGTCCCTTGTACTGCCAGGAGACCAAACTAGTCAATCCTAAAGGAAATTAGCCCTGATTATTCATTGGAAGGACTGTTGCTGAAGCTGAAGCTCCAAAGTATGTTGGCCACCTGATGCAAAGAGCCGACTCATTGGAAAAGATCCTGATGCTGGGAAAGATTGAAGGCAAAAGGAGAAGGAGCAGCAGAGGATGAGATGGTTAGGTCTCATCTAATCATCTTGGTTAGTTGATGCTAATTAACTAATGGATCAACTCAATGGACATGAATTTGAGAAAACTTTAGAAGATAGTGTAGGACAGAGGAGCCTGGTGCGCTACAGTGCATGGGGCCACAGAAAGTTGGACACGATGTAGTGACTAACAACAAGGAGTGTGTCCAGGGCTTGGGCTGGAGGTGTGGCTTAGGTGGTTTGCCCACCCTTTTGTGGTGTTGAGTGCAGGAGGGCATGTGCAGTACCCTGTTTTTGCTCCCAATACCTAGTTTTTGCTTCCATCTCTTCAGAAATGGCAGTTGGGACTTTTGTATTTTTTGGTCTAGAATTTGCCCCAACTGTGCATGCACACAGTAATTTTTAGTCCCATATAATTTCTTTGTATTTTGTAGCTGGAAGAGAGGTATGTCCAGGTGTAAGCTTTGCAGTATTGCAGCAAAGGATCCCAGGTCTCAGCATTGTCTCAATTTCTTGATTATGTCCACAGAAACAGATGTGAGTGGTTTATTTTACTTTTTTATACAAATGAGAATGGAACACACTAAGCATACTATTTTGTACTTGATTTTTTTTTCTGTTTAACAAATATCGTAGAGCTCTTTGGCACCATTGGAAATAATCATGGGATATTAGGGCTTCCTGGGTGATGCAATGGTAAAGAATCTGCCTGCTGAGGCATTATGTTTGCAAATGTTTTTATAAGTAAAGGGAAAAGTATGTAAAGACAGATGCCAATATTTAAACAACGATTTCATCAAGGTAGGTGGAGTGTTCTGCGGGGAGAAAGAGATAATATTCATTTTCTTTAGAGATTGCTATTTTATTTGAATTGTTATAGTTAGAGTGCATTATATCTATGATTTAAGCTATTGAATAAAAAAAAAAAAGTAGTAGCATTTACTGTTGGCTGTAGATAGTGGACCTTACAGTAGTTCAGAGAAAGGGGTTTTCTCTGTTGGTCTGTTGGGAAAAAAATGGGAATGAAGTAAGGGTTTGACTCAGATGGATGACAGTGAAGTGACTGAACACACTGCTGGGGATGAGAAGTCAATAAATCAGCCTGGTGTCTGTGGAGAATTCACAGAAGGGAACAATCGTAGAGGAGCTGTCAGGTAGGCATTTGGGCATGGAGGACACTGAAAGGCCATTTAATCATGTAGATGTTACTTTGTAATAATATGCCAGCTTCCTTCCCCTTAAATCAGCCCAACATTGGCAAGGCTTTGAAAATCCACATGAAATACTCCCCAGGGCTGTTTCAATTGAAATACTTTTCTGGGATGGTGAAATGTCTGAAAGCTGGGTGTGGGGTGGAAGGGTTGAGAGCAGTCTTCTGGGAGGACCACTCTTGGGCATGGTGGTTTAGGGATGCTGTAGAGAACTTAGGAGAGTTTTGTGATAAGTTCTGGGGAAAGAGCCTAGGAATGGGGGATGGGATGCTTAGTGGAGTGCATTAGCCCCCAAGTAGATGGAAAGGAGGGTTCCCATATAACCCTTGGTTTCTGCTCTACTTTTGGTCAAGCCAACAGTTTAGGAACCTCCTCTGGAGAAAGACAGGTATCTCAGGGGGCTGATATTTCCTTTTCATTTAAGGTTGTTCTCCAGTCAGTTTGTAATTGGTTCTCAGGGGCCCCTCTCCTCTTGGCAATTGTCAGCCCTCTTTTGTGATAAAGGGAAGGAAAAGCCAATGGAATCAGGAAACTAGAAAAGGAGATGGAGAGTGGAAAAGAGAATGACTCTGGGGAGTGGAGGGTGAAAAATGTGACATTTCTAATCAATGTCTTGCATTATTTCAGGTTGAGTTAAAGGGAGGAGTTGAAATTGGGAAACTTCAATAATCTGAACTCTTCGGACAATCTTAGCACATATTCTGCTTTTCACAATTTTTATCTTTAGAAGGGCTATTGCAGGTGAGTTTCCTATTTTTGTATAATTGTTCACAGCTTAGGTCACAGACTTTTTATAAAAGGGTAAAGAATTGGTATTTATGGAGTTGTTTCCTCTGATTAGTAACACATTTCATTTAACCCAGAGAGTCAAAAAGTCAGTTTTTCAAAGTCATTCCTCTGGAATCCTAGTGTTGCAACGTC
This sequence comes from Bos indicus x Bos taurus, assembly GCF_003369695.1. Taxonomy (NCBI): domain Eukaryota; kingdom Metazoa; phylum Chordata; class Mammalia; order Artiodactyla; family Bovidae; genus Bos; species Bos indicus x Bos taurus. Next base: position 30,100,633 of record NC_040098.1, read on the forward strand.
TTCCACTAAAACCTTCCCATTTGTCTATAATCCTCACATCCTTCTATCTTCTCTTTTCCTTCTTCTTTCTCCCCACTTCCCCAACCCCTTAAAAAATAGAGTGGGAATGTGGTGATCTGAAAAGCCAGGATTATGCTATGACTTGAAAATAGTTTTCATGTGGATGAATTTTTTTAAAAGTTAATTTTGTTATTATTATTTTTCCCACACAGCATATGGGATATTAGTTCTCCAGCCAGGGATTCAACCTGTGTCCCCAGTGTCCACTGTCCTCCAAACAGTGGAAGCTTGGAGTCTTAATCACTGGACCACCAGGGAAGATCCTGACTGAACTTTTAAAACACTCCCAAGAACAGTCTTATTGTGGAATTGACAACCATAGTTTTCATACCTTCTGCTAGCAGATTCTGTGACACATACACACACACACACACACACACACACACACGCACGGACAAATATCTGCATTTTTGCCCTCTGCTTCCAATCATTTGATGTATTCTCATTTTTAATAAACACACACACATCCCTTTGGATAGCATATGAGATCTTCCTTGTAGGTACCCAGGGGCATTTTCAGCTCTTCACTCAATTATACATCTTTGCTTTCCATTATGTCTCTCCTGCCTAGAATACTATGCTCACTCTCCTATCCTTTGCCTGGCTGACACTTGTTCTTCAAAACTTTTTACCTACAATTACTTCCTCAGGGAGCCTCCCTGATCTTGATTCTCACACTCTCTCAGTTCCTAGTCTGAGTTGGTTTTCTCTCTATTCACACAGCACCTATACTTTCGTCAATCATATTATTTATTACATTTGTATTATAAAATCTTGTATGAAATTAGAATTTAAAGAACATTATTTTTAAGGGAGAGGGTAATCTCGAGACTATAAGGTTATAATTGTGCTAAGATAAAGAGGTTGTAAGACTAATGAAGAGAGAATACATAGGAATTTTCCAAGTAACAATTGATTAGGTGCTTGAGGAATGAAGAGACAATGTTAAGATAAAGATGACTACAATATAGTAAGCTTGGGTATCAGGCAGAATTTCCAAACCACTCACAGTGAAGCTGGTTGTGATCAAGGAAGATAAAACAGTTTTTTTTTTTCTTTTTCCTATAACAAGCTGATTGTAAGCTGTGATAGGACACAAGGCAGGCATTTGAAGGACATTACACTGTTGCTCCGGAGAAGGCAATGGCACCCCACTCCAGTACTCTTGCCTGGAAAATCCCAGGGACAGGGGAGCCTGGAAGGCTGCTGTCTGTGGGGTCGCACAGAGTCGGACACGACTGAAGTGACTTAGCATAGCACACTGTTGCTCATGAGGAAGGCTCTATGGCTGGTTACAGAGATCGGGAAGGTAGAATTTAGTAAATCATAAAAATATTGGTGGTGGTTTAGTCGCTAAGTCGTGTTTGACTCTTGTGACCCCGTGGACTGTAGCCTGCCAGGTTTCTCTGTCCATGGGATTCTCCAGACAAGTATACTGGAGTGGGTTGCCATTTCCTTCTCTAATAAAAGTATTAGATTGAACTAATAGGTTAAGGTCTCTGAAGACTGGAAATTGAGAGTTTAAATCATTGATCAAACTTCTTGAGTCTTGAATATGTGCACAATTAAGGAAAACAGCAGAGGTAAGGAATTGGAAAAGCAACTAAAAAGGGGACAGACTAGGATGTGTGTAAGTGATTCTTGTTTTTGAGACTTACCTTTATCTTTTTCATTTTAGCTCTACTTATCTCGGGCTTGGTGTAGAAGATGCAAAGAAGCACTAGAATCTGTCACTTAATCACTGCAGAAACTTGGATGATCTTCATGGAAACGGTCTCCATAGGAAACCAAACGATTACTGAATTTGTCCTTCTTGGTTTCTATGTCAAAGCTGAGCTGCATCTCCTTCTCTTTATTGTGTTCACTGTCATCTACGCTTCCATCATCCTAGGGAACCTGCTAATCATTGTGGCGGTGGTTAGCTCTCAGAGGCTCCACACACCCATGTATTTCTTCCTGGCTAATCTGTCCTTCCTGGAGATCCTCTACACTTCCTCAGTGGTGCCCAAGATGTTGGAGGGCTTCTTGCAGGAGGCGGCCATCTCTGTGGCTGGTTGCTTGCTCCAGTTCTTTATCTTTGGTTCTTTAGCCACTGCTGAGTGCTTCCTACTGGCTGTCATGGCATATGATCGCTACCTGGCCATCTGCTACCCGCTCCGCTACCCTCTCCTGATGGGACCCAGATGGTGTTTGGGGCTGGTGGTCATAGCGTGGCTCTCTGGCTTCATGGTAGGTGTAGTGATTATAGCCCTCATGGCCCAACTGAGATTCTGTGGCCACAACCACATTGACCACTTTTACTGTGACTTCATGCCTTTGATGAGCCTGGCCTGCTCAGATCCCAGTGTAGCCCAGATGACAACATTCATCCTGTCTGTGGTCTGCCTCACTGTTCCCTTTGGACTGATTCTGACATCTTATGGCCGGATTGTGGTGGCTTTGCTGAGAATTCCTGTTGGGGCCAGCAGAAGGAAGGCTTTCTCCACGTGCTCCTCCCACCTAGCTGTAGTGTCCACATACTATGGTACTCTCATGGTCTTATACATCGCGCCCTCTGCTGTCCACTCTCAGCTCCTCACGAAGGTCTTTGCCTTGCTCTACACTGTGATCACCCCTTTCTTCAACCCTGTGATTTATACCCTGAGGAATAAGGAAGTTCAGCAGGCATTGTGGATGCTTCTGTATGTTAAGCAAGCTGAAATGATTGAAGGAGGATGGTGGTAAAGATGTTAATTGGACTTTGGGATTGGTTGGGTAGAAATAACTTTGTCCTGTTTTGACATTTCTCTCTGTGAAAAGTTTTATAGTTACTGTACTCGTACTAAAAATGAATATTGTAGAGCAATAATTTTAAAGTGCTTTAAATTTTTTACTTTAATATTTTATAATTTCTTTACCAAATAGGCTTTGAATATTTCCTATAGGAAACAAATATATGAAAACAGCAATGCAAAACAAACCTAGAGATAAGTTGAATCATGGAAGTTTGTAACGTGGTTTTTCATTGATGACTATGTCTTGAATCTCTTTTTATTTTAACCAATATGTATGTATTTATTCTTCAGAGATTCTCAGCATAGCTGAACATGATTTAGGTGATCTCTGTTTGTGAAAGCTCATAGTCATTTTTAATTTTTTCACCATGCAAATATAGTTCACATTTAGATTTTCCTATAATAAATTCTTAAGAGTTGAATTGTCAGGTTAAAGGGAAAGCATATTAAAAAATTAAAGCTGAATGCATTTAATTGTTTAACTACTTTATTGTAGAAAATTTCAAATATACAGAAAAGTAGATAGAACACTATAATGAATCCCATACAGCCATCATCTAGCATCAATATCAACATTTGCCAATCCTATTTCTATTGCCTATAGCTCCTTTTTTTCTGGAACACTTTAGAGCAAATTTCAGATGTGTAAGTATTGTGTTATGTGAAAAGTATAGCGATGTTTTCCATGTGCAAATACATTTGATCCTTGAACAACATGGATTTGAACTGCACAGTTTCACTTAAAGGCCGACTTTTTTTTTTAGTAGTAAATACAGAAGTACGGGATTTATGGCTGGTTGAATCCGTAGATAGGGAACCTCATATGTACAGGGGAACCATGTGTACAGAGAGCCAACTCAAAGTTATAGGTGGATTTTCAATTTCTCAGTGAGTTGTCACCCCTGGCCTTGGTATTGTTCAAGGGTCAAGTGTACTCAGTATGTTTTATCGATGAAGGCATTTAAAGAAAAAAACATGCCAACCCCGATGTTATGATATTTAAAAATACCTCCCCAATGGCATCTAATACCCAGACTATGTTCAAATTTCTCCAATTATCTTTAAGTAAATTCTTAAAATTAGGATGTAAACAAGATTCACACTGTATCTTGTTGTGTTTTTAAGTCCCTTATTTCATAGTGGTCCTTCTCCTCTATTTTTTTTTTTCATACTTTTGACTTTTGGGGAAATTAAGCTCACTGTAGAATGGTTTATATTTTACATTAGACTTTCTGCTGACTTATGGTTTTGTTTGGTGTCTATCCCTATATCTTGTATTTTATATAAACATATTTTGTGTCGATCTCAGTCTATTGATAGGGTAGTGATTCCATCAGCTAAGAATGCCTGAGGCACTCACTTGGGCTCTTCCTACAGACGTTTCTCTGACCAAGGCTAATGCTGTGGCTGGGCTGACCCTTGTGGTTCCTATTATGATTGCAGGATGCATCTCAGCAACAATCATTATGGAAATTTGGAAAAAACAAAGTTTATTACTTATAGGTCCTGAAGGTTACATGAACACCTGGGGCCACACAAAGAGAATTTAGGGAGAGAGAGAGCATGGATCTGGGACTCTGCCATTATTGGGATCAAGGGTGGGGTGTCTAGGGTGTCATGGGTTCACTCTTTATCAATGAAAATAAAACACAAGAGGAGAAATTAAAGCATGGGAGGGAAAAGCAGGGTCACTCAAGTGCTCAGTTAATGGAGGCCATCCAAGGTTTTCTAAAAGGGGAATTCATGGGTGGGGTGGCCCAGCTCTTTATTTAAATGTGTAGTTGACTATATGTTTATTTGAGGTAAACGTGTTTGAAATAAATGCCTGTCAATCAAAAGCTTAATGTTAGGCACTTGCATTACAATAAAAGAGGTTATTATCAGGCACTTAACACTACAAACTAATATTAAGATAGAAGCTTAATTGGATCTGGAAGAAGAAGATTGGTTTTTGTTCTAGGAGATGTTTCAAGTCACGGAGGATCATCTTGAAATAGATGATTATCTTGAATCAAGGGGGCTTGATTTTATGCTTTGGTAGTATGCATTTGTGGAAAGACTAAGGTGTCACTCTCTTGTGTGACATGACTCAGACTCCAAATTCTCTCTTCCTGTTGGACATGGGTTTCCCAGGTGGCTTAGTGCTAAAGTGCCAGGAGCCAGCACGGGAGTCCCCACCCCATGACAAGGCCATGTGGGAGAGTTCTGGTGGGCAAGGCGAGCCAGAACTCAAGGGGTGCCCCTCTGGGCCTGCCTGAGCATGTACCCCAAAACCAAAATCTGTCTGTTTTACTATTTCACGACTTTCACCAACTCTTCTGACATTTACAGCGGCTATCCCCCACCACCTTCTCTGTAAGAAAATCAACTTGAAACTCTAGTTAATAAGTCTCCTGGACATAATAGGAATGTTTCAATTCAAACCTCTCTGATGACTTTCTAGCTTGCCTGACAGATTTGTTCAAATTCACAGCCTCCCAACCACGAGAGGCACAGGAAGCTTAAGATATTCTAACAATGCAGAGCTTCTCAGAGAGTTAAAGTTGTTAAATAGAACTAGTAGAGGATTTCTTTGTTGAGCTAATGCTTGCTGCCAAGTTTCCATATCCCTTACCTACTGTGTCCCTGGGAGTGTATTGATTAATATAGTTGGTGTATAGAAATGTAAGTAGTAGCTTTAATGTTTGTAACCTTAGACCCTTGAGTTAATTCTTTTCTTGTTATCAGATCAGATCAGTCGCTCAGTTGTGTCCGACTCTTTGATACCCCATGAATCGCAGCACACCAGACCTCCCTGTCCATCACCAACTCCCGGAGTTCACTCAGACTCACATCCATCGAGTCAGTGATGCCATCCAGCCATCTCATCCTCTGTCATTCCCTTCTCCTCTTGCACCCAATCCCTCCCAGCATCAGAGTCTTTTCCAATGAGTCAACTCTTCGCATGAGGTGACAAAGTACTGGAGTTTCAGCTTTAGCATCATTCCTTCCAAAGAAATCCCAGGGCTGATCTCCTTCAGAATGGACTGGTTGGCTCTCCTTGCAGTCCAAGGGACTTTCAAGAGTCTTCTCCAACACCACAGTTCAAAAGCATCAATTCTTCAGCGCTCAGCCTTCTTCACAGTCCAACTCTCACATCCATACATGACCACAGGAAAAACCATGGACTTGACTAGACGAACCTTTGTTGGCAAAGTAATGTCTCTGCTTTTGAATATGCTATCTAGGTTGGTCATAACTTTCCTTCCAAGGAGTAAGCGTCTTTTAATTTCATGGTTGCAATCACCATCTGCAGTGATTTTGGAGCCCCCCAAAATAAAGTCTGACACTGTTTCCACTGTTTCCCCATCTATTTCCCATGAAGTGATGCCATGATCTTCGTTTTCTGAATGTTGAGCTTTAAGTCAGCTTTTTCACTCTCCACTTTCACTTTCATCAAGAGGCTTTTGAGTTCCTCTTCACTTTCTGCCATAAGGGTGGTGTGCATCTGCATATCTGAGGTTATCTTGATTCCAGCTTGTGTTTCTTCCAGTCCAGCATTTCTCATGATGTACTCTGCATATAAGTTAAATAAACAGGGTGACAATATACAGCCTTGACATACTCCTTTTCCTATTTGGAACCAATCTGTTTTTCCAAGTCCAGTCTAACTGTTGCTTCCTGACCTGCATACAAATTTCTCAGGAGGCAGATCAGGTGGTCTGGCATTCCCATCTCTTTCAGAATTTTCCACAGTTTATTGTGATCCACACAGTCAAAGGCTTTGGCATAGTCAATACAGCAGAAAGAGATGTTTTTCTGGAACTCTCTTGCTTTTTCCATGATCCAGAGGATGTTGGCAATTTGATCTCTGGTTCCTCTGCCTTTTCTAAAACCAGCTTGAACATCAGGAAGTTCACGGTTCACGTATTGCTGAAGCCTGGCTTGGAGAATTTTGAGCATTACTTTACTAGCATGTGAGATGAGTGCAATTGTGCAGTAGTTTGAGCGTTCTTTGGCATTGCCTTTCTTTGGGATTGGAACGAAAACTGACCTTTTCCAGTCCTGTGACCACTGCTGAGTTTTCCAAATTTGCTGGCATATTGAGTGCAGCACTTTCATAGCATCATCTTTCAGGATTTGGAATAGCTCAACTGGAATTCCATCACCTCCACTAGCTTTGTTCGTAGTGATGCTTTCTAAGGCCCACTTGACTTCACATTCCAGGATGTCTGGCTCTAGGTTAGTGACCACATCATTGTGATTATCTGGGTTGTAAAGATCTTTTTTGTACAGTTCTTCTGTGTATTCTTGCCATCTTTTCTTCATATCTTCTGCTTCTGTTAGGTCCATACCATTTCTGTCTTTTATCAAGCCTATCTTTGCATGAAATGTTCCTTTGGTGTCTCTGATTTTCTTGAAGACATCTCTAGTCTTTCCCGTCCTGTTGTTTTCCTCTATTTCTTTGCATTGATTGCTGAAGAAGGCTTTCTTATCTCTTCTTGCTATTCTTTGGAACTCTGCATTCAGATGTTTATATCTTTCCTTTTCTCCTTTGCTTTTCACTTCTTTTCTTTTCACAGTTATTTGTAAGGCCTCCCCAGACAGCCATTTTGCTCTTTTGCATTCCTTTTCCATGGGGATGGTCTTGATCCCTGTCTCCTGTACAATGTCACGAACCTCATTCCATAGTTCATCAGGCACTCTATCTATCAGATCTATGCCCTTAAATCTATTTCTCACTTCCACTGTATAATCATAAGGGATTTGATTTAGGTCATACCTGAATGGTCTAGTGGTTTCCCCTACTTTCTTCAATTTAAGTCTGAATTTGGCAATAAGGATTTCATGGTCTGAGCCGCAGTCAGCTCCTGGTCTTGTTTTTGCTGACTATATAGAGCTTCTCCATTTTTGGCTGCAAAGAATATAATCAATCTGATTTCGGTGTTGACCATCTGGTGATGTCCATGTATAGAGTCTTCTCTTGTGTTGTTGGAAGTGGTGTTTATTATGACTAGTGCATTTTCTTGGCAAAACTCTATTAGACTTTGCCCTGCTTCATTCCGTATTCCAAGGCCAAATTTGCCTGTTACCCCAGGTGTTTCTTGACTTCCTACTTTTGCATTCTAATCCCCTATAATGAAAAGGACATCTTTTTTGGGTGTTAGTTCTAAAAGGTCTTGTAGGTCTTCATAGAACCGTTCAACTTCAGCTTCTTCAGCGTTACTGGTTGAGGCATAGACTTGGATTACTGTGATATTGAATGGTTTGCCTTGGAAATGAACAGAGATCATTCTGTCGTTTTTGAGATTGCATCCAAGTACGGCATTTTGGACTCTTATGTTGACCATGATGGCCACTCCATTTCTTCTGAGGGATTCCTGCCTGCAGTAGTAGATATAATGGTCATCTGAGTTAAATTCACCCATTCCAGTCCATTTAAGTTCACTGATTCCTAGAATGTCGACATTCACTCTTGCCATCTCGTTTGACCACTTCCAATTTGCCTTGATTTATGGACCTGACATTCCAGGTTTCTATGCAATATTTCTCTTTACAGCATCAGACCTTGCTTCTATCACCAGTCACATCCACGGCTGGGTATTCTTTTTGCTTTGGCTCCTTCCTTTCATTCTTTCTGGAGTTATTTCTCCACTGATCTCCAGTAGCATATTGGGCACCTACTGACCTGGGGAGTTTCTCTTTCAGTATTATCATTTTGCCTTTTCATACTGTTTCTTATTATAGCCCACCACTTTTGCCCTATAGGTATGCAACTTTATCTAATGCTTTGGGAGGGTGACGCATGACTTTAGAATAATCACCTTTAGAGAAAAATAAGTTTTCTGAGGAAAAGGGTCATAAAATGTTAACAGGCCTCCTGGCCAGAAGATGATGTAAATCACCTAAAACTTTTGCATATGATAAGTTTGCAGGAAGAAAGCCTGGCTTTGATAATGATCAAGGACTGCTGACCTTGCATGACTCTACCCCTTCCCCCTTTATCTTGTATGCACAACTTAAGGTATAAAAACTACTTTTGAAAATAAAGTGTGGGCCTTGCTTACCGAAGCTTGGTCTCCCCATGTCGTTCTTTCTCTTTCCTTTTCCTATTCAGGTTGATCTCCATGGAGCGCAGGGGCTCTCTGTGTTCACTTTCCTGCCTGGGCTTCTAAGACTCACTCAAGAAAGTGCCTAAGGTGGGGCACATTCCGCGATTCGAGAGGGTGCCTGTGGCCTACGTGAACAGAGCAAGTCCCGTGCGGGGGCTTTATTAGCTTTCTGTGTAAACCAAGGAATATCAGCCTCTTTTCTCTCCTCTATTTCTTAACTGCAAAATTGTTTCCTTATCTCTTTATCTATTCTTTCGCCAATGCCGTCCTCCCGAGGGAATCCCTGGATCCAACTGGGGCTGGACCCTGGTACTAAAGAATCTGCCTGTCAAGAAGGAGAGTGGGGTTCAATACCCTGGAGAAGGAAATGGCAACCCACTTCAGTATTCTTGCCTGGGAAATCCCATGGACAGAGGAACCTGGCAGGCTACAGTCCATGAGGACGACTTAGTGCCTAAATGACAACAACAACAAACTTTTTAATACTGGAAAGTCCCCCAAAGCTTATTTGATGCCTTGTCCTCCTCCTTGCTTTCCATGTGTTTCTTCTTTTCTTATTGTGTCTCCTTTGCTGTCTCACATATAGGGTCATCGTTACCATCTTTCTAAATTCCATTTATATGTGTTAATATACTGTATTGGTGCTTTTCTTTCTGACTTGCTTCATTCTGTATAATAGGCTCCAGTTTCATCCACCTCACTATAACTGACTCAAATGTGTTCTTTTTAATAGCGGAGTAATATTCCATTGTGTATATGTACCACAGCTTTCTTATCCATTCATCTGCCGATGGATATCTAGGTTGCTTCCAGGTCCTAGCTATTGTAAACAGTGCTGCAATGAACATTGGGGTACATGTGTCTCTTTCAATTCTGGTTTCTTCAGTGTGTATGCCCAGCTGTGGGATTGCTGGGTTGTATGGCAGTTCTATTTCCAGTTTTGTAAGGAATCTCCACAGCGTTCTCCATAGTGGTTGTACTAATTTGCATTCCCACCAACAGTGTAAGAGGGTTCCCTTTTCTCTGCACCCTCTCCAGCATTTATTGTTTGTAGACTTTTTCATAGCAGCCATTCTGACTGGCATGAGATGGTACCTCATTGTGGTTTTGATTTGCATTTTTCTGATAATGAGTGATGTTGAGCATTTTTTCATGTGTTTGTTAGCCATCTGTATGTCTTTGGAGAAATGTCTGTTTAGTTCTTTGGCCCATTTTTTTTGATTGCATCATTTATTTTTCTGGTATTGAGTTGTATAGCTGCTTGTATATTTTTGAGATTAATTCTTTGTCAGTTGCTTCATTTGCTATTATTTTCAAGGCTGTCTTTTCACCTTGTTATAGTTTCCTTTGTTGTGCAAAAGCTTTTAAGTTTAATTAGATCCCATTTGTTTATTTCCATTACACTGGGGGGGGGGGTAGATCATAAAGGATCTTGCTATGATTTATGTCAGAGAGTGTTTTGCCTATATTTTCCTCTAGGAATTTTATAATTTCTGGTCTTAAATTTAGATCTTTAATCCATTTTTAATTTATTTTTGTGTATGGTGTTAGAAAGTGTTCTAGTTTCATTCTTTTACAAGTGGTTGACCAGTTTTCCTAGCACTACTTGTTAAAGAGATTGTCTTTTCTCCATTATATATTTTTGCCTCCTTTGTCAAAGATAAGTTGTCCATAGGTGCATGGATTTATCTCTGGGCTTTCTATTTTGTTTCATTGATCTATATTTCTGTCTTGTGCCCATACCATACTGTCTTGATGACTGTAGCTTTGTAGTAGAGTCTGAAGTCAGGCAGGTTGATTCCTCCAGTTCCATTCTTCTTTGTCAAGATTGCTTTGTTTATTCGAGGTTTTTTTTTGTAATTCCATACAGATTGTGGAATTACTTGTTCTAGTTCTGTGGAAAATGCCATCGGTAGCTTGATAGGGATTGCATTGAATCTATAGATTGTTTTGGGTAGTATATTCATTTTCACTATATTGATTCTTCCGATCCATGAACATGGTATATTTTCAAACTATTTGTGTTATCTTTGATTTCTTTCATCAGTGTTTTATAGTTTTCTATATATAGGTCTTTTGTTTCTTTAGCTCAACATTCAGAAAACGAAGATCATGGCATCTGGTCCCATCACTTCATGGGAAATAGATGGGGAAACAGTGTCAGACTTTATTTTTCTGGGCTCCAAAATCACTGCAGATGGTGACTGCAGCCATGAAATTAAAAGACGCTTACTCCTTGGAAGGAAAGTTATGACCAACCTAGATAGCATATTCAAAAGCAGAGACATGACTTTGCCAACAAAGGTTCGTCTAGTCAAGGCTATGGTTTTTCCTGTGGTCATGGATGGATGTGAGAGTTGGACTGTGAAGAAGGCTGAGCACTGAAGAATTGATGCTTTTGAACTGTGGTGTTGGAGAAGACTCTTGAGAGTCCCTTGGACTGCAAGGAGATCCAGCCAGTCCATTCTAAAGGAAATCAGTCCTGGGTGTTCTTTGAAAGGAATGATGCTAAAGCTGAAACTCCAGTACTTTGGCCACCTCATGCGAAGAGTTGACTCATTGGAAAAGACTCTGATGCTGGAAGGGATTGGGGGCAAGAGGAGAAGGGGACGACAGAGGATGAGATGGCTGGATGGCATCACTGACTCGATGGACGTGTCTGAGTGAACTCCGGGAGTTGTCGATGGACAGGCAGGCCTGGTGTGCTGCGATTCAAGGGGTTGCAAAGAGTCGGACACAACTGAGCAACTGATCTGATCTGATCTGATCCCTAAGTATTTTATTCTTTTTGTTGCAATGGTGAATGGGATTGTTTTCTTAATTTCTCTTTCTGTTTTCTCATTGTTAGTGTATAAGAATGCAAAGGATTTCTGTGTATTAATTTTATATCCTGCAAGTTGATTAGCTCTAGTAATTTTCTGGTGGTGTCTTTAGGGTTTTCTATGTAAAGTATCATGTCATCTGCAAACAGTGAGAGTTTTACTTCTTTTTTTCCAATCTGGTTTCCTTTTGTTTCTTTTTCTTCTATGATTGTTGTGGCTAAAACTTCCAAAACTGTGTTGAATAGTAGTGGTGAGAGTGAGCACCCTTGTCTTGTTCCTGACTTTAGGGGAAATGCTTTCAACTTTTTGCTATTGAGGATAATGTTGGCTGTGGGTTTATCATGTATGGCTTTTATTGTGTTGAGGTATGTTCCTTCTATGCCTGCTTTTTGGAGAGTTTTTTTTTTTTTTATCATAAATGGGTGTTGACTTTTATCAAAGGCTTTCTCTGCATCTATTGAGATAATCATGTGGTTTTTAATTTTCAATTTGTTAATGTGGTGTATCACATTGATTGATTTGCAAATATTGAAGAATCCTTGCATCCCTGGATAAAGCCCACTTGGTCATCATATATGATCTTTTTATTATGTTGTTGGATTCTGTTTGCTAGAATTTTGTTGCAGATTTTTACATCTATGTTCATAAGTGATATTGGCCTGTAGTTTTCTTTTTTTGTGGCATCTTTGTCTGGTTTTGGTATTAGGGTGATGTGGCCTCATAGAATGAGTTTGGAAGTTTACCTTCCTCTGCAATTTTCTGGAAGAGTTTGAGTAGGATAGGCGTTTAGATTTCTCATTTTCAAATGAGATTACAGGGACTTCTTTGGTAGTCCAGTGGTTAAGACTTTGCCTTCCAGTGAAGGGGGTGTGGGTTTGATTCCTGGTCCAGGAGCTAAGATCCCACATGCCTCCTGGCCAAAAAAACAAAACATAAAACAGAGGCCATATTGTCACAAGTTCAATGAAGACTTAATTAAAAAAAGTGAGATGCAACAATGTCTTGCTATTTGCCATAGTTATGCTTTTTATATAAAATTTCCTTGAACACTGAAGTTGTTTGTGAGTATCAAATGCTTATTTTTGCTCTAGGGGAAATTCAGAGTTATATTCTTACAAGCCCTTGGCCGCCTTTTTGTCCACTGATGAACGTGTAGTCTTGTTTTAAGTGTGCTTCTGCTTAAAGACACTACATATATGTCATTCATTAACATTGAACTCACAGCCAATAGCACTGTAACCCATGGCTGAAAAGAGCTTATCTAATACATGCATTTTTCTCTGTAAGGCCCATCACAGTCTTTTTGCCCTTGGGAAATTAGACAGCATTTTAATACTACACTTGGGGACCAGTGAGATCACCAAAAAACATCCCAAACTGTGAAAAACGTGGCACTAAATATACTATGAAAAGGCCACTTACTTATAGCATAGAACTGAAGTAAGAGGGCAAAACTTTATCTTGTTCAACCTAAGCTGGCAACATGTCTATCAGCTGACTCAATTTTTTGCCATGTGCACATGCTAACACCCATGCATAAGTAGAAAAGTACTGAAAATATTGATTTTGGGATTACACATAAATTTTAGAGAGCAAGCGTTTTGACAAATACTGAATATACAAATTATGAATATTGACTATTCTAATCTTCTCTACTCTTGCAATCTTTGGTGTTTTCTTCACAGCTGAAACTTTAAGACATTTTCAGAAAGCCAAGGATTATGAGTCAAATACCCATGTTTTTCATTTAGGCATCCATGAAGGCATTTCTATTCATTGTTTTGCTAACCACTTATGAAACAACTACAATGTACTTCTGGAACAAAGATGAATAGGATGCGCTAAGTATTACTGAGTATTATTACTTATTTCTAGCTTGAGTCTAGTGAAGAAGAAGGCTAAATTTCTAATAGAAACCACAAAAGGCTGTGATTTGTCTTGTTAAAATCTGGCTGGATAGAATACCATCTCTTTTGTGTAAAACTGAATCTCTGATCTTCAAGAAGTTTTGGAAGGTATGGGATAAAATAATATTTCAAGTTAGGTCCATGAAATCCTGTTGTTAAAGACTCCTTGGGTGCAAATTTCTTAAGATCCAAGGGAAGGGATCTGGGAACTATTAATAATAACCAGATAAGAGAACTGGGCTCTGGTTTGTGAAATAGCCTAGAGACATGGGGGACCCATTATGTTTTCATTTATTATAATATGAATCTATTACTTTGGGAATTTGATAAATAAAAAATTTAAAGAGCTGTTTATATGATAACTGGTAAATGTAAAAAATTAAACCTGGTAAAGTTTTTACACAGTAAATTTTTTTAAATGTATACAATGAAAATTATATCTTTCCATCACCTAAAACCACTGATACCCTTACCTAGAATCCAGGTACAGATAGAGTAGTTTTGATACCCACCAGGGTTCTTGACTTTCCCCAGTCAATAGAAATTGACTAGAAGCCAGACAAGAAATTCAGGCAAGACTTTACTGGGGCTCCTTCACTCCCTGCACGAAGGAGTGAAAACAAGTAACAGATTCGATTGCTTGCTACAGAGGAAGGATGAGCTCCTTCCTTACATGAGGTGAGGCTGAGGGTGGGAAGAGGGATGGGGCCAGAGGGGTGGCTTAGATTGTTTGCCTACCATTTTGTATTGTTAAGTGCAGGGGGGCATCCTCAGTACCCTGCTTTTGCTCCCAACACCCAGTTTTTGCTCCTAGCTCTTCAGAAATGGCAGTTGGGTCTTTAGTCTTTTGTATCTTTTGGTCCAGAACTCGCCCAGGCCCACAGTTATCTTTAGTTTCATATAGTTTCTTTGTATTTTGTAGCTGGAAGAGAGGTGTGTCCATGTGCAAGCTTTGCAGCACTATAGCAAAAGGTCCCAGCTACTAGGCCTGTCTCAGTTTCTTGACTATGCCCATATAAACAGATATGAGTGGTTTATTTTATGCTTTTTACACAAATGGGAACATACTAAACATACTATTTTGTACTTTATTTTTTCTGTTTGACAAGTATCATGGAATTCTTTGGCACCATTGGAAATAATCATTGGATACTATGGCTAACCAAGTGGCACTTTAGTAAAGAATCCACCTGTCAGTTCAGGAGACACAACACAACACATGGATTTGAGCCTTGGGTTGGGAAGATCCTCTGGAGTAGGAAATGTCAACCTGATCTAGCATTCTTGCCTGGAAAATTTCAAGGGTAGAGGAAGCAAGTGGGCTACAGATAGTCCATGGGGTCACAAAGTGTCAGACATGACTGAGCAACTGAGCACCAACATTATGTCTGCATATGTTTTTGTAAGTAAACAGAAAGATATTTAAAGACAGACACCAACATTTCACAATGATTTCATCAGTTGTGTGGAGTGTTTGGGGGGAAGAAAAAGAGAATCTTCATTTTTTTTTTTTTTTTAGAGATTACTATTTTATTTGAATTGTTACAGTTAGGGTGTATTATAGTTACAATTTAAGCTATAGAATTAAAAAAGAATGTAGGCGGCATTTACTTTTGGCTGTAGACAGTGGACCTTACAGGAGTTCAAAGAAGGGGGCTTTCCCTGTTGGTCTGTTAGAAAAGCAATGGGAATGAAGTAAGGGTTTGACTCAGATGGATGACAAAGTGACTGAACACACTGCTGGGGATGAGAAGTCAATAGATCAGCCTGGTATCTGTGGAGAATTTGCAGAAGGGAATAGTAGGAGACGAGCTGTCAGGCAGGCATTTGGGCATGGAGGACACTGAAAGGCCATATAATCATGTAGATGTTACTTTGTAATAATGTACCAGCTTCCTTCCCCTTGAATCAGGCCCAGCATTGGCAAGGCCTTGATAACCCACATAAACGACTCCTCAAGGGCTGTCTCAACTGAAATACTTTTCTGGGATGGTGAAAGGTATGAAAGCTGGGTGTAGGGTGGAAGGATTGAGAGCTTAGTGGAGAGCATTAGCCCCCATGGAGATGGAAAGGTGGGTTTCCATATAACCCTTGATTTCTGCTCTACTTTTGGTCAAGCCAACAGATTAGGAACCTCCTCTGGAGAAAGACAAATATCTCAGGGGGCTGATATTTCCTTTTCATTTAAGGTTTCTCTCCAGTCAATCTGTAATTGGTTCTCAGGGGCCCCTCCCCTCTAGGCAATTGTCAGCCCTCTTTTGTGATAAAGGGAAGGACCTACAACAAAGAAAAGCCAAAGGAATTGGGGACCTAGAAAAGGAGATGGAGAGTGGAAGAGAGAATGACTCTGGGAAGTGGAAGGTGACAGGTGCGACATTTCTAATCAATGTCCTACATTATTTCAGGTTGAGCTCAAGAAGGGAGGAGTTGAAGTTGGGAAACTTCAATAATCTGAATTCTTTGGAAGATCTTAGCACATAGTCTGCTTTTCACAATTTTTTTCCTTTGGAAGTGCTTGCAGGTGAGTTTCTTATTTTTGTATAATTGTTTACAGCTTAGTTCACAGACTCTTTAAAATATAGGTAAAGAATTGGTATTTATGGGGTTTTCTCCTCTGATCATAAACACATTTTGTTTAACCCAGAGAGTCAAAAGTCTGTTTTTCAAAGGCATTTGAAGAAATCCCAGTTGTCCTCTGGAATTCCAGTGTTGCAACGTCTTCCACTAAAACTTTCCCATTTCTCTATAATCCTCACTTCCTTTTATCTTCTGTTTTCCTTCTTTATTCCCACTTCCCCAACCCTTGAAAAATAGAGTGAAAATGTGGTGATCTGAAAAACCAGGATTGTGTTATGATTTGAAAATAGTTTTCATGTGAGTGAATTAAAAAAAAATTATTTTATTAATAGTTTTTGGCTGCATAGCAGGCAGGATCTTAGTTCCCTGACCAGGGATCAAACCCATGCCCCTGTGGTGGAAGTGCACAGTCTTAACCACTGGACCTCTATGGAAGTACCTGAGTAAATTTTTAAAACATTCCCAAGAACAGTCTCGTGTAGAGATGACAACCATATTTTCACAAACTCTACTAGCTGATTCTGTGATAACACACACACACAGGAATAGCTGCATTTTCCCTATACTTTTCCCCTCTGCTTCCAATCATTCGATGCATTCTCATTTTTAATAAACACACACACATCCCTTTGGATAGCATATGAGATCTTCCTCGCAGGTACTCAGGTGCATTTTCAGCTCTTCACTCAGTTACATATCTTTGCTTTCCATTGTGTCTCTCCTGCCTAGAATGCTGAGCTCACTCTCCTATCCTTTGCCTGGCTGACTCTTGTTCTTCAAGACTTTACCTACAATTACTTCCTCAGGGAACCTCTCTGACCTTGATTATTACACTCCCTCAGATCCTAGTCTGGGTTGAGTTTCTCTCTACTCACGTGGCACCTGTACATTCCTCAATCTTATTATTTGTCATGTTTGTAGTATAAAACCTTGTATGAAACTAGAATGTAAAGAAGATTATTTTGGTAAGGGAGAGGGGAATCTAGAGACTGTGAGGCCAAAATTGTGCTAAGATAGTCCTAAAGAGGTCATGACACTAATGGTGGGATAGCAGAGAGGGGCTATATAAGAATTTCCCAAGCAACAATTGATAAGGTGCTAGAGGAATAAGAGACAGTGTTAAGATAAAGATGACGACAATACAGCAAACTTGAGTATCAGGCAGAATTTTCAAACCACTCACAATGGAGCTGGTTGTGCTCAGGAAAGATAAAAGAGATTTTTTATTTTATTTTTTAAATTTTTAGATATTTTATTTAAAATATTAGTTAGATATTGTATCTAACTAAAATGTCCAGATAGAGACTGGTAATCTAACAATATTAGGGGAAACATATGAAAATTTAAAATAATTCATGTTGGACTTTTGCCCTTTAAACCTTTACTTATTTATTTTTGGGAGAATGGCATTGAAACATGTATAATATCATATATGAAACAATTGCCAGTCCAGGTTCGATGCACGATAGTGAATGCTTGGGGCTGGTGCACTGGGATGACCCAGAGGGATGGTATGGGGAGGGAGGAGGGAGGAGGGTTCAGGATATGGAACACATGTATACCTGTTGATTCATGTTGATATATGGCAAAACCAACACAATATTGTAAAGTTAAAAAATAAAATAAAATAATAAAAAAAGATTAAAAAAAAAATCATGCTGATTGTAAGCTGTGATAGGACACAAAGCAGACATTTGAATGGCATTATACTGTTGCTCACGAGGAAGGCTCTATGACTGGTTATAGAGATTGGGAAGGTAGAATGTATTATATCATAAAAATATTAGATTGAACTAATAGGTTAAGGTTTCTGAAGACTGAAAACTGTGAGTTTGGGCCAACTTTCTTGAGTCTTGAATATGTGCATAGTTAAGGAATGCAGTGGAGGACAGGAGTTGGAAAAGCAGTAAGCAACTAAAAAAGGGAGAGAAAAGGACAACATGTGTTAAAGATTCTTGTTTTTGAGATTCACTTTTATCTTTTTCATTTTAGCTCTACTTATCTCGGGCTTGGTGTAGAAGATGCAAAGAAGCACTAGAATCTGTCACTTAATCACTGCAGAAACTTGGATGATCTTCATGGAAACGGTCTCCATAGGAAACCAAACGATTACTGAATTTGTCCTTCTTGGTTTCTATGTCAAAGCTGAGCTGCATCTCCTTCTCTTTATTGTGTTCACTGTCATCTATGCGTCCATCATCCTAGGGAACCTGCTAATCATTGTGGCGGTGGTTAGCTCTCAGAGGCTCCACACACCCATGTATTTCTTCCTGGCTAATCTGTCCTTCCTGGAGATCCTCTACACTTCCTCAGTGGTGCCCAAGATGTTGGAGGGCTTCTTGCAGGAGGCGGCCATCTCTGTGGCTGGTTGCTTGCTCCAGTTCTTTATCTTTGGTTCTTTAGCCACTGCTGAGTGCTTCCTACTGGCTGTCATGGCATATGATCGCTACCTGGCCATCTGCTACCTGCTCCGCTACCCTCTCCTGATGGGACCCAGATGGTGTTTGGGGCTGGTGGTCATAGCGTGGCTCTCTGGCTTCATGGTAGATGGACTGGTTGTAGCCCTCACGGCCCAACTGAGATTCTGTGGCTGCAACCACATTGACCACTTTTACTGTGATTTCATGCCTTTAATGAGCCTGGCCTGCTCAGATCCCAGTGTAGCCCAGATGACAACATTCATTCTGTCTGTGGTCTGCCTCACTGTTCCCTTTGGACTGATTCTGACATCTTATGGCCGGATCGTGGTGGCTGTGCTGAGAGTTCCTGCTGGGGCCAGCAGAAGGAAGGCTTTCTCTACATGTTCCTCCCACCTAGCTGTAGTGTCCACATTCTATGGCTCTCTCATGGTCTTGTACATTGCGCCCTCTGCTGTCCACTCCCAGCTCCTCACTAAGGTCTTTGCCCTGCTCTACACTGTGGTCACTCCTGTGTTCAATCCTGTGATTTATACTCTGAGGAATAAGGAAGTTCAACAGGCACTATGGAGGCTTCTGTATGTTAAGCAAACTGAAACGATTGAAGGAGGATGGTGGTAAAGATGTTATTTGGACTTTGGCATGTCTTCCAGGATTGGTTGGGTAGGAATAACTTCCATTTTGACATTTCCCTCTGTGATAAGTTTAATAGTTATACTAAAAATGGGTATTGTAGAACAATAACTTTAAGGTGCTTACTTAAAACATTTTACTTTAATATTTTATTATTTCTTTATTAAATAGGCTGTCAATATTTCCTATAGTAAATAGCTATGCAAAAATAGCAACACAAAGCAAATCTAGAGATCTTGGCTACCTATATTATATATATAAAACAAGTTGAATCATTGAAGTTTGTAATCTAGTTTTCATTGATGACTATGTCTTGAATCTCTTTTTATTTTGACCAATATGTACTTATTTATTCTTGTGAGATTTTTAGCATAGCTAAACATGATTTGTTATGACCAGTGCATTTTCTTGGCAAAACTCTATTAGTCTTTGCCCTGCTTCATTCCGTATTTCAAGGCCAAATTTGCCTGTTACTCCAGGTGTTTCTTGACTTCGTACTTTTGCATTCCAATCCCCTATAATGAAAAGGACATCTTTTTTGGGTGTTAGTTCTAAAAGGTCTTGTAGGTCTTCACAGATCCGTTCAACTTCTTCAGCGTTACTGGTTGGGGCATAGACTTGGATTACTGTGATATTGAATGGTTTGCCTTGGAAACGAACAGAGATCATTCTGTCATTTTTGAGATTGCATCCAAGTACTGCATTTCGGACTCTTTTGTTGACCATGATGGCCACTCCATTTCTTCTGAGGGACTCCTGCCCGCAGTACTAGATATAATGGTCATCTGAGTTAAATTCAACCATTCCAGTCCATTTAAGTTCACTGATTCCTAGAATGTCAACATTCATTCTTGCCATCTCTTGTTTGACCACTTCCAATTTGCCTTGATTCACAGACCTGACATTCCAGGTTCCTATGCAATGTTGCTCTTTACAGCATCAGACCTTGCTTCTATCACCAATCACATCCACGGCTGGGTATTGTTTTTGCTTTGGCTCCATCCCTTCATTCTTTCTGGAGTTATTTCTCCACTGATCTCCAGTAGCATATTGGGCACCTACTGACCTGGGGAGTTCCTCTTTCAGTATTCTATCGTTTTGCCTTTTCATACTGTTCATGGGGTTCTCAAGGCAAGAATACTGAAGTGGTTTGCCATTCCCTTCTCCAATGTCATTTTCTGGGCAAAACTAATAGAGTTTTGCCAAGAAAATGCACTGGTCATAACAAACACCCTCTTCCAACAACACAAGAGAAGACTCTATACATGGACATCACCAGATGGTCAACACCGAAATCAGATTGATTATATTCTTTGCAGCCAAAGATGGAGAAGCTCTATATAGTCAGCAAAAACAAGACCAGGAGCTTACTGTGGCTCAGACCATGAAATCCTTATTGCCAAATTCAGACTGAAATTGAAGAAAGTAGGGAAAACCACTAGACCATTCAGGTATGACCTAAATCAAATCTCTTATGATTATACAGTGGAAGTGAGAAATAGGTTTAAGGGACTAGATCTGATAGATAGAGTGCCTGATGAACTATGGAATGAGGTTCATAACATTGTACAGGAGACAGAGATCAAGACCATCCCCATGGAAAGGAAATGCAAAAGAGCAAAATGGCTGTCTGAGGAGGCCTTACAAATAGCTATGAAAAGAAGAGAAGCAAAAAGCAAAGGAGAAAAGGAAAGATATAAACATCTGAATGCAGAGTTCCAAAGAATAGCAAGAAGAGATAAGAAAGCCTTCTTCAGCAATCAATGCAAAGAAATAGAGAAAAACAACAGAACGGGAAAGACTAAAGATCTCTTCAAGAAAATTAGAGATACCAAAGGAACATTTCATGCAAAGATAGGCTCGATAAAAGACAGAAATGGTATGGACCTAACAGGAGCAGAAGATATGAAGAAGAGGTGGCAAGAATACACAGAAGAACTGTACAAAAAAGATCTTCATGACCCAGAGAATCACGATGATGTGATCACTGACCTAGAGCCAGACATCCTGGAATGTGAAGTCAAGTGGGCCTTAGAAAGCATCTCTATGAACAAAGCTAGTGGGGGTGATGGAATTCCAGTTGAGCTATTCCAAATCCTGAAAGATGATGCTGTGAAATTGCTGCACTCAATATGCCAGCAAATTTGGAAAACTCAGCAGTGGCCACAGGACTGGAAAAGGTCAGTTTTCATTCCAATCCCAAAGAAAGGCAATGCCAAAGAATGCTCAAACTACCACACAATTGCACTCATCTCACACGCTAGTAATGCTCAAAATTCTCCAAGCCAGGCTTCAGCAATACATGAACCGTGAACTTCCTGATGTTCAAGCTGGTTTTAGAAAAGGCAGAGGAACCAGAGATCAAATTGCCAACATCTGCTGGCTCATGGAAAAAGCAAGAGAGTTCCAGAAAAGCATCTATTTCTGTTTTATTGACTATGCCAAAGCCTTTGACTGTATGGATGACAATAAAGTGTGGAAAATTCTGAAAGAGATGGGAATACCAGACCACCTGACCTGCCTCTTGAGAAATTTGTATGCAGGTCAGGAAGCAACAGCTAGAACTGGACATGGAACAACAGACTGGTTCCAAATAGGAAAAGGAGTATGTCAAGGCTGTATATTGTCACCCTGTTTATTTAACTTATATGCAGAGTACATCATGAGAAACGCTGGACTGGAAGAAACACAAGCTGGAATCAAGATTGCTGGGAGAAATATCAATAACCTGAGATATGCAGATGACACCACCCTTATGGCAGAAAGTGAAGAGGAACTAAAAAGCCTCTTGATGAAAGTGAGAGTGGAGAGTGAAAAAGTTGACTTAAAGCTCAACATTCAGAAAATGAAGATCATGGCCTCTGGTCCCATCACTTCATGGGAAATAAATGGGGAAACAGTGGAAACTGTCAGACTTTATTTTTCTGGGCTCCAAAATCACTGCAGATGGTGACTGCAGCCATGAAATTAAAAGATGCTTACTCCTTGGAAGGAAAGTTATGACCAACCTAGATAGCATATTCAAAAACAGAGACATTACTTTGCCAACAAAGGTTCATCTAGTCAAGGCTATGGTTTTTCCTGTGGTCATGTATGGATGTGAGAGTTGGACTGTGAAGAAGGCTGAGCGCTGAAGAATTGATGCTTTTGAACTGTGGTGTTGGAGAAGACTCTTGAGAGTCCCTTGGACTGCAAGGAGATCCAACCAGTCCTTTCTGAAGGAGATCAGCCCTGGGATTTCTTTGGAAGGAATGATGCTAAAGCTGAAACTCCAGTACTTTGGCCACCTCATGCGAAGAGTTGACTCATTGGAAAAGACTCTGATGCTGGGAGGGATTGGGGGCAAGAGGAGAAGGGGAGGACAGAGGATGAGATGGCTGGATGGCATCACCAACTCGATGGACGTGAGTCTGAGTGAACTCTGGGAGTTGGTGATGGACAGGGAGGCCTGGCGTGCTGTGATTCATGGGGTCACAAAGAGTCGGACATGACTGAGCGACTGATCTGATCTGATCTGAAACATGATTTAAGTAATCTTCTATTGTCAAAGCTCTTAGTTCACCATACAAATATAGTTCACATTTAGATTTTCCTACAATAAATTCTTAGGAGTTGAATTGCCACGTTTACGGAAAAGCATATAAAGATAAATTTAAAGCTGAACGCATTTTAATTGTTTAGCTATTTTGTTGTAGAAAATTTCAAATGTACACAAAAGTAGATAGAACATTATAATGAACCCCACACAGCCATCATCTAGCATCAATATAAATATTTGCCAATCCTATTTCTACTGCCTAAAACTTCTTCTTTTTTCTTTTTCTGGAAAATTTTGGAGCAAATTTCAGTTTTATAAGTATTGTGTTGTGTGTGTTGTATAAATTGTATTCTGTGTGCAAGAATTGTATTCTGTGTGATTCTTGAACAACATGGGTTTGAACTGCACAGGTCCACTCACAGGCAGACATTTGCAATAGTAAAAACTACAGCAGTACAGGATTTGTGGCTGGTTGAATCTGTGCATAGGGAACTTCATGTGTACAGAGGAACCATGTTTATGGAGGATCAACTCAAGGTTATGGGTGGATTTTCACCTTCTCAGTGGTTCATTGCCCCTAACCTTGGTGTTGTTCAAGGGTCTACTGTATTTGGTATGCTCGGTGACTGATACAGGCATTTAAAGAAAAAAAAGTGCCAAACCTGATGCTACAATATTTTAAACTACTATTCCAGTGGCATCTAATACACAGACTGGGTTCAAATTTCTCTAATTATCTTTAAGTAAATTCTTAAAATTAAGATGTAAACAAAGTTCACACAATGTATCTTATATTTCTTAGTCCTTTATTTCATAGCAGTCCTTCTCTCTCTTTTTTTTTTCATGCCTTTGACTTATTGGAGAAATCTCTTTATCTGTAGAACAGTTTATATTCTACATTAGACTTTCTTCTGACTTATGGTTTTGTTTGGTGTCTATCCCTATATCTTGTATTTTATATAAAATTGTTTTGTTTTGGTCTCAGCCTATTGATGGTGTTGCGATGCTATCAGCTAAGAATGCCTGGGGCACTCACCTGGGCTGACCCCACAGACATTTCTCTGATAAAGGCCAATGATGTGGCTGGGCTGACCCTTGTGGTTCTTATTATGATTGCAGGATGCACCTCAGCAACAATCATGATCAGATCAGATCAGATCAGTCGCTCAGTCGTGTCTGACTCTTTGCGACCCCATGAACCGCAGCATGATAGAACTTTGAAAAAACAAGGTTGGTTTTTTCAAACCTTGTTTTTTCAAAGTTCTGTAGGCTGCCAGGCTCACTGTAGACTGCCAGGCTCCTCTGTCCATGGAATTCTCCAGGCCAGAATGCTGGAGTAGGTAGCTGTTCCCTTCTCCAGGGGATCTTCCCAATCCAGGGGTCAAACCCAGGTCTCCTGCATTGTAGGCAGATTCTTTACTATCTGAGCCACCAGGAAAGCCCTGAAAAAATAAAGTTTGTTATTCATAGGTCTTGGAGGTTGCATGGAACACCTGGGGCCACACAAAGATAATTTAGGGAGAAAGAAAGAGAGACAGAGGCTCTGCAGTTATTAGGGTCAAGGGTGGGCGGTGCCTAGGGTTTCATAGGTTCACTCTTTATAGGTGAATATAAAACATGGGAGCAGGAATTAAAGAAAGGGTGGGAAAAGCAGAGTAACTCAAGTGGTCAGTTAATGGAGGTCATCCAGGGTTTTCTAAAAGAAGAACTTCATGGGTGGGGTGGCCCAGCTCTTTATCTAGATGTGTAGTTGACTATACATTTATTTGAGATAAATGTGTTTGAAATAAATGCCTGGCAATCAGAACCTTCATGTCAAACATTTACATTACAATAAAAAGGGTAATTATCAGGCACTTAAACTACAAAACTAATATTAAGATAGAAGCTTGACTGGATCTGGGTTAGCTTTTTAGCAGAATATCATAGAGCTCCTGTGATTTCTACTGCACCATATCATGAGGTGCACAATGATTGGTTGTCCTATTTTTAGTGATGCTATTTATATTATAGACCAGAGGGTTCAGGCGGCATCTGTCTGATCTGTGTATTCAGTTTTCAATCAGATTTTCACCTAATATCTTTAGGTGATAAAAGTTGATAAAAGTTGCTGATTAATGCCAAAATGATTTAATTATTTGAACATATATTTTCTTTTAATGTTTTGAATGTATTTGTAGCTGTTGTAAAACGTTTGTCTGTGGATTCCTATATCTGGGCCACATCAAATTTAGTTTTTATTCATTTCCTTTTCTCTTGAATATTGATCAGATTTTACCAATTATTTGTATGACTAATAATTTTTTGATTAAATATAGGTTGTTGAGGAAACTCTGGATTCTCTTACTTTCTTTAGAAGAAGATTGGTTTTTGTTCTAGCAGACATTTCAAGTCATGGAGGGTCATCTTGACCTTGAAGATCATCTTGAATCAAGTAGGCTTGGTTTTATGCTCTGGGAGTATGGATTTGTGGAAAGCCCAAGGTGTCACTCTCTTTTGTGATATGACTCAGCCTCCAAATTCTCTCTTCCTGGTGTCATGGTCAGGGGTTTGGATTTAGCCTGTGTTCAGTCGGGTCTAGTGTAGGGCTTACTCAAGGATGTGATTTTTACTCTTAAGACTTGGACTTTAAGAGTGATAGTTTGATAACAAGAGTATTAATAAGGTGTGCAGAGCAACCCACTTTCCTGGTACTGCTCTTCTCCAAGCCCTGCTCCACTTCTAGTGTATTTTATTTCAATCCTATAGCAGCTTCTTTCTGATAAGTCTAAAGTGGTCTTTCCATTCATACCTTGAAGTCAGCCACAGCCACAGCATCTGTTTCCCCCAAACTATTTTTGGATATCTTCTGCAAAGATCCCTCTTCTCTTGTGCCTTATTCTATAACTTTTAGTTGCTTGAGGTACCCCATGTTTCAAACTCTGATCTCTGCTTTCTTGGTGAGTGGGATTGCTCATGTGTTGATTCACAACCTTGGGAATTCCCTGCGTGAAATATTCCCTAAATATGGAAGTTGTCCTGGTTTCTATATCAGTTTTATTTCCAGTTGTCTATGTAATGCTCTGTGAGAATCTTGATGTTAACTGATGCACTTTGTAAATGTCGTGATGAAGTGGGGAGAGATTTTTTCCAAATGCTTTTTTATGGAGATTATCCTTAATCCCAAGAACTTTTCACACTCAGAATCCTTTTCAGGGAACTCTTCACATCCTTATTTCTTAGACTATAAATGAAAGGATTGAGAGTGGGGGTTACCAGGGCATACATGATAGCAGCACCCAGCTCCCCAGAGGCATGAGAAGCTGATGGGGACTTCAGGTAGGTGGCAAAGACTGAGATGTAGAAGAGGATGACCATGGAGAGGTGGGAGCTGCATGTGGCCAGGGCTTTCTTTTTGCCTTGTGCTGATGGGATCCGAGCTACAGCAAGGAAAATATGGGCATAGGAGCTTATGATGCAGAGGAGAGGGCTGATTCCTAAGAGTCCTGTCAGAACCATCATCAGGTCCTCATTGAGGTGGGTATCAGAGCAGGAAAACCTTAAGAGTGGTTTGAAATCACAAAAAAAGTGAGGAATCTCTAGATTAGTATAGAATGATAGTTGAGTTAGCATCAAGGTTTGGATCAAAGAGTCGGAGTGGGCCACTCCCCATGACCCACCCACCAGCAGCCCACATCTGCAAGGAGTCATTAGGAGTGCATAGTGCAGGGGATGGCAGATGGCAGCATAGCGGTCGATAACCATGGCAGTCAAAAGCAGGTTGTCCATGTTAGCAAAAACTGCGAAGAAATATAATTGGGCCAGGCACTCAGAGAAGGAGATCAATCCGCTGCTGGTCCACAAAGTCTCCAGCATTTTGGGGGCTGTGGTGGTAGTAGAGCAGAGGTCGACCAGGGAGAGCTGGCTGAGGAAGAAGTACATGGGGGTGTGGAGGTGGATGTCAGCGCCAATAGCCAGCAGCAGTAGCAAGTTTCCTATGAGACTCAGCAAGTAGAGGGCCAGGAAGAGACCAAAGAGGAGCTGTGGTTTGTCTGGGTCACTGGACAGTCCTGAGAGGACAAAGTCAGGGTTCTTGCTGCAGTTCATTTCAGGTCTTGATGGGCTACAGGAAAAGAATCAGCATAAAGAGGATTCACTCAGTTAGCTACAGATGGATAAAACCTTGGATCCTTTCTCTTGGCAATGGGTTTTACTTATACCACCAATGGGAAGAATGCATAAACAAAATAACAGTGGGGAAGACAAGAGGCATACCTCACAAAGATGGTCAAATTAAGGAAACATCAAAGTAAGAAAATGGCATTGAAACATGTAAAATATCATGTATGAAACGAGATGCCAGTCCAGGTTCAATGCACGATACTGGATGCTTGGGGCTAGTGCACTGGGACGACCCAGAGGGATGGTATGGGGAGGGAGGAGGGAGGAGGGTTCAGGATGGGGAACACATGTATACCTGTGGTGGATTCATTTTGATATTTGGCAAAACTAATACAATTATGTAAAGTTTAAAAATAAAATAAAATTAATTAAAAAAAAAAAAGAAAAGAAAATGAGAGAAACAACAGAGATTTCCTGGAGGTATTACAGTGTAAAGAGTTTTCTAATGTTACTTTGTATAATTGGTGATTTAACTACTTGCTTGTTAATCTGTTTTCTTCACAAGACCATGAGTCCTTCAAGGCACAGGCTGTGTTTCAGTATTTAGCTTAGTGCCTGTGTTTCGGTATCTAGACCACATAGAAGGGGCTGAATAAATACCTACCCACCTACACAGTCAGTATCCTCCTAACTGTTTTCACAAGGATCATGCCCCACACTATGGTCTTTTCAAAAAAGATCTCATCATGTCACTTTATTGTTTAAAAAATGAGTCTCTACATACAAATGGCCAGTAGGTGCATGAAAAGATGCTCATCACTGCTAATTATTAGAGAAATGCAAATCAAAACTACAATGAAGTACCACCTTACATGAGTAAGAATGCCCACCATTAAAAGTCTACAAAATAATAAATGCTGGGAAGAGCATGGAGCAAAAGCAACCCTCTTACACTGTTGGTGGGAATGTAAATTGTTGCATCCATTGTGGAAAACAGTATGGAGGTTCCTCCATAAACTAAAAGTAGAGTTGCCATATGACCCAGCAGTTTCATTTCTGGGCATGTACCCAGACAAAACTATGACTAAAAAAGTCACATGTACTCCTATGTCCATAGCAACACTATTTACAATAACAAAGACATGGAAAAACCTAAATACCTATTTACAGATGAATGGATAAAGAGGATGTTGTAAACATAGAACACAATGGAATATTCAGTTCAATTCAGTTCAGTTGCTCAGTCGTGTCTGACTCTTTGCGACCACATGAATCATAGCACGCCAGGCCTCCCTGTCCATCTCGGAATTTACTCAAACTCATGTCCATCGAGTAGATGATGCCATCCAGCCATCTCATCCTCTGTCCTCCCCTTCTCCTCCTGTCCCCAATCCCTCCCAGCATCAGGGTCTTCTCCAATGAGTCAACTCTTTGCATGAGGTGGCCAAAGTATTGGAGTTTCAGCTTTAGCATCAGCCCTTCCAATGAACACCCAGGACTGATCTCCTTTAGAATGGACTGGCTGGATCTCCTTGCAGTCCAAGGGACTCTCAAGAGTCTTCTCCAACACCACAGTTCAAAAGCATCAATTCTTCAGTGCTCAGCTTTCTTCACAGTCCAACTCTCACATCCATCCATGACCACTGGAAAAACCATAGCCTTGACTAGACGGACCTTTGTTGGCAAAGTCATGTCTCTGCTTTTGAATATGCTATCTAGGTTGGTTATAACTTTCCTTCCAAGGAGTAAGCGTCTTTAATTTCATGGCTTCAATCACCGTCTGCAGCGATTTTGGAGCCCAGAAAAATAAAGTCTGCCACTGTTTCCACTGTTTCCCCATTTATTTCCCAGGAAGTGATGGGGCCAGATGCCATGATCTTAGTTTTCTGAATGTTGAGCTTTAAGCCAACTTTTCACTCTCCTCTTTTACTTTCATCAAGAGGCTTTTTAGTTCCTCTTCACTTTCTGCCATAAGGATGGTGTCATCTGCATATCTGAGGTTATTGCAATGGAATATTACTCAGTCATTAAAAAAAGGAAATAATGCTATTTGCAGCAACATAGATTGACCTAGAGATGATCATACTAAGTGAAGTAAATCAGAAAGGGAAAGACAAATACCATATGATATCAGTTATATGTGGAATCTAAAAAATGGCACAAATGAACATATCTATGAAACAGAAACAGATTCACAGGACTAGAGAACAGGCTTGTGCGAGTTCCCTTGCAGTCCGATAGTTAGGACTCATTGCTCTCACTGCCTGCCATGGCCGGGGATCAATCCCTGGTCAGGGAACTAAAGTCCTCTAACAGCAGGGACAAAAAAGAGCAGACATGTGGTTGCCAAGGGGGAGCGGGAATAGGAGGAAACAGGTGGAGGAGGTAAGTATTGGGCATTTGGGATTAGCAAAGCAAAGTATTATGTACAGGATGGATAAACACCAAGATCCTACTATGTGGCACATGGAACATATTCAATATTCCCTGATAAACCATAATGGAAAAGAACATGAAAAATAAAATATGTATAACTGAGTCACTATGCTGTACAGCAGAAATTAAACCAATATTGTAAATCAACCATATTTAAATTAGATTTTAAAAAATGAATGTCCAGAGAACCATTGCTCTTATGAAAAATACCCTGTCACGTCTTAAAAAGCTCATTTGGTTTTGACCTCGAGGTGTCTCACTGTCTATTCATCGTCTGTTCCCCAGCAACACTGGCTTCACTGCACCACCTTAATACACCATGTTCATTCTCTGCTTTAAGTCAGTTCTTGCTCATCCTTCTAACCTCTAACTTTCTTAGGAAAATGCTCCATTGCCTCTTTGTCTAAGACAATGCTTCCTTTTCTGTGTTCTCATGGCACCTTGGTTCAGTTCAGTTCAGTCACTCAGTCATGTCTGACTCTTTGTGACCCCATGAATTGCAGCACGCCAGGCCTCCTTGTCCATCACCAACTCCTGGAGTTCACACAAATGGATGTGCATCAAGTCGGTGATGCCCTCCAGCCATCTCATCCTCTGTTGTCCCCTTCTCCTCCTGCCCCCAACCCCTCCCAGCATCAGAGTCTTTTCCAATGGGTCAACTCTTCTTTTTTTTTTCTTCTTCTTCTTTTTTAATTTAATTTTATTTTTAAACTTTACATAATTGTATTAGTTTTGCCAAATATCAAAATGAATCCGCCACAGGTATACATGTGTTCCCCATCCTGAACCGTCCTCTGGGTCAACTCTTCGCATGGGGTGATCAAAGTATTGGAGTTTCAGCTTTAGCATCAGTCCTTCCAAATAACACCCAGGACTGATCTCCTTTAAAATGAACTGGTTGGATCTCCTTGCAGTCCAAGGGACTCTCAAGAGTCTTCTCCAACACCACAGTTCAAAAGCATCAATTCTTCGGTGCTCAGCTTTCTTCACAGTCCAACTCTCACATCCACCCATGACCACTGGAAAAACCATAGCCTTGACTAGATGGACCTTTGTT
This sequence comes from Bos indicus x Bos taurus, assembly GCF_003369695.1. NCBI lineage: Eukaryota > Metazoa > Chordata > Mammalia > Artiodactyla > Bovidae > Bos > Bos indicus x Bos taurus. The sequence continues at coordinate 30,131,047 of NC_040098.1, forward strand.
GGCAAAGTCATGTCTCTGCTTTTGAATATGCTATCTAGGTTGGTCATAACTTTCCTTCCAAGGAGTAAGCGTCTTTTAATTTCCTGGCTTCAATCACCATCTGCAGTGATTTTGGAGCCCCCCAAAATAAAGTCTGCCACTGTTTCCACTGTTTCCCCATCTATTTCCCAGGAAGTGATGGGACCAGATGCCATGATCTTCGTTTTCTGAATGTTGAGCTTTAAGCCAACTTTTTCACTCTCCTCTTTCACTTTCATCAAGAGGCTCTTTAGTTCCTCTAAACTGTCTGCCATAAGGGTGGTGTCATGGTAGTTACTGCAATTGTAATATGGAGGATGTAATCACATTTATTTAAATATTTAAGTTATTTAGTTAATGTTGGTCTCCCTAACAAAATGATAGGATCATTATGGCTGAGATTGAATCAGATTTTCCTCTCCAGTGCTTGGAATACAAAGTATCGTATATGTCAGAAAATGAAATCAATGGTAAGTGAAGGTAGGAGAGGATGATGGGTTGTCTTCCCCCAAAAGTATTTCTTCATTTCAAGAATAAAATTTCTTTCCTACAAAAACTGTCCTGGTAACATGGGTTGGAAACATTGCTTCATCTAATTCCTTCATCAAGTTGCGACCAAGTATGATAAGTTTTATTTCCTATGAAATGTCCTTCATTTCAGACTCTTTCTCACTTTTTTAATTGTTATCCTTTTTGAGCTTTCTCTAGTCAACTCATTCCCAGTTAGTTTCACCAGCAGCTAACAGGCTTCACTGTCTCTACCTCTAGTTGCTAAGATCCAAGCTGTCAGTATCTGCCATAAATTTTAGGGCTTTCTTCTTTGGGCCTAATTCTCCCTGGTGTACATTTTTCTAATATCTTCTTTCATGTTGCATCACATATCCACTGGTACCTCTTTATCAAGAACTTCTGCATCTGCATCCTCCTATCAATAAGGTAGGATTTTCCATTACTCAGCAGCATTCATTCTCCTTTTCTCAATTATAGTATAAATTCCTGGGAGTAGGGACCATGCATGAGTGCATGTGTGCTAAGTCTCTCAGTGGTATCTGACTCTTTGCAATCCTATGGAGTGTAGCCTGCCAGCCTCCTCTGTCCATGGGATTCTCCAGGCAAGAATATCGAAGTGTGTTGTCATGCCCTCTTCCAGGAGGTCTTCCTGACCTAGGGATTGGAGATACATTATATCTTCTGCATTTGCATGTAGGTTATTTACTACTAGTGTCCCCTGTGTGCCCAGTAGGGATGATGGTTCTTTAAAATATTTTAAGCACCACCTAGGTCATGAGTATATGGTTGTTTCCGTGGATTATTGTTCAGTAGTTGCTCTCAAAACATGAGGACATCTATGTATTTCTCATGTGTGAGTAGAGGAGAAAATGCCCTTTGTGTCAACTACTGTGAAGAGATGAACAATACTCTGCTTCTTGGAAGTAATCAATTACACCTGAATAAAAGTTTTATTTGTGTCTGCTAATAATGAGTTGTATAAGGTAGATGATCTTCAACATTTTTGCAGTCTGTGGCATCTATAATCAAAATCTTATAAGGAATCTTGTGATAGGAACAGTTGCATTTTCTTTTCCACTGGTAGTATCATCTCTCCCTTGTTTCTAACAAACTTTAAATGTTCCAGTGTTCACTGACTCAGGATAAAGAGACTTAACACTTTCCTTATTCAATCCAAGCATTTTTAAATACGTGAGAACAGAGATTCTGAAACCTTAGCATGCTTAAGGATCATATGCTGAGTCAGTGAAGTCCCAGATTCCTGGGATCCACCCAGAGGTTCTGATTTAAGAGGTCTGAGGTGGGACATGAGACTTTGCTTTTCTATCATTCTCCAACATCAGATGATGTGGATGTCATTAATGTGCTGTGTAGAATTCAAATATAGCAAAATACATTCTTTTATCATCTATATTGGTCTTTTTTGCTTTCATTTTCTCTATCCTTTTTTACTGAGAACTGAAAGATTTCCCACTTTTACAAGATTAAGTCTTCCTGTACTCCTTTATTTCTCTCAATTCAGTCACTCAGTTGTGTCCCACTCTTGGGACCCCATGGACTCTAGCCCACCAGGTTCCTCTGTCCATGGGATTTTCCAGGCAAGAATACAGGAGTGGGTTGCCATTTCCTTCTCCACTTATCGCTTTAGAATATTACTTCTTCAGCTCAGACAGGGCCATAATTCTCAGATTTCAAATCTCTCAGGTTGTGTCTTCTTGACTATTACTGAATAGTCTCACTGTTGTTATACCCACCTCTAGGTTTATATTATATCCATCTCTCAATTATAATATAAATGAGAGAATTATACTATTATATATATGTATATATATTTAAAACTCTAGAGAATATATGGTTTACCTTAGGTCTCAAGACAAGTGTGGCTCAATACTGAAATTACCTAAATACTGTTTTAATACCTCAAAGTAATGAGGGTTTTCTATCCATCTTTAAAATTTTGGCCTCAGATAGAGCATACCCTAAACCTGGTGAGTTCCCATAGCCTTCTCCAGATGATGGCCCACTTCTCTGATTTTAGAGCAAAGTCTTCAAAAAGCTCAGTGTCTCCACTACTCACTGCCAATTCCTTTCAAACTATTTGCCTTTAATCTTCTCTTGAACTGACTTCAAACTTTTGCTCTTACCATTCCACTGAATTCACTCTTGTCAACGTCAAAGTTCAGTTCTCAGTCTTTAAATTACTTGACCTCTCAGTAACACTTAACAGACTTGATCGTTTTCTTCTTACCTCAAACACTTAAAACAAAAACAGAAACAAAAACAAAAAAACCTTGCTTTCAGAATACCCACCAAGCTCTCACTTTCCAGTGCAGACTTGTTTTCAGTCTCCTTGGCTGCTTGCTGCTCTTCCTTCTTCTTATTCACTTTTGTACCTCTCCTCTTTTCTGTCTTTTGCGTTTCATATATCTATAAACACATAGCTTTCAAATTATACCTTTAATTTCAACTTATTTTTCTAACTCTAGACATATATATATTTAATTTCCAACTAAACATTTCTACAATAGCAGTTTTACCATTTAAGATATGTTCTTTCAGCTGGTTTGATTTATATACTGCCTTGGAAACAGATACACAAATCAAAAGAGACTTTCTATGTTATGTAGCCCACCAAGTATGGAACTTGAACTCTCTATGGTCCATTTTGAAAGCTGATTCCATTACTCCATTTGCCACATGACATCTTCAACCCTTGCCTCTGGTTTCTCTAATCTTTATTCCATAAGTGATGACCTTAGAAATATTCATTCTATCCAATGTTATTGGCAGGTGGATGGGAAAGAACAAAGAATTTTAGGGCTTGGAATACTCTGATGTACCAGCTAAAGACAATGCATTTAGGAGCTGAGCATTATCAATCTTCATTTCTCTTGGGACCTGAAAGAGTTTGGCTGCAAAAGAAATCTTTATGGCCTTAGAGACTCAGTTCCCAAAGTTACTCATTAGTGAAAAACCTAGAGGAATTTTCTGTTGAGAAAGTTTCCTATAGATAGGGTTGAGGATGAAACTTAACAATTAAACAGAAGCCTAACATTGATTTGGAAGTACCTTAGAAAAATTACTTAAAACGCAAAACTTCTACTATTCACTGCTCTGTCTTCTTATGTAAGAATAACTTGAAGAGACTGATATACAGCTACACTCTATCATATGTGTCCTTTTATTTTTAGTGCTCTGAACTTTTGTCATAAAATATATTGAAGTTTATAAAATTGTTTTCATACATCTATTGATAAAGTCATCTCAGTTGAGACCTGAAATATATTAAATGGAGTTAGTGTCTCCCTGCTCTACCCTTTCCCATTTCTGAACCACAGAATAATGCAGCTTAATTAAATGTGTTTAAACTTCTGTATTTTGGGAAACAGTGTGTCATGCAGCTGTAGGTAGCCATGCGCTCCTCTATAGTTTAGTCTCTATGAAGGTTAGATTATGTAAAAAATTCTGATCCATAGAAATTCTGGTCTGAGACAGTTCAGGGTTAAGATGCCTTCTCCCCAAACACTTTCTTTTATAAACAAAACTGGAATCGTCACTGTTTTGTCACTGAAACAAAACTGGACCAAAGAAGGTAGAGTTGAAGAACCATGTGAGTAAGATTAGAACCAAATTCTTTGGATCTACAAAAGTGAATGTAAACAATGTGAACGATCAGTCCGTAACCTCAAAATATCCTCCTATATTCTTACCTGTATTTATCTCTATTTTAGTTACTTATTATTATTTTTTTTTCCTGTGGTTGTGCTGCCCAGCTTGTGGAATCTTAGTTCCCTAACCAGGGATTGAACCTCAGCCCTTGGCAGTGGAAGTGCATAGTCCTAACCACTTCAGGGACACCAGGAAATCCTGTATCTCTAATAGTTGTAAGTGCTGGCACTCCCCATGGTTTCAGGTCCAGTGACTCTTCTAAGAACTTGGAGGGTGAAAGTGAAGTTGTCAGTTGTGTCCGACTCTTAGTGACCCCATGGACTACAGCCCACCAGGCTCCTCTGCCCATGGGATTTTGCAGGTAAGAGTACTGGAGTGGGGTGCCATTACCTTCTCTGTTAACAGCGGCAAGGCATATTATATTTACTTGGAGCTGGTATACTTGGTAACAGCCTTAGTGCCCTCAGACATGGCATGCTTGGCCAGCTCCCCAGGTAGCAGCAAGCGCACGGTGGTCTGGATCTCCCTGGATGTGATAGAAAGTGAGGAACATAGTAATTCTTGTCTATTAACTCCAAAAATACTTCAGAAATTACTATTTAATAGTTTTCACGTATTATAAGCTTGATGACAGGTAAGGAAAACCAGAGAAATTTTGGATCAGTTTTTCTTATTTCACTGATATTTAGTTCAGTTCAGTTCAGTTCAGTCGCTCAGTCGTGTCCGACTCTTTGCGACCCCATGAATCGCAGCACCTCAGGCCTCCCTGTCCATCACCAAATTCCGGAGTTCACTTAGACTCACGTCCATCGAGTCAGTGATTCCATCCAGCCATCTCATCCTCTGTCGTCCCCTTCTCCTCCTGCCCCCAGTCCCTCCCAGCATCAGAGTCTTTTCCAATGAGTCAACTCTTCGCATGAGGTGGCCAAAGTACTGGAGTTTCAGCTTTAGCATCATTCCTTCCAAAGAAATCCCAGGGCTGATCTCCTTCAGAATGGACTGGCTGGATCTCCTTGCAGTCCAAGGGACTCTCAAGAGTCTTCTCCAACACCACAGTTCAAAAGCATCAGTTCTTCTGTGCTCAGCTTTCTTCACAGTCCAACTCTCACATCCATGCATGACTACTGGAAAAACCATAGCCTTGACTAGATGGACCTTTGTTGGCAAAGTAATGTCTCTGCTTTTGAATATGCTATCTAGGTTGGTCATAACTTTCCTTCCAAGGAGTAAGCGTCTTTTAATTTCATGGCTGCAGTCACCATCTGCAGTGATTTTGGAGCCCAGAAAATAAACTCTGCCACTGTTTCCACTGTTTCGCTATCTAGTTCCCATGAAGTGATGGGACCGGATGCCATGATCTTCGTTTTCTGAATGTTGAACTTTAAGCCCACTTTTTCACTCTCCTCTTTCACTTTCATTTCTGCCATAAGGGTGATGTCATCTGCATATCTGAGGTTATTGATATTTCTCCCGGCAATCTTGATTCCAATTGTGTTTCTTCCAGTCCAGCGTTTCTCATGATGTACTCTGCATATAAGTTAAATAAGCAGGGTGACAATATACAGCCTTGACGTACTCCTTTTCCTATTTGGAACCAGTCTGTTGTTCCATGTCCAGTTCTAACTGTTGCTTCCTGACCTGCATACAGGTTCTCAAGAGGCAGCTCAGATGGTCTGGTATTCCCATCTCTTTCAGAATTTTCCACAGTTTATTGTGATCCACACAGTCAAAGGCTTTGGCATAATCAATAAAGCAGAAATAGATGTTTTTCTGGAACTCTCTTGCTTTTTCCATGATCCAGAGGATGTTGGCAATTTGATCTCTGGTTCCTCTGCCTTTTCTAAAACCAGCTTGAACATCAGGAAGTTCACGGTTCACATATTGCTGAAGCCTGGCTTGGAGAATTTTGAGCATTACTTTACTAGCCTGTGAGATGAGTGCAATTGTGCGGTAGTTTGAGCTTTCTTTGGCATTGCCTTTCTTTGGGATTGGAATGAAAACTGACCTTTTCCAGTCCTGTGGCCACTGCTGAGTTTTCCAAATTTGCTGGCATATTGAGTGCAGCACTTTCACAGCATTATCTTTCAGGATTTGAAATAGCTCAACTGGAATTCCATCACCTCCACTAGCTTTGTTCGTAGTGATGCTTTCTAAGGCCCACTTGACTTCACATTCTAAGATGTCTGGCTCTAAGTCAGTGATCAAACCATCATGATTATCTGGGTCATGAAAATCTTTTTTGTACAGTTCTTCTGTGTATGCTTGCCACCTCTTCTTCATATTTTCTGCTTCTGTTAGGTCCATACCATTTCTGTCCTTTATCGAGCCCATCTTTGCTTGAAATGTTCCCTTGGTATCTCTAATTTCCTTGAAGAGATCTCTAGTCTTTCCCATTCTGTTGTTTTCCTCTATTTCTTTGCATTGATTGTTGAGGAAGGCTTCCTTATCTCTTCTTGCTACTCTTTGGAACTCTGCATTCAGATGCTTATATCTTTCCTTTTCTCCTTTGCTTTTTGCTTCTCTTCTTTTCACAGCTATTTGCAAGGCCTCCCCACACAGCCATTTTGCTTTTTTGCATTTCTTTTCCATGGGGATGGTCTTGATCCCTGTCTCCTGTACAATGTCACGAACCTCATTCCATAGTTCATCAGGCACTCTATCTACCAGATCTAGGCCCTTAAATCTATTTCTCACTTCCACTGTATAATCGTAAGGGATTTGATTTAGATCATACTTGAATGATAAATCAATTGGACCACCTGTCAAAGAAAGTTGCAAAATATTGTTATAAGTGGAGGCAGCTTTAAAAAAGTCTCGGAAATACCTTTCTTGCCCATTGGTATATTTTCCCCTCAATTTTTGATCTCTTGAAAATTCAGTTTCAAGACTTTTCCATTTAATATATTTTCTTTTTGATTTCTATATTTACTTTCACAGATTACAGTGTGATATAATATGATGTAATATCATAATTATAATCATAATTATATATGATATAATGTAATATCATAATCAGTGATATTTCAAAGTCTTGAAACTCAATTTTCAAGAGACCAAAATTTGAGGGGAAAATATACCAATGGGCAAGAAAGGTAGTCCCGAGACATTTTTTTAAGCTGCCTCCACTTATAATAATATTTTGCAATTATCTTTGACAGGTGGTCCAATTGACTTATAGAACATATTTGGAGTCAGAGTTCACAAAATTCTTTAGATAAACCATTGGTTATTTTATTTCTGTTAATTAATACTCAAAATATGTTTTGCTTTAAGTACTTACTTGCTTCCGGATTGGAGAAAAACAAATCATGACATATATGATTTATCACTTAAAAATATCCTTTGGCTCATATGTGAGTTACCATTTATTTTTCAGGTTGAGTAATCAGGGCCATTAATGCAATACCTTAAAATATTACAGCATAAGACTTTTATTGTTCACATTTTGATATATAAACTTACAGGGAACACACAGGTAAACAGACCTAAACATTATTCAACTACAGAGTGCATGGGGAACTAAGACAAATTTCTGTATGTAAATTTATTCAAGAACACAAAAGAATACATAACAAATCAGTTTCATCAATTGATATCTCCCAAACAGATTCAGCATTAAGATTCCATGTCTGTTTGTTTAAGTTTCCATTATATTATCTAGAAATGCATTATTTAACAAAATATACTGGATTTACCCATTTACATTTCCTTTACATACTTCCTTCTGTTTTTTCAAATGTAAACAATTAGAAAAGCAGTATAACTTCACATGTCAATTTTCTCATTGCCCCTTTATATTTGTGCCTCAGAAGAATTCTCTAGACTTCAGGTCAGAATCTTCTACTGGTCGCTCTCCTCAAGGCCCCCTTCACTTCCTTCTTCCTCAAAGTATAGATCATTGGATTTAGCACAGGAGTGACCACGCTGTACATAATGGCAATGATCCGTTCCTGCTCCACAGAGCTACCTGTGGCAGGACGAATATAAGTGAAAACTACGGGAGCATAGAAAAGAACAACTACCATGAAGTGGGAGACACAAGTAGACAGTGCTTTATGGAGCATGCTGCAAGACTGGGTCTTGAAAAAAAGATAGATAATAATGTAGGAATAAGATAGAAGTGTTAGAAAAAATGGGCCAATGGCAAAGGTCCCAGTGACAGTATTGAGCAGCCACTCATTGAGCTCAGTGTTCCCGCAGGCCAACTCCAACAATGGCTTAACATCACAGAAGAGGTGATGGATATGGTTGGAACCACAGAAGTTTAAGCGAGAGGTCATTACTGAGTGCAGCAGGGCATGGAAAAACCCAATAATCCAGACAGTGATAGCCATCTGGACACAGACCTGATGACTCATGATAAGAGGGTAACGAAGTGGTTTGCAGATAGCCACAAAGCGGTCAAAACCCATCACGGCCAGCAACATGGACTCTGTGCTGCCCAGGAAGTGGAAGAAATGAAGCTGGCTTATGCAGCCCAAGAAAGAAATTGCTTTGTGTGTAGAGAGGAAGTTCTCCAGCATCTTTGGCAGAGTCACTGTGGAGTAGCAGATATCTAGACATGACAGGTTTCCCAGGAAAAAATACATAGGAGAATGAAGTCTTGGATCAGAGATGACCACCATCAGGATGGCTGCATTCCCAGCCACATTGACAATGTAAGTTGCAAGGAAAATCAGGAAAAGAACAGGCTGCAGTACTTGGATGTCTGTCACTCCCAGGAGGAGAAATTCAGTGACTGATGTTCGATTCATCATCACTTGAAAGAAAAGAGAAAATAACATATGGAATGCGATCTCTGATGGGAACAGTCCCACAGCTGAAGATTTTCCCATCTAGACAATAATATTTTGAGGAATTGCTATTTAAATAAGGTCACGTGTTGGTTATGGACTGTTACTCAAACATTTTAAGAATTAGATTTATCATTAATATTTTTCTTTCTTCCAGGAAAGAAAAATGCCAGACTTTCTTAGCCAGACTATCATCTTCTCTGAAACAACTTGCCTTTTTTCATCCTAAATCAACTCCAAAAGCAGGTAAATTTTAAGCACTCCACCACAGTGCTATCTCTTGACCTAGGAAGAAACCATCTGAAGTTTTTACTTAAGAAAAATAGACAATGAGAGCATAATAAGAGCTATAAGGAAATATGAATCTAAATGCAGACATTGGAACACTTCGTATATAAAAAGGAATCATTCAAAGTTTGGGAAATCTCTGAAAGGAGAAAGATTTGATTTGACTAGAATAAAAAAGTGAATCAACTAGGGAACATTTCCAGAGATCGCCAGGGATTATCACTTTTGTAGCTAGAGAAAATTTTGAGAAACTAACCTTTATTACATCTTTGTTGCAGCCTGGCAGGGCAGAGATCAGAACCTGCCCCATGACAGGAGGGTGCGGCAAACCGCGCCCCCGAGATTGTCCTAATAAGCACGCCCGACGGACATATGTGGAGCTGGCCGTGCTCTCTGCTCGGCTTCACTGGCTGCCCCTGTGTCCGTCCTCATGGAAACCAAGCAAGATGTTCGTGATTAACAGCAGAGCCTTAATTTTACTCCCTCTTGATGGTGCGCTGATCAAACTCCCCAGTATAGCTATTTCCTAATGGCACCCCACTCCAGTACTCTTCCCTGGAAAATCCCATGGATGGAGGAGCCTGGTGGGATGCAGTCCATGGGGTCGCTAAGAGTCAGACACGACTGAGAGACTTCACTTTCACTTTTCACTTGCCTGCATTGGAGAAGGCAATGGCAACCCACTCCAGTGTTCTTGCCTGGAGAATCCCAGGGACGGGGGAGCCTGGGGGGCTGCGGTCTACGGGGTCGCATAGAGTTGGACACGACTGAAGCGACTTAGCAGCAGCAGCAGCAATGATCTCATGTGACTTCTGCCAATAAAAGTGAGGGCTGAAAGGAGCCATCTTGTCTTCCTGCCATGGAGAGCAGGAGGGCCCCCTGACTCCCCGCTTGCCCAATTATATGTATCTGTCTTTTCATTACGTGCCCCCCCACCCCCACCCCCACCCCGCCACTCCCGGGTTCCAGGTCTTTCTCACCTGCTGTGCTGGACACTGCACATCTTTTTTGTAAAGATTGGCTTCAGGAATTCAGAGTAGCCTTCCTTGATAGCCATGTATATTTTGTATACTGTTAAACTTTATCACTCCTGATCAAGATACACATATGTCAAACATCGTTTTTGATTCTCTGCTTGCAAAAGAAAATTATATAAAAAAAATTCCCTTGGGGGCAAAATCTTTCCCTAACATTTAAAGAAAATAACAATGAGATTTTCTGTACCAAATATTTATTTCACTGCATCTTGAATATTTATCGATTACGTATTTACTTTGGAGACTATCTAGAGATATGGAAATAAAAATGTAGGCAACAAAGAGTCTTCATAATCCACAAAGACAAGGTTCATGGTAAGATAGGAAACAGGTCTAAATCCTTGACTTGTACATTTAATACAGGCAAGAAGACAGAGGATATGGGCAACTCCCCAGCCTGTCTCCTGGTTCATTCTCCTACCTGATTGAGTGTTCAAATTCATAGCTAAGAAGGCTTATCAGATTGACACTTTTGAAAAGTAAATAGTAGAAAAATTTTTGAAAAATAAAAAGTAGAAAAATATTTGATGTGATAGTTTATACTGGAATTACAGCATAAGCTCTTCATCTTCTGAAATCTCTTCTTTCTGAAATTCTGCCTGTCTTTTATGATCCACAGATCCTGAGATATTCAAAGCCTGAGAGAGAGTGTCCCTGGGGTTTGGGAGGATTATTGAAAGAATAAACAAGTTACCTTTCTATACCTGCAATATAAGAGAATTCTCCTTGGGGAATTTCGATCTTGAGTTCCATTTTTTTCTTTATTTTCCTTCCTTACTCTTTCTTTCTTAGTTTCATAACCACAGACAGTACAGTTCTCAAGGGCCTCAGGATTTCTTTAATTACCTTTCATTTCCTGGGACAGAGATTTGGATACACTTTCTCACGTTGAGGACTTCCATGGAAAAATGGAAGAAAATCGGGCAATGACAGTTAAGGAATGAGGGCCAGTCAGATCCCATTGATCCATACAGAAAATTGATTATCATTAAAATATTATACTCATTTATTCCTGTGATTCTATGGAAAACAAAAAAGAGGACTAGGAAGAAGTAGTATTGCTTTTGTGCCTTCCATCTGACTATTCACCACTGGTAGTAACATTTAAATATTTTCTTTAATTTTGGGACCCCCAGAGCTCACATTTATGTCTAGGAGACTGAGGCTGGTCTCTCCAATGTGTATCTTCACTTATTGCTGTACCCTTTAGGTAACAATCTTCTTTCTGCTTCATCCAAGGAATACCTATATGCAATGTGACATGGATCCAAGCATTCTAATTATTGTTGTAAATGCCATGTACTTTGTCTATCTATCACAGTTCATTTTTGTTGCATTTCATTCATTATATATTCATCACAATAATTGCTTGTCATAGTATGCCATGAATATAATATAAATAAATAATTATTGTGTGCTCATTGTTTAAGTTATTGTTCTCATTTCACATGTTTTTATTTCTGTCCTTCCTTGACAATCTCTACATCTTTAAAGGGATGCCAAAATTGCTGGAAGACTCCGTCTCTACTCACAAAGCAATTTATTTCTTCAGATGCATAAGCCAGCTTCATTTCTTCCACTCCCCGGTGGCATGGGGACTTCAGGTAGGTGGCAAAGGGTGAGCTATAGAAGAGGATGACCATGGAGAGATGGGAGGTGCATGTGGCCAGGGCTTTCTTTTTCCCCTGTGCTGATGGAACCCAAGCTACAGCAAGGAACATATGGGCATAAGAGCTTATGATGCAGAAAAGAGGGCTGATTCCTCAGAGTCCTGTCAGAACCATCATCAGATCCTCATTGAGGTGGGCATCAGAGCAAAGCCTTAAGAGAGGTTTAAAATCACACACAAAAAATGAGGCGTCTCTAGATTAGTATAGAATGATAGGTTAGCATCAAGGTTTGGGTCAAAGAGTTGGAATGGGCTACTCCCCATGACCCACCCACCAGCAGTGCACATCTGCAAGGAGTCATTAGGAGTGCATAGTGCAGAGGATGGCGGATGGCAGTGTCACGGTCGATAGCCATGGCAGTCAAAAGCAGGTTGTCCATATCAGCAAACTGCAAAGAAATATAATTGGGCCAGAGAGAGAGAGAGAGATTGATCTCTACCACATGGATCGCTGCTCAGTGTTACATGGTAGCCTGAATGGAAGGAGAGTTTGGGGAAGAATGAATACAGATATATGTATGGCTGAGTCCCTTTGCTGTCTACCTGAAACCTACATAACATTGTTAATCGGCTATACTCTAATAAAAATAAAACTTAAAAAAAAAAGTGAAAGTTGCTCAGTCGTGTCCTACTCTTTGTGATCCCATGGACTATACAGTCCATGGAATTCTCCAGGCCAGAGTACTGGAGTGGGTAGCCTTTCCCTTCTCCAGGGGATCTTCCCCAACCCAGAGATTGAACCCTGGTCTCCCGCGTTGTGGGCAGATTGTTTACCAGCTGAGCCACAAGTGGAGCCTGAATATTGGAGTGGGAAGCCTATCCCTTCTCCAGAACATCTTCCCAACCCAGGGGTAAAACCAGGGTCTCCTGCATTGCAGGAGCATTCTTTACAAACTGAGCTATGAGGGAAGCCTAAAAAACGAATACAATTTTGTAAAGTTTAAAAATAAAATAAAATTGTAGTTGGAAAAAAAAAAAAAGAAAAAGGAAAGGTAATTTAATAATATAATTCTCTGTGCTACACAATGTATCCATGTTGCTTATCCATTAAAAAAGAAAAGAGAAAAGCAACCAGGATACATTGTGTAGCAGATAGAATAATAGTGATTATTCTGTAATAACTTTTAATGGAGCATGATCTGCAAAAATAATGAATAACTATGCTGTACACTTGATAGTAGGATAATATTGTAAATAAACCATAATTCAATTTAAAAAAGATAAAAGTTATTAAACTTGCTAAGAAACTAGATCTCAATTGTTCCCACAGTTACTCATTAGAGAAAAACCTGGAGACATTTTTTTCTAGAGAAAATTTTCTATAGATAGGGTTGAGGAATAAAATCAACAATTAAGCAGAAGCTGAATATTGATTTGGAAATAAAATTAGAAAGATTACTTAAAACTTGAAAATTTCTGCTTCATTACTGCCCTGTCTCCTTAAGTAAGAATAGTTGGAAGAGACTGACGTACAGGCATAGACTGCTATATATGTCCTTTTATTTTGATTGTTCTGAGAATTTCTGTCATGAAAATATATCGCAGTTGATCAAATTATTTTCATACATCTGTAAATAAAGTCATCTCAGTTGAGACCTGTAATGTCATTAAACAGAGTCAGTGCTTCCCTGCTGTACTCTTCCCAATTTCTGGATCACAAAATAATGTGGTTGAATTAAATAAGTGTTTAACCTTCTGTGTTTAGGGTGACAGTGTATCATGCAGCTATAGGTAATCATGTGCTCCTCTATAGTTTACAGCCTCCGTGTAGGTTGGATTATGTCAAAAATTTTGTTCAACAGAAATTCTGAGATAGTCCAGAGTGTAAGATATCTTTCCCCCACATACATTCTTTTATTAACAAAACTGAAATTAAGAGGCCAAAGAAGGTAGAGTTGGAAGATAGAAGAAACATGTGAGTAAGATCAGAACCAAAATCTTTGGATTTATAAAAGTGAATGTAAACAATTTGAATAGTCTATCAGCTCAAAATATTCTTTTACAGTCTTATTTGTCTGTATCTCTATTTAATATATTTTTTTATTAGCTGTGCTGCCTGTCTTGTGGTATCTTAATTTCCCAACCAGGGATTGAACCCGGACCCTCGAGAGTAAAAGTGCAGACTCTTCACCACTCAACTGCCTCAGCATTCTGTATCTATAAATAGTTTTCAGTGCTGGCCCCCACCGTGGTTTCAGGTCCAGTGGCATTTCTAGGAACTTAGAAAGTGAGGAACATAGAAATTCTTGTCAATTAGCTCCAAAAATACTTCTGCAATTACTATTTAATAGTTTTCACTTGGTATAAGTTTGGTGACAGAAAAGAAAAACAAGACAAAAAATTTTTATGAATTCTTCATATTTCATCAGAGGAGGCAATGGCACCCCACTCCAGTACTCTTGCCTGGAAAATCCCATGGATGGTGGAGCCTGGTAGGCTGCAGTTGTTGGGGTCGCTAAGAGTTGGACATGACTGAGTGGCTTCACTTTCCTTTTTCACTTTCATGCATTAGAGAAGGAAATGGCAACCCACTCCAGTGTTCTTGCCTGGAGAATCCCAGGGACAGGGGAGCCTGGTGGGCTACTGTCTATGAGGTCGCACGGAGTCGGACATGACTGAAGTGACTTAGCAGCAGCAGCAGCATTTTTCATTGATATTACCAATGACATATTATACCATGATATATTCATGTATATATATATATTCATGGTATAATATATCATGTTACAGTCTGTGAAAATAAGTATAGAAATCAAAAAGCTAAATAAAAAGGAAGAATTTTGAAACTCAATTTTCCATGACCAGAAATTGAGGGGAAAATAACATAATAATGAACTAGAAAGATATTCCTGTGATTTTTTTCAAGCTGACTCCACTTTGAACAATATTTTACAGTAATCTTTGACAGGTTATTCAATTGAATTATTAAATATCTTTGGAGTCAGAGTTCACAAAACTCTTTAGATAAACCATTAGTTACACTACCTGTATTAATTAGAACTCAGACTACTGTTTATTTTAATTACTTGCCTCTCTGCTTAGAGAAAAATAAATCATGACCTACTGCTTAAAAATGTCCTTTAACTCATATGTGAGTTTACATTTTCTTTCTTGTGGAGTCCATGGCCCTAAATTAAAATCCTTAAAGTGTAGCAGTTTAAGAAAACAGTTTAATTTAAAGTGTAATATTTCTTAAATTTATTTTATTTTTTGGCTGTGCCATGCAACATGTGGGATCTTAGTTTCCTGACTAGGGACTGAACCTGTATGTTCTGCACTGGGAGCTTGGAGTCTTAACCACTGGGCCACCAGAGAAGTCCCTGAAACAGAATAATTCTATTATTCACATTATGATATGTTCACTTGCGGGGAACACATAGGTAAACATACTTAAGTACCATCCAACTATACAATGTATGAGTAATTGAGGCAAATTTCTGTATCTGATTTTATTTAAGAACACAAAAAGTAGATAACAAATCATTTTTATCAACTGATATCTCCAAAACAAATTCAACAATCAAATTCAATGGACAGTATCCCATTTATTCAAGTTTTCCTTACATTATGTAGGAGTGCATTGTTTAACATGACTTACTGGATTTTCCATTTATTATTCTTTTAGACAGTTCCTTTTGTTTCACAGATAGTAAACACTCTGACAAGCAGTATAATTCCATATCTCCAGTTTCTCATTGTCTGTTGATTTATGCCTGAGAAAAGTTCTCTAGATTTCTTCAAGTCATTGACTCCTTGAAATCACCCTCCTCAAGGCTCCCTTTACTTCCTTGTTCCTCAAAGTATAAATCAGTGGATTTAGCACAGGAGTGACCACACTGTACATAATGGCACTGATCTGATCCTGGTCCATGGAGCTACTTGAGGCAGGATGAATGTAAACAAAAACACCAGGGACGTAGAAAAGAACAACTACCACGAAGTGGGAGGCACACGTAGACAGTGCTTTACGAAGCATGCTGCAAGAGTGGGTCTTGAAGAAAAGATAGACAATAATATAGAAATAGGACAGGAATGTTAGAAAGCATGACCCCGTGGCAATGGTGCCTGTGACATTATTGACCAGCCACTGGTTGAGCTCAGTGTTCCCACAGGCCAACTTGAGCAATGGCTTAACATCACAGAAGAAGTGATTAATCTGGTTGGAACCACAGAAGTTTAAGCGAGAGGTCATTACTGAGTGCAGCAGGGCATGGAAAAAACCAATGATCCAGACAGTGACAGCCATCTGGATACAGACTTGATTCATGATAAGAGTATAATGAAGTGGTTTGCAGATAGCCACAAAGCGGTCAAAGCCCATCACGGCCAGCAACATGGACTCAGTGCTGCCCATGAAGTGGAAGAAATGAAGCTGGCTTACGCAGCCCAAGAAAGAAATTGCTTTGTGTGTAGAGAGGAAGTTCTCCAGCATCTTTGGCAGACTCACTGTGGAGAAGCAGATATCTAGACATGACAGGTTTCCCAGGAAAAAATACATAGGAGAATGGAGTCTTGGATCAGAGGTGACAACCATCAGGATGGCTCCATTCGCAGCCACATTGACAATGTAAATTGCAAGGAAAAGCACAAAGAGAACAGGCTGCAGTACTTGGATGTCTGTCACTGGCAGGAGGAGAAATTCAGTAACTGATGTTCGATTCAGCATCACTTGAAAGAAAAAACAAAATAACATGGAATGCCTTCTCTGATGGGATCTTGAGTCCTCCTGCTGAGATTTTCTCACCCAGACAATAATATTTTGAGAGAGAGCATTGCTATTTAAATAGTCCCAGCATCACAGGTTGTACAATGTTTATACCACTAGATTATTAAATATTGAAGTTACATGGTGTTTGTGGACTGTTACTCACTTATTAAAAATTAGATTTATCAATATTTTTCTTTCTTCCAGGGATTCAGAGCATGTTGCCAGCCTACCGTCTTCTCTAATAACACTTGTGTTTTACCATCCTAAGATCTAACAGAGAGTCAATTTTTAAATAGTCCACTACGCTGCTTTTTCTTAACAAAGTAAGAACTCATTTGATTTACTTAAGAGAAATAAACAAAGAGAGAACAGTAAGATCTCTAAGGAAATTGAAATAGAGATGCAAACCATGGAATGCTTTCTATAAAAAGGAAACATTTTAAGTTTGGGAAATCCTTGAAAGGACAAGAAAAAGAGTTGATGTGACTAGAATTAAAAAGTGAATTCAGTAGGGAACATTTCTAGCAATCCCATGGGATTCTCACCCTTATAGCTAGAAAAAATTTTGAGTAAATATCTAACCATTATTTCACCTTTATTGAAGGCTGGCTTCCAGGTATTCAGAGTAGCTTTCCTTGATAACCATGTATGTTTTTATATTGTTCAACTTTATCACTCCTGCTTAAGAGATGCATGATATACCAAATATCATTTTTGGTTCTCTCCCCTCAAAACAAAATTGTTTCAAAAATCCTTGGGGAAGAGAACCATTTCCTAACATCTAAAGATAATAGTAATCAGACTTTATGTACCAAATGATTTATTTCACTGCATCCTGAATATTTAAAGATCACATATTTACCCTGGAGAACACTTAGAGAAAGGCAATAAAAATGTAGGCAGTAAAGAGCCTTCATAATCCACAGACACAATGGGGAGTCCATCATAAGATAGAAAACTAGCCCTAAATCCTGGGCATTCAACTTTAATACTAGCAAGAAAGCAACTCCCCAGCCTGTCTCCTGGCTCATTCTCCTACCTGTTTGAGTGTTCAAGTTCACCGCTAAGAAAGCTTACCAGGTTGACACTCCTGTAAAGTAAATAGTAGAAAAACATTGAGAAAAATAAAGAGTAAAAATATATTTGAAGTGACAGCTTACATGGGGACTAAGTATATAAGCTCTTCATCTTCCAAAACTTCTTCTTTCTGAAATTCTGCCTGTCTTTTATGTTCCACAGATCTTCAGACAAACCCTGAGAGAGAATATCCCTGGGGTTTGGGAGGCTCTTTCTATACCTGCAGTATGAGGGAATTCTCCTTGGGGAACTCCTATCTTGAGTTTCATTTTTGTTTTTTTCCATCATTCCTATTTTCTTTCCTTACTGTACTTCTTTCTTAGTTTAAGAATCACAGACAGCATAGGTCTCAATGGCCTGCTGCTGCTGCTGCTGCTAAGTCGCTTCAGTCGTGTCCGACTCTGTGCGACTCCATAGACTGAAGCCTACCAGGCTCCCCCGTCCCCTGGATTCTCCAGGCAAGGACACTGGACTTGATTGCCATTTCCTTCCCCAATGCAGGAAAGTGAAAAGTCAAAATGAACTTGCTCAGTCGTGCCTGACTTGCAGTGACCCCATGGACCGCAGCCCACCAGGCTCCTCCGTTCCTGGGATTTTCCAGGCAAGAGTACTGGAGTGGGTTGCCATTGCCTTCTCCACTCAATGGCCTACATTTTCTTTTTTTCCCCCAAACTTTAAACTTTCTATTTTTTAATTGGAGTATAGCCAATAAACAATGTTGTGGTAATTTCACATGAAGAGTGAAGGGACTCAGGTCATACAAGTAAATGTATCCATTCTTCTCTTCCAAATTCCCCTCGCATCCTGGCCAGCACATAACACTGAGAGAGTTCCATGTGCCATGCAATAGGTTCTTGTTGGTTATACATTTTAAATACAGCAGTGTGTACACAACCATATCAAAGTCCCTAACTATCCCTTCCCCTGGCACCTGTAAGTTCATTTTCTAAGTTTGTGAGTCTTTTTCTGTCCCACAAGTAAGTTCATTTGTATCATTTCTTTGTGAGTCCATATACAAAAGATGTCATATTATATTTCTCCTTCTCTGACTTACTTCACTTAGTATCGCACTCTCTAAAATTATCTTTCACTTCCTGGGACAGGGGTATGGATATACTTTCTCATCTTGGGGACTGCTCTGGGAGAATTCTATATAAAATGGAAGGACATTGGGCCATGACACTTAAGGAATGAGCGCCAGTCACATCCTATTGATCTGCACAGAAAGATGATTATCGTTTAGGTATTCTACTCATTTATTACTGTGGTTCTATGGAATACAAAAGAGGGGAATGAGGAGAAGCGGTAATGCTTTTGTTCCTTCTGAGTCTGACACTTCACTGTTGGTGTTTTTTTAAAAATTTTATTTGTTTATTTTTGGCCTCACTGAGTCTTCACTGCTGTGCACGGCCTTTCTCCAGCTGTGGTGAGCCCAGGCTACTCCCTCGTTGTGGTGCACGGGCTTCTCATTGTGGTGGTGTCTCGGGTTGCAGAGCATGGGCTCTAGAGGATGCGGGCTTCAGTAGTTGTGGTTCACAGGCTCTAGAGCTTGGGATCAAGAGTTGTGGCACACGGGATTAGCTGCTGAGCAGCATATAAGATCTTCCCGGACCAGTAATCAAACCTGTGTCCCCTGCATTGGCAGGCAGATTCTTAAGCACTGGACCACCAGGACTCTCCTACAGTTGATATTAACACTCAAATATTTTCTTTTGTTTTGGTGTCCCAGACCTCACACTTCTCCCTAGGAGAATGAGGCTGATATCTCTAAAGTGTATCTTTACTTCTTGCTTTCTTTAGTAGTAGCTTTCTATCTGCTTCATCCAAGGAATATCTATATGCAATTCAACATCTAGCCAAGCTTTCTAATTACCATTACAAATGCAGTGTACTCTGACCACTTTTCCATTGTGTTTCATTTTTGCCGAATTTCATAATATATTCATCACATTAATAATTTCTTAATTATTAATTTCATCAGCAGCTTAACAGGCTCACTGTCTCTACCCTCAATTACTAATGCCCATGCCATCAGCATCCATGCCATTGGCATCTGAAACACATTTTGAAAAGATAAGTGTGTACATAAGGCAATGGCACCCCACTCCAGTACTCCTGCCTGGAAAATCCCATGGATGGAGGAGCCTGGAAGTCTGTAGTCCATGGGGTCGCTGAGGGTCGGACACGACTGAGCGACTTCACTTTCACTTTTCACTTTCATGAATTGGAGAAGGAAATGGCAACTCACTCCAGTGTTCTTGCCAGGAGAATCCGAGGGACGGGGGAGCCTGGTTTGCTGCCATCTGTGGGGTCACACAGAGTCGGACACGACTGAAGCGACTTAGCAGCAGCATAGCTGATTTATGTGTACAGCAGAAACTAACACAACCTTGTAAAGCAATTATATTCCAATTAAAAAAAAACAACTGCATTCAGGAGAGCCATCATGGTGACTCCTTTCCAGTCTCCTTGGCTGGTTACTGCTCTTCCTCCTTATTATCCACTTTTGTGCATCTCCTCTTCTCTGTCTTCTAGTTCTGTGCTTTATATATCTATAAACAGATAACTCTCAAGTTATACTTCTAATTTCAACTTATTTTCCTAACTCTGGCTTATATATTTAACTTCCAACTAGGCAGTTCTACAGTAGCTGTCTTAACCAATAAGATATTTTCTTTCAGCTGGCTTGATTTACATACTGCATTGGAAACAGATACACAAATCAAATAGACTGTCAACCTTATGCAGTCCACCAAGTGCAGAACTTGAACTCTCTATAGTCCGCTTTGAAAGCGATCCTATTACTCCATTTGCCAAATGACAGCTTAAGCACTTGCCTCTGGCTACCCCAATCTCTATAAACAATGACTTTGGAATTATCCATTCTACCCAATGATATTGGTGAGTAGATGGGAAAGAACAAGGAAGCCAGGGCCCTGGAATACACTGATGAGACCAGGTAAAAATAATGTAGCTTAGAAGCTGAGCATTATCAATCTTTATCTCTCTTGTGATCAGAAGGATTTTGAGGAAGAAATCATTTTGGCCTTAGAGATCAGTTCCCAGAGTTACTCATTAGAGAAAAACCTGGAGGAATTGTTTCTTGAGAAAATTTCCTATAGATAGGGCTGAGGAATAAAATCAATAAACAGAAGTCTAACACTGATCTGGACATAAAATCAGAAAGATTACTTAAAACTCACAATTTCTGTTTAGTCACTGCCCTGTCTCCTTATATAAGTATGGCTCGAAGAGACTGCCATACGGTCATAACACATTATATGTGTCTTTTTATTGTTCTGAGAACATTTGTCATACAAATACACTGATGTTTAACAAATTATTTCATTCATCTGTTGATAAAGTCATCTCAGTTGAGACCTGAAACATTCAATAGAGTCAGTGCTTTTCTGTTGTACTTTCCCCAATTTCTGAATCACTGAATAATGTAGTTTAATTAAATAGGTATTTAATCATCTGTGTTTAGGGTGACAGCAATAGGTAACCATGTGCTCCTCTACAGTTTACAGTCTCTACGAAGCTTGGATTATGCCAAAAATTCCGTTCAATAGCAATTCTGTCTGAGATAGTGCAGGATGTAAGATGCCTTCTCCCACACACATTCTTTTCTAAACAAAATTGGAATCAAGAGACCAAAGAAGGTAGAGGTCGAAGATGGAAGAACCATGTGAGTAAGGTTAGAACCAAATTTCTTGGGTTTACAAAAGTGAATGTAAAAAATTTGAACAGTACGTCTGTGACCTCAAAATATTCTCTTATAGTCTTGTCTTATCTGTCTATATCTCTATTTTATTTATATATTATTCTTACTTTTAATTTATTGACTGTGTTACCTGTTTTGTGGGATTGTAGTTCCCCAACCAGGAATTGAACTTGTGCTTTCGGCAGGGAAAATATGGAGTCCTAAACACTGGACACCAGGGAATTCTGTATCTCTAAATAGTTGTACGTATTGGCACCCACCATGGTTTCAGATTCAGTGGCACGTCTAGGAACTTAGAAAGTGAGGAACATAGTAATTTTTGTCTATTAGCCTCCAAACATACTTCAGCAATTATTATTTAATAACTTTCACTTAGTATAGCTTGGTGACAGGTAAGGAAAGTAAGACAAATTTTTGATGAATTCTTTATATTTCTGGGCTGGAAGAAGCACAAGCTGAAATCAAGATTGCCGGGAGAAATATCAATAACCTCAGATATGAAGATGACACCACTCTTATGGCAGAAAATGAAGAGGAACTACAAAGCCTTTTGATGAAAGTGAAAGAGGAGAGTGAAAAAGTTGGCTTAAAGCTCAACATTCAGAAAACGAAGATCATGGCATCTAGTCCCATCACTTCATGGGAACTAGATGGGGAAACAGTGGAAACAGTGGCAGACTTTATTTTTTTGGGCTCCAAAATCACTGTAGATGGTGATTGCAGCCATGAAATTAAAAGACAGTTACTCCTTGGAAGGAAAGTTATGACCAATCTAGATAGCATATTCAAAAGCAGAGACATTACTTTGCCAACAAAGGTTCGTCTAGTCAAGACTATGGTTTTTCCAGTGGTCATGGATGGATGTAAGAGTTGGACTGTGAAGAAAGCTGAGTGCCAAAGAATTGATGCTTTTGAACTGTGGTGTTGGAGAAGACTCTTGAGAGTCCCTTGGACTGCAAGGAGATCCAACCAGTCCATTCTAAAGGAGATCAGTCCTGGGTGTTCTTTGGAAGGAATGATGCTGAAGCTGAAACTCCAGTACTTTGGCCACCTGATGTGAAGAACTAACTCATTGGAAAAGCCTCTGATGCTGGGAGGGATTGGGGGCAGGAGAAGAAGGGGACGACAGAGGATGAGATGGCTGGGTGGCATCATTGACTTGATGGACATGAGTTTGAGTGAACTCCAGCAGTTGGTGATGGACAGGGAGGCCTGGTATGCTACAATTCTTGGGGTCACAAAGAGTCGCACATGACTGAGCGACTGAACTGAATTGAACTGATATCACATTACAATCTGTGAAAATAAGTATAAAAATCAAAGAACAAAATAAATGATAGGGAAAGTTCTGAAACTCAATATTCATAACCAAAAACTGAGGGGAAAATAACATGCTAAAAGCCAGAAATATATTCCTGAGATTTTTTTCAAACTGACTATACTTTTAACAATATTTTACAGTAATCTTTGACAGGTTGTCAGTTGACTTATAATACATCTTTGCAGTCAGAGTTCACAAAACTCTTTAGATAAACCATTGGTTACTTTACCTGTGTTAAGTAGAAGTAACAGCAAAATTTGTTTTAATTACTTGCCTCCCCGCTTAGAGAAAAAGAAATCACGACATACTGATTAAAAATGTCCTTTCACTCATGTGTGAGTTAATATTTACTTTTCCATTTGAGCCCATGATCCTAAATTCTTAAAATATAATGGCATAATAATTTTACTGGTCACATTATAATATGTTTACTTGCAGGAAACACACAGATTAATTGGCCTAAGCACTTTCCAGCTATACAGTCTATGAGTATCTGAGGCAACTTTTTGTACCGGATTTTATTTAAGAGCACAAACATGACAGATCAGTTGTATCAACCAATATCTCCCAAACAAATTCAACTTTCAGATTCCATGAATAGTGTACATTTATTCAAATTTCCCTTATATTCCCTAGGAATGCACTGTTTAACACAAATTACTGGGCTTTTTCATTTATTTTTTCTTTATACTATTGCCTCTGTTTCATAGGCTTCTCAGGTGGGACTAGTGGTAAAGAACCCACTTGCTAATACAGGAGACATAAGGGATGTGGGTTAAATCCCTGAGTTGGGAAGACCCCCCGAGGAGGAAATGGCTACCCACTCCAGTATTCTTGCCTGGAGAATCCCATGGACAAAGGATCCCAATAAGCTACAGTCCAAGGGTCACAAAGAGTCAGACACAACTGAAGCAACTTAGCACACACGCACTCTGTTTTACAAAGTGTAAACAATTTGAGAAGCAGTATAAACTTGCTATCTCCAGTTTCTCATTACCAGTTTATTTATGCCTCTGAAGAGTTCTTCAGATATCTTCAAGTCAGAGCCTCCTTCACATCACCCTCCTTAAGACCCCTTTTACTTCCTTGTTCCTCAAAGTATAGATCAGTGGATTTAGTACGGGAGTGACCACACTGTATATAACAGCAATGATCTGATCCTGGTCCATGGAGCTACTTGAGGCAGGATGAATGTAAATAAAAACAACAGGGATGAAGAAAAGAACAACTACCGAGAAATGGGAGGCACACGTAGACAGTGCTTTATGAAGCATGCTGCAAGAATGGGTCTTGAAGAAAAGATAGATAATAATATAGAAATAGGACAGAAATGTTAGAAAGAATGAGCCCATGGCAATGGTGCCTGTGACAGTATTGAGCAGCCACTCATTGAGGTCAGTGTTTCCACAGGCTAACTCCAGCAATGGCTTAATATCACAGAAGAAGTGACGGATATGGTTGGAACCACAGAAGTTTAAGCGAGAGGTCATTACTGAGTGCAGCAGGGCATAGAAAAAACCAGTGATCCAGACAGTGACAACCATCTGGATACAGACTTGATGATTCATGATAAGAGTATAATGAAGTGGTTTGCAGATAGCCACAAAGCGGTCAAAGGCCATCACGGCCAGCAACATGGACTCAGTGCTGCCCAGGAAATGGAAAAAATGAAGCTGGCTTATGCATCCAAAGAAAGAAATTGCTTTGTGTGTAGAGAGGAAGTTCTCCAGCATCTTTGGCAGAGTCACTGTGGAGTAGCAGATATCCAGACATGACAGGTTTCCCAGGAAAAAATACATAGGAGAATGGAGTCTTGGATCAGAGATGACAACCATCAGGATGGCTCCATTTCCAGCCAAGCTGACAATGTAAATTGCAAGGAAAACCACAAAGAGAACAGGCTGCAGTTCTTGGATGTCTGTCACTCCCAGGAGGAGAAATTCAGTGACTGAGGTTTGATTCAGCATCACTTGAAAGAAAAGAGAAAATAACATATGGAATGCTATCTCTGATGGGAACCAGTGTCCCACAGCTGAGGATTTTCCTATTTAGACAGTAATATTTTGAAGGAGAGCAGTGATGTTTTAAATAATCTCAGCATCACAGATTATACAATATTTGGATCACTAGATTATTAAATATTAACATTATATGCTGTTTATGGATTGTTACTCACTTTTTTTGACATATCTTTTTAAATAAATAAATATATATATACACACATATACACACACATACCTCTTTTCAAGAGAAAATCTTTTCTTTTTTCCAAGAATTCAGAGCAAATTGCCAGCCTACCATCTTTTCTGATAAAGACTTGTCTTTTATCATCCTAAGTGCTAACAGAGGGTAAATTATTAAGCTCTCCACCACACTATTGTCTCTTGACTTAGTACAAAATCATTTGAAGGGTTTTTAACCTAAGAAAAATTGACAGTGAGGGAATAATAAGAGCTATAAAGAACTCTGAATAGAGATGTAAATATTAGAGTGCTTTCTATTAAAAGGAATCATTCAATATTTGGGAAACCCATGAAAGGAGAAGACAAAGATATGATGTGACTAGAATAAAAAAGTGAATTTAGTAGGGAACATTTCTAGAAATCCCATGAGATTATCACATTAAATGTAGTGAGAATTTTGAGAAATTATTTAATTAAATAAAATTATTTAACGTTTGTTGAAGGCTGGCTTTAAGGAATTAAGAGTAACTTTCCTCAATAGCCATATATATCTTGTATATGGTTGAACTTTATCATTCCTGCTTATGAAACACACATGCCAAGCATTGTTTTTGGTTCTCTACTCACAAAACAAAATTGTATCAAAAATTCACTTGGGGTAAAAACCTTTTTCCTAACATTTAAATAAAAGAGCAATCAGACTTTCTGTACTAAATACTTATTCCACTGCATCCTGAATATTTATCAACTATATACTTACTTTGAAAAATGTCTAGAAATATGGCAATAAAAATGCAGCTAGTAAAAAGTCTTCAAAATCCACAAACACAATATTCATCATAAGATAGGGATTCAGCTCTAAATCCTTGGCATGTAAATTTAATACAGGCAGGAAGATAGAGAATATGAGCAACTCTCTAGCCTGTCTCCTGGTTCATTCTCCTACCTGATTGACTGTTCAAATCTACAGTTAAGAAGGCTTCTCAGGTCGACATTCCTGAAAAGTAAATAGTAGAAAAAATTATGAAAAAACAGAGTAGAAATGTATTTGATGTGATCATTTATTTTGGAATTACAGTGTAAGATCTTCATCATCCGAAACATCTTTTTTCTAAAAATTTGCCTGTCTTTTATGATCCGCAGATCTTTAGATATATAAACCCTGCGACAGAGTGTCCCTGGGGTTAGGGAGGATTACTGAAAGAATAAACAAGCTACCTTTCTATACTCGCAACATAAGAAAATTCTCCTTGGAGGATTCCTATCTTGAGTTCTATTTTTTTCATTGGTCCTGTTTTCTTTCCTTATTATCTTTCTCTCTCAGTTTCAGAACCATAGACAGTACAGTTTCAAGAGCCTCAGGAATTCTTAAACTACTTTTCATTTCCTGGGACAGAGGGATATTCTTTCTTGTCTTGGGGGCTTCCCTGGAAAAACTTTGTATAAAATATTAGGAAATTGGGCAATGACAGTTAAGGAATGAGGGCCAGTCATATCCCATGGATTCATACAGAAAGATGATTATCTTTTAAATATTCTACTAATTTATTACTGTGATTCTATGGAAAAAAAAAAAAAGAAGAGGGAGAAGTAGTATTGCTTTTGTTCTTTCTAAATCTGACTCTTCACTGTTAGTGATAATGTTAAAATATTTTCTTTAATTTTGGGATTCCCAAAATTCATATTTATCTCTAAGAGAATGAGGCTGGTCTCTCCAAAGTACCTTCACTTCTTGCTGTATCCTTTGGGTTCAGTTGCTCAAGTCACATCTGACCCTTCAGGCCCCATTGGACCCAGCAGTCTCCTCTGTCCATGGGATTTCCCCAGCAAGAATACTGGAGGGGGTTGTCATGCCCTCCTCCAGGGGTCTTCCCGACCTAGGGCTCAAAGCTGTGTTTCCTGCATTGCAGGCGGGTTCTTTACCTGCTGGGCCATTGGGGGAAGCCCTGCTGTATCTTTGGTGCAAAAGTAATCGTGGTTTTTGCATTGTTGTTTGATATTGTAATGCTTTCTTAAATTAGTGTCCTCAGCTGGTAAAGAATCTGCCTGCAATGCAGGAGACCTGGGTTAGATCCCTGGATTGGGAAGATGCCCTGGAGAAGGGAAAGGCTACCCAGTCCAGTATTCTGGTCTGGAGAATTCCAAATAAATAAACATTTAGCACTGGGAAGTTTTAGTTGTAGTCAATTCTTTTCCTATAAAAGTATTATTTATATTCAGAATTTACCTTGATACATTCTTTATGGATTGATTGTTGTATCTAAAGACATTGATATTTTAAAAAATATTTAAATCTGAATTCACTTTACTTTTTCATTTTAATGTTTAATGTAGAAAATTTAAAACATTCAGAAAAATACAGACAGTGGTGTAAAAACTTTTCTGTAGCTATCATCTTGCTTTGACATCAACATTTTGCCAATATTGTGCCAAATATCTAGCATTCCTTTTTTTCTGGAATAATTTAAAGAAAGTTTTAGACATTGTGTACGTATTATGTTATATGAACTATGTAATCATGTGTTCCAAATGTAAATATTTATTATATTCTCAAATTTATTAAGACATTTTTATAAAAGATATCCGCCATGCCATTATGATACTTCCCACAATTATCAACATAGCATGAAGACACAAAGAAATAGAAGATTCTGAAAAATGAGGCATTAAAAATAAAAAAATGCATAGAACCAGTTTCCACTCTCTTATTCATGGTGATGGTACTGGCAGTATTGATGGGGAAAGAACTGATGATGGTAATTTGTAAGATTATGCTAATGACAAAAAGATGATACTGACTATAGTAAAACTGATGGTGAGAATCTTCATTATTAAACCAGTGATAGCCATGGAAATGATGGTCAAAATGGTGGTAATATAAGAACAGATGATTAAGTTTCAATACTATTAGTGTTATAAGTCAACTTTAAAGAACAGCTCAGGGCTTTCTATTTTGTTCCATTGATCTATATTTCTGTCTTTGTGCCAGTACCATACTGTCTTGATAACTGTGGCTTTGTAGTAGAGCCTGAAGTCAGGTAGGTTGATTCCTCCAGTTCCATTCTTCTTTCTCAGGATCGCTTTGGCTATTTGAGTTTTTTTGTATTTCCATACAAATTGTGAAATTATTTGTTCTAGCTCTGTGAAGAATATTGCTGGTAGCTTGATAGGGATTGCATTGAATCTATAAATTGCTTTGGGTAGTATACTCATTTTCACTATATTGATTCTTCCAATCCATGAACATGATATATTTCTCCATCTATTAGTGTCCTCTTTGATTTCTTTCACCAGTGTTTTATAGTTTTCTATATATAGGTCTTTAGTTTCTTTAGGTAGATATATTCCTAAGTATTTTATTCTTTCCGTTGCAATGGTGAATGGAATTGTTTCCTTAATTTCTCTTTCTGTTTTCTCATTATTAGTGTATAGGAATGCAAGGGATTTCTGTGTGTTGATTTTATATCCTGCAACTTTACTATAGTCATTGATTATTTCTAGTAATTTTCTGGTGGAGTCTTTAGGGTTTTCTATGTAGAGGATCATGTCATCTGCAAATAGTGAGAGTTTTACTTCTTCTTTTCCAATTTGGATTCCTTTTATTTCTTTTTCTGCTCTGATTGCTGTGGCCAAAACTAACAAAACTATGTTGAATAGTAATGGTGAAAGTGGGCACCCTTGTCTTGTTCCTGACTTCAGAGGAAATGCTTTCAATTTTTCACCATTGAGGATAGTGTTTGCTGTGGGTTTGTCATATATAGCTTTTATTATGTTGAGGTATGTTCCTTCTATTCCTGCTTTCTGGAGAGTTTTTATCATAAATGGGTGTTGAATTTTGTCAAAGGCTTTCTCTGCATCTATTGAGATAATCATGTGGTTTTTATTTTTCTATTTGTTAATGTGGTGTATTACATTGATTGATTTGCGGATATTGAAGAATCCTTGCATCCCTGGGATAAAGCCCACTTGGTCATGGTGTATGATCTTTTTAATGTGTTTTTGGATTCTGATTGCTAGAATTTTGTTAAGGATTTTTGCATCTATGTTCATCGGTGATATTGGCCTGTAGTTTTCTTTTTTTGTGGGATCTTTGTCAGGTTTTGGTATTAGGGTGATGGTGGCCTCATAGAATGAGTTTGGAAGTTTACCTTCCTCTGCAATTTTCTGGAAGAGTTTGAGCAGGATAGGTGTTAGCTCTTCTCTAAATTCTTGGTAGAATTCAGCTGTGAAGCCGTCTGGACCAGGGCTTTTGTTTGCTGGAAGATTTTTGATTACAGTTTCAATTTCCGTGCTTGTGATGGGTCTGTTAAGATTTTCTATTTCTTCCTGGTCGAGTTTTGGAAAGTTGTACTTTTCTAAGAATTTGTCCATTTCTTCCACATTGTCCATTTTACACGCACATATGGACACCTTATCTTTGACAAAGGAGGCAAGAATATACAATGGATTAAAGACAATCTCTTTAACAAGTGGTGCTGGGAAATCTGGTCAACCACTTGTAAAAGAATGAAACGACCACTTTCTAACACCATACACAAAAATAAACTCAAAATGGATTAAAGATCTAAATGTAAGACCAGAAACTATAAAACTCCTAGAGGAGAACATAGGCAAAACACTCTCTGACATACATCACAGCAGGATCCTCTATGACCCACCTCCCAGGATATTGGAAATAAAATCAAAAATAAACAAATGGGACTTAATTAACCTTAAAAGCTTCTGCACATCAAAGGAAACTTAGCAAGGTGAAAAGACAGCCTTCAGAATGGGAGAAAATAATAGCAAATGAAGCAACAGACAAACAACTAATCTCAAAAATATACAAGCAACTCCTACAGCTCAACTCCAGAAAAATAAACGACCCAATCAAAAAATGGGCTGAAGAACTAAATAGACATTTCTCCAAAGAAGACATACAGATGGCTAACAAACACATGAAAAGATGCTCAACATCACTCATTATCAGAGAAATGCAAATCAAAACCACTATGAGGTATCATTTCACACCAGTTAGAATGGCTGCGATCCAAAAGTCTACAAGCAATAAATGCTGGAGAGGGTGTGGAGAAAAGGGAACCCTCTTACACTGTTGGTGGGAATGCAAACTAGTACAGCCACTATGGAGAACAGTGTGGAGATTCCTTAAAAAACTGGAAATAGAACTGCCTTATGACCCAGCAATCCCACTGCTGGGCATACACACTGAGGAAACCAGAAGGGAAAGAGACACGTGTACCTCAATGTTCATCGCAGCACTGTTTATAATAGCCAGGACATGGAAGCAACCTAGATGTCCATCAGCAGATGAATGGGTAAGAAAGCAGTGGTACATATACACAATGGAGTATTACTCAGCCATTAAAAAGAATACATTTGAATCAGTTCTAATGAGGTGGATGAAACTGGAGCCTATTATACAGAGTGAAGTAAGCCAGAAGGAAAAACATCAATACAGTATACTAACGCATGTATATGGAATTTAGAAAGATGGTAACAATAACCCAGTGTTCGAGACAGCAAAAGAGACACTGATGTATAGAACAGTCTTATGGACTCTGCGGGAGAGGGAGAGGGAGAGGGTGGGAAGATTTGGGAGAATGACATTGAAACATGTAAAATATCATGCAAGAAACGAGTTGCCAGTCCAGGTTCGATGCACGATACTGGATGCTTGGGGCTAGTGCACTGGGACGATCCAGAGGGATGGTATGGGGAGGGAGGAGGTAGGAGGGTTCAGGATGGGGAACACATGTAAAGCTGTGGCGGATTCATTTTGATATTTGGCAAAACTAATACAATTATGTAAAGTTTAAAAATAAAATAAAAGTAAAAAAAAAGGAAGTTGACCAGGTTTACACTTCTGAAAAATAAACAGTAGAAAACTATGAAAAATAAAAAGTAGAAAAATGTTTGAAGTGATAGTTTATATTGGGATTATAGTATACGCTCTTCATATTCCAAAAGCTCTTCTTTCTGAAATTCTTCCTTTTGTTTATGATCCATGGTTCTTTAGATATATAAAGAGGGTGACACCTGAGAGAGGGTGTCCCCTGGGTTTGAGAGGAGTATTGTAAGAATAAACAAGATACCTTTCTATACTTGCAATATAAAAGAATTCTCCTTGGGGAATTCCTATCTTGAGTTCCATATTTTTCATTTTTCCTCTTTTCTTTCCTGTTTCTTTCTTAGTTTCAGAACCGCAGTCAGAACAATTCCCAGTGGCCTCAAGTTTTCTTAAATTATTTTTCATTTCCTGGGACAGAGGTATGGATACACTTTCTCATCTTTGTGGTTTGACTGCAATGTCTAAGTATATGGATATTTTAAAAATATTTAAAGCTGAATGCA
This sequence comes from Bos indicus x Bos taurus, assembly GCF_003369695.1. Classification (NCBI taxonomy): domain Eukaryota; kingdom Metazoa; phylum Chordata; class Mammalia; order Artiodactyla; family Bovidae; genus Bos; species Bos indicus x Bos taurus. The sequence continues at coordinate 30,162,395 of NC_040098.1, forward strand.
CTTCACTTATTCATTTTAACTTTTTGCTTTATTTTTATCTTTCTACTGTAGGTCTTTGTTGCTTATCTATTTTAAATATAGCGGTGTGTACATATCAATCGCATCTGTCCATTGACTAATGAATGGATAAAGGTGAAGTGGAACATACATTCAATGGAATATTACCCAGCCATTCAAAAGAATGAAATAATGCCATTTGCAGCAAAATGGATGGATCTGGAGATTATCATACTGAGTGAAGTAAGTCAGCAAAGACAAATATCATAGAGTATCTCATACAGCCTAAAAAAAGATGTGAATGAACTTATTTACAAAACAGAAAGAAACTCACAGACTTAGAGAATGAATTTATGGTTATCAGAGGGGGAAATAAGGAGGCGGAATAGATGTATAGTATACATTACATTATAATATATAATTAAGTATATTCTTAAGAGTTGATTGGATGAGCTGCTCTTTAAGTTGCCTTGTAAAGATAATACTATTGAGACGTGATCATCTAGTCCCGTCATTACCAACATTTTGATCACTATTGCCATTTCTATCACCAGTTTAATAATGAAGATCATCACCATCAGCTTTAGTCAATATCATCTTTTTGTCATCAGAGTCACCTTACAAATTACCATCTTCAGTTCTCTCCCCATCAGTAACACCAGTATCGTCATCATAAGTAAGAGAATAGAAACTGGTCCTATGCACTTTTCCCCTTTTAATGCCTTATTTTTCAGAATGGTCTATTAATTTGTGTTTTTGTGCTATCTTGATAATTGTGGGATATATCATCATGGCATGCTGGATAAAAATGTCTTCATAAATTTGAAAGCATAATAAATATTTGCCCTGGGAATACAAGATTACATCATTTATACAGCACAATATGGGCTCCCTAGGTGGTGCAGTAGTAAAGAATCTGCCTGCACAATATATACACAATGTCTAAAATTGTCTTTCAGCGCCAATAGCCAGCAGCAGTAGCGAGTTTCCTAAGAGACTCAGCAAGTAGAGGGCCAGGAAGAGACCAAAGAGGAGCTGTGGTTTGTCTGGGTCACTGGACAGTCCTGAGAGGACAAAGTCAGGGTTCTTGCTGCAGTTCATTTCAGGTCTTGATGGGCTACAGGAAAAGAATCAGCATAAAGAGGATTCACTCAGTTAGCTACAGATGGATAAAACCTTGGATCCTTTCTCTTGGCAATGGGTTTTACTTATACCACCAATGGGAAGAATGCATAAACAAAATAACAGTGGGGAAGACAAGAGATGTACCTCACAAAAGATGGTCAAATTAAGGAAACATCAAAGTAAGAGAATGAGAGAAACAACAGAGATTTCCTGGAGGTATTACAGTGTAAAGAGTTTTCTTAATGATACTTTGTATAATTAAAGTAATTATACTTTAATTAATATTTATACAATTACTATTTATAGTTAAATCACTACTTGCTTGTTAATCTGTTTTCTTCAGAAGACCATGAGTCTTTCAAGGCACAGGCTGTGTTTCGGTATCTAGCTTAATGCCTGGCACATAGAAGGGGCTCAATAAATACCTACCCACCTACACAGTCAGTATCCTCCTAACTGTTTTCACAAGGATCATGCCCCACACTATGGTCTTTTCAAAAAAGAAGATCTCATCATGTCACTTCATTGTTTAAAAAATAGGTCTCTACATACAAATGGCCAGTAGGTGCATGAAAAGATGCTCATCACTGCTAATTATTAGAGAAATGCAAATCAAAACTACAATGAGGTACCACCTTACATGAGTAAGAATGCCCACCATTAAAAAGTCTACAAAATAAGAAATGCTAGGGAGAGCATGGAGCAAAAGCAACCCTCTTACACTGTTGGTGAGAATGTAAATTGTTGCATCCATTGTGGAAAACAGTATGGAGGTTCCTCCATAAACTAAAAGTAGAGTTGCCATATGACCCAGAAGTTTCATTTCTGGGCATATACCCAGACAAAACTATGATCAAAAAAGTCACATGTACTCCTATGTCCATAGAAACACTATTTACAATAACAAAGACATGGAAAAACCTAAATACCTATTTACAGATGAATGGATAAAGATGTTGTAAACATAGAACACAATGGAATATTCAGTTCAATTCAGTTGAGTCACTCAGTCGTGTCTGACTCTTTGCGACCCCATGAATCATAGCATGCCAGGCCTCCCTGTCCATCACCAACTCTTGGAATTTACTAGAACTCATGTCCATTGAGTCAGTGATGCCATCCAGCCATCTCATCCTCTGTCGTCCCCTTCTCCTCCTGTCCCCAATCCCTCCCAGCATCAGGGTCTTTTCCAATGAGTCAACTCTTCGCATGAGGTGGCCAAAGTACTGGAGTTTCAGCTTTAGCATCATTCCTTCCAAAGAACACGCAGGGCTGATCTCCTTCAGAATGGACTTGTTGGATCTCCTTGCAGTCCAAGGGACTCTCAAGAGTCTTCTCCAACACCACAGTTCAAAAGCATCAATTCTTTGGTGCTCAGCCTTCTTCACAGTCCAACTCTCACATCCATCCATGACCACTGGAAAAACCATAGCCTTGACTAGACGGACCTTTGTTGGCAAAGTAATGTCTCTGCTTTTGAATATGCTATCTAGGTTGATCATAGCTTTCCTTCCAAGGAGTAAGCGTCTTTTAATTTCATGGCTGCAATCACTATCTGCAGCGATTTTGGAGCCCAGAAAAATAAAGTCTGCCACTGTTTCCACTCTTTCCCCATCTATTTCTCAGGAAGTGAAGGGGCCAGATGCCATGATCTTTGTTTTCTGAACATTGAGCTTTAAACCAACTTTTCATTTTCCTCTTTTACTTTCATCAAGAGGCTTTTTAGTTCCTCTTCACTTTCTGCCATAAGAGTGGTGTCATCTGCATATCTGAGTTTATTGCAATGGAATATTACTCAGTCATTAAAAAAATGAAATAATGCTATTTGCAGCAACATAGATTGACCTAGAGATGATCATACTAAGTGAAGTAAATCAGAAAGGGAAAGACAAACACCATATGATATCAGTTATATGTGGAATCTAAAAAATGGCACAAATGAACATATCTATGAAACAGAAACAGATTCACAGGACTAGAGAACAGGCCTGTGGGAGTTCCCTGGCAGTCTGGTAGTTAGGACTCATTGCTCTCACTGCCTGCCATGGCCGGGGATCAATCCCTGGTCAGGGAACTGAAGTCCTCTAACAGCAGGGACAAAAAAGAGCAGACCTGTGGTTGCCAAGGGGGAAGGGGAAGTGGAGGAAACAGGTGGAGGAGGTAAGTATTGGGCATTTGGGATTAGCAAAGCAAAGTATTATGTACAGGATGGATAAACACCAAGATCCTATTATATGGCACATGGAACATATTCAGTATTCTCTGATAAACCATAATGGAAAAGAACATGAAAAATAAAATATGTATAACTGAGTCACTATGCTGTACAGCAGAAATTAAACCAATATTGTAAATCAACCATACTTAAATTAAATTTTAAAAAATGAATCTCCAGAGAACCATTGCTCTTATGAAAAATACCCTGTCACATCTTAAAAAGCTCATTTGGTTTTGATCTCGAGGTGTCTCACTGTCCATTCATCGTCTGTTCCCCAGCAACACTGGCTTCACTGCATCACCTTAATACATCATGTTCATTCTCTGCTTTAAGTCAGTTCTTGCTCATCCTTCTAACCTCTAACTTTCTTAGGAAAATGCTCCATTGCCCCTTTGTCTAAGACAATGCTTCCTTTTCTGTGTTCTCTTGGCACCTTGGTTCAGTTCACTTCAGTTGCTCAGTCATGTCCGACTCTTTGCGACCCCATGAATTGCAGCACGCCAGGCCTCCCTGTCCATCACCAACTCCCGGAGTTCACCCAAACGGATGTGCATCAAGTCGGTGATGCCCTCCAGCCATCTCATCCTCTGTTGTCCCCTTCTCCTCCTGCCCCCAATCCCTCCCAGCATCAGAGTCTTTTCCAATGAGTCAACTCTTCACATGAGGTGGCCAAAGTACTGGAGTTTCAGCTCTAGCATCAGTCCTTCCAAAGAAATTCCAGGGCTGATCTCCTTCAGAATGGACTGGTTGGATCTCCTTGCAGTCCAAGGGACTCTCAAGAGTCTTCTCCAACACCACAGTTCAAAAGCATCAATTCTTTGGTGCTCAGCCTTCTTCACAGTCCAACTCTCACATCCATGCATGACCACTGGTAAAACCATAGTCTTGACTAGACGGACCTTTGTTGGCAAAGTAATGTCTCTGCTTTTGAATATGCTATCTAGGTTGATCATACCTTTCCTTCCAAGGAGTAAGCGTTTTTTAATTTCATGGCTGCAATCACTATCTGCAGCGATTTTGGAGCCCCCCAAAATAAAGTCTCTCTTTGTTTCCACTGTTTCCCCATCTATTTCCGAGGAAGTGATGGGACCAGATGCCATGATCTTCGTTTTCTGAATGTTGAGCTTTAAGCCAACTTTTTCACTCTCCTCTTTCACTTTCATCAAGAGGCTCTTTAGTTCCTCTTCACTTTCTGCCATAAGGGTGGTGTCATGGTAGTTTACTGCAATTGTAATATGGAGGATGTAGTCACATTTATTTAAATATTTAAGTTAGTTAATTAATGTTGGTCTCCCTAACAAAATGATAGGATCATTATGGCTGAGATTGAATCAGATTTTCCTTTCCAGTGCTTGGAATACCAAATATGGTATATGTCAGAAAATGAAATAAATGGTAAGTGAAGGTAGGAGAGGATGATGGGTTGTCTACCCCCCAAAATATTTCTCAACTTCAAGAATAAAATTTCTTTCCTACAAAAACTGTCCTAGTAATATGCGTTGGAAACATTGCTTCATCTAATTCCTTCATCAAGTTGTGACCAAGTATGATAAGTTTTATTTCCTATGAAATGTCCTTCATTTCAGACTCTTTCTCACTTTTTAAATTGTCATTTTTTTGAGCTTTCTCTAGTCAACTCATTTCCAGTTAGTTTCACCAGCAGCTAACAGGCTTCACTGTCTCTACCTCTAGTTGCTAAGATCCAAGCTGTCAGCATCTGCCATAAATTTTAGGGCTTTCTTCTTTGGGCCTGATTCTCCCTGGTGTACATTTTTGTAATATCTTCTTTCGTGTTTCATCACATATCCATTGGTGCCTCTTTATCAAGAACTTCTGCATCTGCATCCTCCTATCAATAAGATAGGCTTTTCCATTACTCAGCAGTATTCATTCTCCTTTTCTCAATTATAGTATAAATTCCTGGGAGTAGGGACCATGCATGAAGGCATGCGTGCTAAGTCGCTCAGTGGTATCTGACTCTTTGCAATCCTATGGAGTGTAGCCTGCCAGCCTCCTCTGTCCGTGGGATTCTCCAGGCAAGAATACTGAAGTGTGTTGTCATACCCTCTTCCAGGAGGTCTTCCTGACCTAGGGATTGAAGATACATTATATCTTCTGCATTTGCAGGCAGGTTCTTTACTACTAGTGTCCCCTGGGAAGCCCAGTAGGGATGATGGTTCTTTAAAATATTTTAAGCACCACCTAGGTCATGAGTATATGGTTGTTTCCAAGGATTATTGTTCAGTAGTTGCTCTCAAAATATGAGGACATCTATGTATTTCTCATGTGTGAGTAGAGGAGAAAATGCCCTTTGTGTCAACTACCGTGAAGAGATGAGCTATACTCTGCTTCTTGGAAATAATCAATTATACCTGAATAAATGTTTTATTTGTGTCTGCTAATAATGAGTTGTGTAAAGTAGATGATCTTCAACATTTTTGCAGTCTGTGGCATCTATAAGCAAAGTCTTATAAGGAATCTTATGACAGGCATAGTTGCATCTTCTTTTCCATTGATAGTATCATTTCTCCCTTGTTTCTAACAACCTTTAAATGTTCCAATGTTAACTGACTCAGGATAAAGAGACTTAACACTTTCCTTATTCAAGCCAAGCATTTTAAATACGTGAGAACAGAGATTCTGAAACCTTAGCATGTTTAAGGATCATTTGCTGAGTCAGTGAAGTCTCAGATTCCTGGGATCCACCCAGAGGTTCTGATTTAAGAGTTCTGAGGTGGGACATGAGACTTTGCTTTTCTATCATTCTCCAACATCAGATGATGTGGATGTCATTAATGTGCTGTGTAGAATTCAAATATAGCAAAATATGTTCTTTTATCATCTGTATTGCTCTTTTTTGCTTTCATTTTTCTCTATCCTTTTTTATTGAGAGCTGAAAGATTTCCCACTTTTTACAAGATTAAGTCTTCCTGTACTCCTTTATTTCTTTCAGTGCAGTCACTCAGTTGTGTCTCACTCTTTGGGACCCCATGGACTCTAGTCTGCCAGATTCCTCTGTCCATGGGATTTTCCAGGCAAGAATACAGGAGTGGGTTGCCATTTCTTTCTCCACTTATCGCTTTAGAATATTACTTCTTCAGCTCAGACAGGGCCTTAATTCTCAGATTTCAAATCTCTCAGGTTGTGCCTTCTTGAGTATTACTGAATAGTCTCACTGTTATTATACCCACTAGAAGGCAATGGCAAGCCACTCCAGTGTTCATCAGATTTAGGGTATGCTCTATCTGAGGCCAAAATTTTAAAGATGGTTAGAAAACCCTCATTACTTTGAGGTGTTAAAACAGTATTTAGGTTATTTCAGTATTGAGCCACACTTGTCTTTAGACCTAAGGTAAACCATATATTCTCTAGAGTTTTAAATATATATATATATATATATATTTATATATGCATAGCCTTCTCCAGATGATGGCCCACTTCTCTGATTTTAGAGCAAAGTCTTCAAAAAGCTCAGTGTCTCCACTACTCATTGTCAATTACTTTTCAAACTGTTTGCCTTTAATCTCCTCTTGAACTGAGTTCAATCAAACTTTTGGTCTTATCATTCCACTGAATTCACTCTTGTCAATATCAAAGTTCAATTCTCAGTCTTTAAATTACTTGACCTCTCAGTAACACTTAACAGACTTGATCTTTTTTTTCTTACTTCAAACACTTAAAACAAAAACAAAAAAACCTTGCTTTCAGAATACCCACCAAGCTCTCACTTTCCAGTGCAGACTTGTTTTCAGTCTCCTTGGCTGCTTGCTGCTCTTCCTTCTTCTTATTCACTTTTGTACCTCTCCTCTTTCTTGTCTTCTGTGCTTCATATATCTATAAACACATAGCTCTCAAATTATACCTTTAATTTCAACTTATTTTTCTAACTCTAGACATATATATTTAATTTCCAACTAAACATTTCTACAATAGCAGTTTTACCATTTAAGATATGTTCTTTCAGCTGGTTTGATTTATATACTGCCTTGGAAACAGATACACAAATCAAAAGAGACTTTCTATGTTATGTAGCCCACCAAGTATGGAACTTGAACTCTCTATGGTCCACTTTGAAAGCTGATCCCATTACTCCATTTGCCACATGACATCTTCAAGTCTTGCCTCTGGTTTCTCTAACCTTTACTCTGTAAGTGATGCCCTTAGAAATATTCATTCTATCCAATGTTATTGGTAGGTGGATGGGAAAGAACAAAGAATTTTAGGGCCTCGGAATACTCTGATGTACCAGCTAAAGACAATGCATTTAGGAGCTGAGCATTATCAATCTTCATTTCTCTTGGGACCAGAAAGGGTTTGGCCTCAAAAGAAATCTTTCTGGCCTTAGAGACTCAGTTCCCAAAGTTACTCATTAGTGAAAAACCTAGAGGAATTTTCTGTTGAGAAAGTTTCCTATAGATAGGGTTGAGGATGAAAATTAACAGTTAAACAGGAGCCTAACATCGATTTGAAAGTAACTTAGAAAAATTACTTAAAAGGCAAAATTTCTACTATTCACTTCTCTGTCTCCTTATGTGAGAATAACTTGAAGAGACTGATATACAGCTACAATATATCATATGTGTCCTTTTATTTTTAGTGCTCTGAACTTTTGTCATAAAATATATTGAAGTTTATAAAATTATTTCCATAGATCTATTGATAAAGTCATCTCAGTTGAGACCTGAAATATATTAAATGGAGTTAGTGCCTCCCTGCTGTACTCTTCCCAATTTCTGAACCACAAAATAATGCAGCTTAATTAAATGTGTTTAAACTTGTGTATTTTGGGTAACAGTGTGTCATGCAGCTGTAGGTAACCATGCGCTCCTCTATAGTTTAGTCTCTATGAAGGTTAGATTATGTAAAAAATTCTGATCCATAGAAATTCTGGTCTGAGATAGTTCAGAGTTAAGATGCCTTCTCCACTAAACACTTTCTTTTATAAACAAAACTGGAATCAGCACTGTTTTGTCACTGAAACAAAACTGGACCATAGAAGGTAGAGTTGGAGAACCATGTGAGTAAGATTAGAACCAAATTCTTTGGATCTACAAAAGTGAACGTAAACAATGTGAACGATCAGTCCGTAACCTCAAAATATCCTCCTATATTCTTACTACCTGTATTTATCTCTATTTTACTTATTTATTATTATAATTTTTAATCTGTGGTTGTGCTGCCCAGCTTGTGGAATCTTAGTTCCCTAACCAGGGATTGAACCCCAGCCCTTGGCAGTGGAAGTGCATAGTCCTAACCACTCCAGGGACACCAGGGAATCCCGTATCTCTAATAGTTCTGAGTGCTGGCACTCCCCATGGTTTCAGGTCCAGTGACACTTGTAAGAACTTCTAAGAAAGTGAGGAACAAGTAATTCTTGTCTATTAACTCCAAAAACACTTCAGCAATTACAATTTAATAGTTTTCACTTAGTGTAAGCTTGATGACAGGTAAGGAAAGCAAGAGAAATTTTGGATGAGTTTTTCATATTTCACTGATATTACATCATATTATATCACACTGTAATCTATGAAAGTAAATATAGAAATAAAAAAGAAAATATATTGAAAGGAAAAGTCTTGAAACTCAATTTTCAAGAGACCCAAAATTGAGGGGAAGATATACCAATGGGCAAGAAAGGTATTCCTGAGATTTTTTTTTAAGCTGCCTCCACTTAAAACAATATTTTACAATTATCTTTGGCAGGTGGTCCAATTGACTTATAAAACATATTTGGAGTCAGAGTTCACAAAATTCTTTAGATAAACCATTGTTTATTTTATCTCTGTTAATTAATACTCAAAATATGTTTTGCTTTAAGTACTTACTTGCTTCCAGATTGCAGAAAAACAAATCATGACATATATGATTTATCACTTAAAAATATCCTTTGGCTCATATGTGAGTTACATTTATTTTTCTGGTTGAGTAATCAGGGCCATTAATGCAATACCTTAAAATATTACAGCATAAGACTTTTATTGTTCACATTTTGATATATAAACTTACAGGGAACACACAGGTAAACAGACCTAAATACTATTCAACTACAGAGTGCATGGGTAACTAAGACAAATTTCTGTATCTAATTTTATTCAAGAACACAAAAGAATACATAACAAATCGGTTTCATCGACTGATATCTCCCAAACAGATTCAGCATTAAGATTCCATGTCTGTTTGTTTAAGTTTCCATTATATTATCTAGAAATGCATTATTTAACAAAATATACTGGACTCACCCATTTACATTTCCTTTATATATTTCCTTCTGTTTTTACAAATGGTAAACAATTAGAAAAGCAGTATAACTTCACATGTCAATTTTCTTATTGCCCCTTTATATTTATGCCTCAGAAGAATTCTCTAGACTTCAGGTCAGAGTCTTCTACTGATCGCTCTCCTCAAGGCCCCCTTCACGTCCTTGTTCCTCAAAGTATAGATCATTGGATTTAGTACAGGAGTGACCACGCTGTACATAATGGCAATGATCCGTTCCTGCTCCACAGAGCTACCTGTGGCAGGACGAATATAAGTGAAAACTACGGGAGCATAGAAAAGAACAACTACCATGAAGTGGGAGACACAAGTAGACAGTGCTTTATGGAGCATGCTGCAAGAATGGGTCTTGAAGAAAAGATAGATAATAATGTAGGAATAAGATAGAAGTGTTAGAAAAAATGGGCCAACGGCAAAGGTCCCCGTGACAGTATTGAGCAGCCACTCATTGAGCTCAGTGTTCCCGCAGGCCAACTCCAACAATGGCTTAACATCACAGAAGAAGTGATGGATGTGGTTGGAACCACAGAAGTTTAAGCGAGAGGTCATTACTGAGTGCAGCAGGGCATGGAAAAACCCAATAATCCAGACAGTGATAGCCATCTGGACACAGACCCAATGACTCATGATAAGAGGGTAACGAAGTGGTTTGCAGATAGCCACAAAGCGGTCAAAACCCATCACGGCCAGCAACATGGACTCTGTGCTGCCCAGGAAGTGGAAGAAATGAAGCTGGCTTATGCATCCCAAGAAAGAAATTGTTTTGTGTGTAGAGAGGAAGTTCTCCAGCATCTTTGGCAGAGTCACCGTGGAGTAGCAGATATCTAGACATGACAGGTTTCCCAGGAAAAAATACATGGGAGAATGGAGTCTTGGATCAGAGATGACAACCATCAGGATGGCTGCATTCCCAGCCACATTGACAATGTAAGTTACAAGGAAAATCACGAAGAGAACAGGCTGCAGTACTTGGATGTCTGTCACTCCCAGGAGGAGAAATTCAGTGACTGAGGTCTGATTCAGCATCACTTGAAAGAAAAGAGAAAATAACATATGGAATGCGATATCTGATGGGAACAGAGTCCCACATCTGAGGATTTCCCATCTAGACAATAAAATTTTTGAGGAACATTGCTATTTAAATAAGGTCACGTGTTGGTTATGGACTGTTACTCAAACAGTTTAAGAATTAGATTTATCATTAATATTTTTCTATCTCCAGGATTTAGCCAGACTATCATCTTCTCTGATACAACTTGCCTTTTATCATCCTAAATCAACTCCAAAAGAATGTAAATTTTTAAGCACTCCACCACAGTGCTATCTCTTGACCTAGGAAGAAACCATCTGAGTTTTTGCTTAAGAAAAATAGACAATGAGACAATAATAAGAGCTATAAGGAAATCTGAACCGAGATGCAGACATTGGAGCACTTCCTATAAAAAGGAATCATTCAAAGTTTGGGAAATCTCTGAAAGGAGAAAGATTTGATTTGACTAGAATAAAAAAGTGAATCAACTAGGGAACATTGCCAGAGATCCCCTGGGATTATCACTTTTGTAGCTAGAGAAAATTCTGAGAAATTATCTAACCTTTATTACATCTTTGTTGCAGCCTGGCAGGGCAGAGATCAGAACCTGCCCCATGACAGGAGGGTGCGGCAAACCGCGCCCCCGAGACTGTCCTAGTAAGCACGCCCGACAGACATATGTGGAGCTGGCTGTGCTCTCTGCTCTGCTTCACTGGCTGCCCCTGTGTCCGTCCTCATGGAAACCAAGCAAGATGTTCCTGATTAACAGCAGAGGCTTAATTTTACTTCCTCTTGATGGTGCGTTGATCAAACTCCCCAGTATAGCTATTTCCTAATGATCTCATGGGACTTGTGCCAATAAAAGTGAGGGCTGAAAGGAGCCATCTTGTCTTCCTGCCATGGAGAGCAGGAGGGCCCCCTGACTCCCCTCTTGCCAAATTATATATATATCTGTCTTTTCATTACGTGCCCCACCCCCCCACCCCCACCCCCCACCCCGCTCCCCCCACTCCCAGGTTTCAGGTCTTTCTCACCTGCTGTGCTGGACGCTGCACATCTTTTTTGTAAAGATGGCTTCAGGAATTCAGAGTAGCCTTCCTTGATAGCCATGTATATTTTGTATACTGTTAAACTTTATCACTCCTGATCAAGATATACATATGTCAAACATCGTTTTGGATTCTCTGCTTGCAAAAGAAAATTATATTAAAAAAATTCCCTTGGGGGCAAAATCTTTCCCTAACATTTAAAGAAAATAACAATGAGATTTTCTGTACCAAATATTTATTTCACTGCATCTTGAATATTTATCTATTACATATTTACTTTGGAGACTACCTAGAGATATGGCAATAAAAATGTAGGCAACAAAGAGTCTTCATAATCCACAAAGACAAGGTTCATGGTAAGATAGGAAACAGGTCTAAATCCTTGACTTGTACATTTAATACAGGCAAGAAGACAGAGGATATGGGCAACTCCCCAGCCTGTCTCCTGGTTCATTCTCCTACCTGATTGAGTGTTCAAATTCATAGCTAAAAAGGCTTATCAGATTGACACTTCTGAAAAGTAAATAGTAGAAAAATTTTTGAAAAATAAAGAGTAGAAAAATATTTGATGTGATAGTTTATACTGGAATTACAGCATAAGCTCTTCATCTTCTGAAATCTCTTCTTTCTGAAATTTTGCCAGTCTTTTATGATCCACAGATCTTGACATATTCAAAGCCTGAGAGAGAGTGTCCCTGGGGTTTGGGAGGATTATTGAAAGAATAAACAAGTTACCTTTCTATACCTGTAATATAAGAGAATTCTCCTTGGGGAATTTTGATCTTGAGTTCCATTTTTTCCTTATTTTCCTTCCTTACTCTCTTTCTTTCTTAGTTTCATAACCACAGACAGTACAGTTCTCAAGGGCCTCAGGATTTCTTTAATTACCTTTCATTTCCTGGGACAGAGATTTGGATACACTTTCTCATGTTGAGGACTTCCATGGAAAAATGGAAGGAAATCGGGCAATGACCGTTAAGGAATGAGGGCCAGTCAGATCCCATTGATCCATACAGAAAATTGATTATCATTAAAATATTATACTCATTTATTCCTGTGATTCTATGGAAAACAAAAAAGAGGACTAGGAAGAAGTAGTATTGCTTTTGTGCCTTTCAAATCTGACTATTCACCGCTGGTAGTAACATTTAAATATTTTCTTTAATTTTGGGACCCCCAAAGCTCACATTTATGTCTAGGAGACTGAGGCTGGTCTCTCCAATGTGTATCTTCACTTATTGCTGTACCCTTTAGGTAACAATATTCTTTCTGCTTCATCCAAGGAATACCTATATGCAATGTGACATGGATCCAAGCATTCTAATTATTATTGTATATGCCATGTACTTTGTCCATGTATCACAGTTCATTTTTGTTGCATTGCAGTTCATTATATATTCATTACAATAATTGCTTGTTATAGTATGCCATGAATATAATACAAATAAATAATAATTATGTGCTCCTAGTTTAAGTTATTGTTATGATTTCACATGTTTTTATTTCTGTCCTTCCTTGACAATCTCTACATCTTTAAAGGGATGCCAAAATTGCTGGAAGACTCCATCTCTACTCACAAGGCAATTTCTTTCTTCAGATGCATAAGCCAGCTTCATTTCTTCCACTCCGCAGTGGCTTGGGGACTTCAGGTAGGTGGCAAAGACTGAGCTATAGAAGAGGATGACCATGGAGATGTGGGAGGTGCATGTGGCCAGGGCTTTCTTTATCCTCTGTGCTGATGGAACCCAAGCTACAGCAAGGAATATATGGGCATAAGAGCTTATGATGCAGAAGAGAGGGCTGATTCCTCAGAGTCCTGTCAGAACCATCATCAGGTCGTCGTTATGGTGGGCATCAGAGCAGGAAAGCCTTAAGAGAGGTTTAAAATCACACACAAAAAATGAGGCATCTCTAGATTAGTATAGAATGATAGGTTAGCATCAAGATTTGGGTCAAAGAGTCAGAGTGGGCCACTCCCCATGACCCACCCACCAGCAGCCCACATCTGCAAAGAGTCATTAGGAGTGCAGGATGGGGACCACATGTATACCTGTGGCGGATTCATTTTGATATTTGGCAAAACTAATACAATTTTGTAAAGTTTAAAAATTAAAAAAAAAAAAAAAAAAAGGAGTGCATAGTGCAGAGGATGGCAGATGGCAGCGTAGCAGTTGATACCCATGGCAGTCAAAAGCAGGTTGTCCATATCAGCAAACTGCAAAGAAATATAATTGGGCCAGAGAGAGAGAGATTGATCTCTACCACATGGATCACTGCTTAGTGTTACGTGGTAGCCTGAATGGGAGGAGAGTTTGGGGAAGAATGAATACAGATATATGTATGGCTGAGTGCCTTTGCTGTCTACCTGAAACCTACATAACATTGTTAATCAGCTATACACCAATAAAAATAAAACTTAAAAAAAAATAAAAGTGAAAGTTGCTCAGTCGTGTCTTACTCTTTGCGACCCCATGGACTATATAGTCCATGGAATTCTCCAGGCCAGAATACTGGAGTGGGTAGCCTTCCCCTTCTCCAGGGGATCTTCCCCAACCCAGAGATTGAACCCTGATCTCCCACATTGTGGACAGATTGTTTACCAGCTGAGCCACAAGCAAAGCCTGAGAATATTGGAGTGGGTAGCCTATCCCTTCTCCAGCACATCTTCCCAACCCAGGGGTAAAACCAGGGTCTCCTGCATTGCAGGCGCATTCTTTACCAACTGAGCTATGAGGGAAGCCTAAAAATAAATAAATAAATAGAAATAAATAAAAAGAAAAAGGAAAGGTAATATAATAATATAATTCTCTGTGCTACACAATGTATCCTTGTTGCTTATCCATTAAAAAAGAAAAGAGAAAAGCAACCAGGATACATTGTGTAGCAGATAGAATTATAGTGATTATCCTGTAATAACTTTTAATGGAGCATGATCTGTACAAATAATGAATGACTATGCTGTACACTTAATAGTAGGATAATATTGTAAATAAACCATAATTCAATTTAAAAAAGATAAAAGTTATTAAACTTGCTAAGAAACTAGATCTCAGTTGTTCCCAGAATTACTCATTAGAGAAAAACCTGGAGACATTTTTTTCTTGAGAAAAGTTCCTATAGATTGGGTTGAGGAATAAAATGAACAATTAAGCAGAAGCTGAATATTGATTTGGAAATAAAATTAGAAAGAATACTTAAAACTTCACAATTTCTGCCTCATTACTGCCCTGTCTCCTTAAGTAAGATTAGTTGGAAGAGACTGACATACAGGCATAAACTGCTATATATGTCCTTTTATTTTTATTGTTCTGAGAATTTCTGTCATGAAAATATATCGCAGTTGATCAAATTATTTTCATACATCTGTAAATAAAGTCATCTCAGTTGAGACCTGTAACATCATTAAACAGAGTCAGTGCTTCCCTGCTGTATTCTTCCCAATTTCTGGATCACAAAATAATGCAGTTGAATTAAATAACCTGCCGGGGTCCAGCCCCGGCTGATCCAGGGAGTTTGAAGCAGGGACGGCGTTGGTGAGGATCAGGATACAATAGCTTCAATTAGATATTAATTAAAGATGTAAACAGTAATAGAATGAGGATAGCTCAGTAGGAAAATTCAGTGGAGAAAAGAGGCTGAGCAGCTTGGTTTACGCAGGAGACCAATAAAACTTCAAGACAAGAAGTTTGCACCACTTACATAGGCCGCAGGCATCCTTCCGTTCTCCCGAAGGAGAGGAGACACTGAGGCCTCCCCGGTCGGATCTTAGAAGCCCAGGCATAATTAGTAAGCATGGCGGGTTCCATGCTCCAGATGGAGACTCAGCCAGAGTGAGAGAGCGACATGGGGAGACAAGTATTTCGAGAAACTGATCCCAATTCTTTATTTTCCATGGTCTATTTTTATACACTGAGGTGTTATACAAAAGTCACACGGGGTCAGCAGTCTTGACTTTTATCAAAGTCAGGTGCTTCATACAAATGTATACAGAGGTCTTAGGGGTGTTACATCATCTTCTGGCCAGGCCTGCTGAAAATTTATGACCCTCTCCTTGTGACAGCGGTGAGTCAACCAGGACACTTATTTCTCCAGGGGTGATTATTCTTAAAACAGACGCCACCCAAATAAAGTTACATTCCTATAGGGTGAGGGTGTAGTGGGTTTTAGTTAAGGAAAGAATTTACTTAGCCTAAGGTCTAACGTGATTTATATCAAACGTTAATACTTATTTCTTCTATATATTCATTAATGTGTGTAAGGGCAGGGGATATGGAGACTTAGCAACAAACATTGGCTCAACAAATGAGAAACCCTTCACCAATACAATTTCTAGTCAGCCCATTAAACTTATACTAATAGTTTTCTAACTTTTCTAAGGAACCTGTTTTTAGAAGGTTTAAAGCATCTTGTGCCTCTCACGGTTGGGAGGCTGTGAGCAATCACATGTGGCCGGACAAGCCTGTCAGGCAGGCTAGAGAACCTTCAGAGGAGTTTGTAGGTTAAAACACTCTTGTCACGCCCAGGAGCTCTAGGTTAACTCCTTCTCCGAAAGAGGTGGTGGGGGACAGCCCCCCGTAAAGTCAGAGGTGTAGGTGAGAGCACAAAGTAGTAAAGCAGACAGGCTCTGGTTATGGGGGTAGATGCTCGAGGATTTCCAGGGGGACTCCTGAGGCTCGATCCTGCCTTTGCATATGTCGAGTGTCCTTCCTCATGACCTTTGCCATGGGCGGAGTGCCTCACTCTGGCCCCCAACAACAAGTGTTTAACCTTCTTGTTTAGGGTGACAGTGTATCATGCAACTATAGGTAATCATGTGCTCCTCTATAGTTTACAGACTCCATGTAGGTTGGATTATGTCAAAAATTTTGTTCAATAGAAATTCTGAGACAGTCCAGAGTGTAAGATATCTTCCTGCCACATACAATCTTTTATTAACAAAACTGAAATTAAGAGGCCAAAGAAGGTAGAGTTGGAAGATAGAAGAAACACGTGAGTAAGGGCAGAACCAAATCCTTTGGATTCACAAAAGTGAATGTAAACAATTTGAATAGTCTATCAGCTCAAAATATTCTTTTACAGTCTTATTTGTCTATATCTCTATTTAATGTATTTATTTTTTGGCTGTGCTGCCTGGCTCTGTGGTATCTTAGTTTCCTAACCAGGGATTGAACCTGGACCCTCGAGAATGAAAGTGCAGACTCTTCACCACTGATGTGCCACAGCATTCTGTATCTCTAAATAGTTTTAAGTGCTGGCCCCCACCATGGTTTTAGGTCCAGTGGCATTTCTAGGACCTTAGAAAATGAGGAACATAGTAATTCTTGTCAATTAGCTCCAAAAATACTTCTGCAATTACTATTTAATAGTTTTCACTTGGTATAAGTTTGGTGACAGATAAGAAAAACAAGACAAAAACTTTTTATGAATTCTTCCTATTTCATTGGAGGAGGCAATGGCAACCCACTCCAGTACTCTTGCCTGGAAAATCCCATGGATGGCAGAGCCAGGTAGGCTGCAGTCCTGGGGTCGCTAAGAGTTGGACATGACGGAGCAGCTTCATTTTCCCTTTACACTTTCATGCACTGGAGAAGGAAATGGCAACCCACTTCAGCATTCTTGCCTAGAGAATCCCAGTGATGGGGATCCTGGTTGGCTACCGTCTATGGGTCGCACAGAGTCGGACACGACTGAAGCGACTTAGCAGCAGCAGCAGCAGCAGCATATTTCATTGGTATTACATCATAATATATCATGTTACAGTCTGTGAAAATAAGTATAGAAATCAAAAAGCTAAATAAAAAGGAAGAATTTTGAAACTCAATTTTCCATGACCAGAAATTGAGGGGAAAATAACATAATAATGAACTAGAAAGATATTCCTGACATTTTTTCAAGCTGACTCCACTTTGAACAATATTTTAAAATAATCTTTGACAGGTTATTCAATTGAATTATTAAATATCTTTGGAGTCAGAGTTCACAAAACTCTTTAGATAAACCATTAGTTACACTGTCTGTATTAATTAGAACTCAGACTACTGTTTATTTTAATTACTTGCCTCTCTGCTTAGAGAAAAAAATCATGACATACTGCTTAAAAATGTCCTTTAACTCATATGTGAGTTTACATTTTCTTTCTTGTGGAGTCCATGGCCCTAAATTAAAATCCTTAAAGTGTAGCAGTTTAAGAAAACAGTTTAATTTAAAGTGTAATAATTTTTAAAAATTATTTTATTTTTTTGGCTGTGCCATGCAACATGTGGGATCTTAGTTTCCTGATTAGGGACTGAACCTGTATCTTCTGCACTGGGAGCTTGGAGTCTTAACCACTGGGCCACCAGAGAAGTCCCTGAAACAGTATAATTTTATTATTTACATTATGATATGTTAACTTGCAGGGAACACATAGGTAAACATACTTAAGTACTATCCAACTATACGACGTATAAGTAATTGAGGCAAATTTCTGTATCTGATTTTATTCAAGAACACAAAAAAATAGATAACAAATCATTTTTATCAACTGATATCTCAAAATCAAATTCAATGATCAGTATCGCATTTATTCAAGTTTTCATTTTATTATTTAGGAATGCATTGTTTAACATGACTTACTGGACTTTTCCATTTATTATTCTTTTAGACAGTTCCTTTTGTTTCACAGACAGTAAATACTCTGCCAAGCAGTATAATTCCATATCTCCAGTTTCTCATTGCCTCTTGATTTATGCCTGAGAAAAGTTCTCCAGACTTCTTCAAGTCATTGACTCCTTGAAATCATCCTCCTCAAGGCCCTCTTTACTTCCTTGTTCCTCAAAGTATAGATCAGTGGATTTAGCACAGGAGTGACCCCATTGAACATAAGGGCACTGATCTGATCCTGGTCCATGGAGCTACTTGAGGCAGGATGAATGTAAACAAAAACACCAGGGACGTAGAAAAGAACAACTACCACGAAGTGGGAGGCACACGTAGACAGTGCTTTACGAAGCATGCTGCAAGAGTGGGTCTTGAAGAAAAGATAGATAATAATATAGAAATAGGACAGGAATGTTAGAAAGCATGCACCCGTGGCAATGGTGCCTGTGACATTATTGACCAGCCACCAGTTGAGCTCAGTATTGCCACAGGCCAACTTGAGCAATGGCTTAACATCACAGAAGAAGTGATTAATCTGGTTGGAATCACAGAAGTTTAAGTGAGAGGTCATTACTGAGTGCAGCAGGGCATGGAAAAAACCAATGATCCAGACAGTGACAGCCATCTGGATACAGACTTGATGGTTCATGATAAGAGTATAATGAAGTGGTTTGCAGATGGCCACAAAGCGGTCAAAGCCCATCACGGCCAGCAACATGGCCTCTGTGCTGCCCATGAAGTGGAAGAAATGAAGCTGGCTTATGCAGCCCAAGAAAGAAATTGCTTTGTGTGTAGAGAGGAAGTTCTCCAGCATCTTTGGCAGACTCACTGTGGAGAAGCAGATATCTATACATGCCAGGTTTCCCAGGAAAAAATACATAGGAGAATGGAGTCTTGGATCAGAGGTGACAACCATCAGGATGGCTCCATTCCCGGCCACATTGACAATGTAAATTGCAAGGAAAAGCACAAAGAGAACAGGCTGCAGTACTTGGATGTCTGTCACTGGCAGGAGGAGAAATTCAGTGACTGATGTTCGATTCATCATCACTTGAAAGAAAAGACAAAATAACATGGAATGCGATCTCTGATGGGAACCAGAGTCCTGCTGAGAATTTTCTCACCCAGACAATAATATTTTGAGATAGAGAGCATTGCTGTTTAAATAGTCCCAGCATCACAGGTTGTACAATATTTGGGCCACTAGATTATTAAATATTGAAGTTACATGGTGTTTGTGGACTGTTACTCAAACACTTTTAAAAAATTAGATTTATCAATATTTTTCTTTCTTCCAGGGATTCAGAGCATGTTGCCAGCCTACCCTCTTCTCTAATAACATTTGTGTTTTATCATCCTAGGATCTAACAGAGAGTCAATTTTTAAATAGTCCACTACGCTGCTTTTTCTTAACAAAGTAAGAACTCATTTGATGTACTTAAGAGTAATCAACAAAGAGAGGACAGTAAGAGCTCTAAGGAAATTGAAATAGAGATGCAAACCATGGAATGCTTTATATAAAAAGGAAATATTTTAAATTTGGAAAATCCTTGAAAGGAGAAGAAAAAGAGTTGATGTGACTAGAATTAAAAAGTGAATTCAGTAGGGAACATTTCTAGCAATCCCATGGGATTCTCACCCTTATAGCTAGAAAAAATTTTGAGTAAATATCTAACCATTATTTCAGCTTTATTGAAGGCTGGCTTCCAGGTATTCAGAGTAGCTTTCCTTGATAACCATGTATATTTTTATATTGTTCAACTTTATCACTCCTGCTTAAGAGATGCATGATATGCCAAACTTCATTTTTGGTTCTCTACCCGCAAAATAAAATTGTTTCAAAAATCCTTGGGGAAGAGAACCTTTTCCTAACATCTAAAGATAATAGTAATCAGACTATGTACCAAATGATTATTTCACTGCATCCTGAATATTTAAAGATCACATATTTACTCTGGAGAACACTTAGAGAAAGGCAATAAAAATGTAGGCAGTAAAGAGCCTTCATAATCCACAAACACAATGGGGAGTCCATCATAAGATAGGAAACTAGCCCGAAATCCTGGGCATTCAACTTCAATACTAGCAAGAAGGCAGACAATAAGTGCAACTCCTCAGCCTGTCTCCTGGCTCATTCTCCTACCTGTTTGAGTGTTCAAGTTCACTGCTAAGAAAGCTTACCAGGTTGACACTCCTGTAAAGTAAATAATAGAAAAACATTGAGAAAAATAAAGAGTAAAAATGTATTTGAAGGGACAACTTATATTGGGACCAGATACATAAGCTCTTCATCTTCCAAAACCTCTACTTTCTGAAATTCTGCCTGTCTTTTACGTTCCACAGATCTTCAGACAAACCCTGAGAGAGAATATCCCTGGGGTTTGGGAGGATCTTTCTATACCTGCAGTATGAGAGAATTCTCCTTGGGGAACTCCTATCTTGAGTTCCATTTTTGTTTTTTTCCCATCATTCCTATTTTCTTTCCTTACTGTACTTCTTTCTTAGTTTAAGAATCACAGACAGTATAGGTCTCAATGGCCTATGTTTTCTTCCCCCCCCCAAACTTTAAACTTTCTTTTTTTAATTGGAGTTTAGCCAATTAACAATGTTGTGGTAGTTTCACATGAAGAGTGAAGGGACTCAGGTCATACAAGTACATGTATCCATTCTCTCCAAATTCCCCTCGCATCCTGGCCAGCACATAACACTGAGAGAGTTCCATGTGCCATGCAATAGGTTCTTGTTGGTTATACATTTTAAATATAGCAGTGTGTACACAGCCATACTAGTCCCTAACTATCCCTTCCCCTGGCACCCGTAAGTTCATTTTCTAAGTTTGTGAGTTTTTTTCTGTCCCACAAGTAAGTTCATTTGTATCATTTCTTTGAGAGTCCACATACAGGGGATGTCATATGATACTTCTCTTTCTCTGTCTTACTTCACTTAGTATTGCACTCTCTAAAAATTTTTTTGTGTGTGTGTGTGTAATAAAGTTTTGTTAAAGTATAAAGGAGATAGAAAAAGCTTCTGACATAGGC
This sequence comes from Bos indicus x Bos taurus, assembly GCF_003369695.1. NCBI lineage: Eukaryota > Metazoa > Chordata > Mammalia > Artiodactyla > Bovidae > Bos > Bos indicus x Bos taurus. Next base: position 30,183,767 of record NC_040098.1, read on the forward strand.
ATCAGAAGGGGGCAGAAAGAGTACCTGCTTGCTAGTGTTAACAATGAGGTTATATAATCCAAAGAATGTCTGGAGGGTGTAAAGACCTCATCAGACCTACTCCCATAATTTACATTTTAAGATAACACTGTCCTCAGGCAAGATACATCCTTGTAAAGACCAGGTCTACTCCCATAATTTTAAGATAACAGAAGGTTGAATCCAAAGACTGTCCTTAGGCAGGATACATTATTGTTATATAATCCTAAGGAATGTGGAGAAAGAAAAAAAGTTTGTCCTTTCTTCCTTCTTGAGAATTCCAGACCCCTCTCTCCTTGGGGATCCTCACTCTCTAAAATTATCTTTCACTTCCTGGGACAGAGGTATGGATACACTTTCTCATCTTGGGGACTGCTCTGGGAGAATTCTATATAAAATGGAAGGAAGTTGGGCCATGACAGTTAAGGAATGAGCGCCAGTCACATCCTATTGATCTGCACAGAAAGATGATTATCGTTTAGGTATTCTACTCATTTATTACTGTGGTTCTATGGAATACAAAAGAGAGGAATGAGGAGAAGCAGTAATGCTTTTGTTCCTTCTGAGTCTGACACTTCACTGTTGGTGTTTTTAAAAAAATTGTATTTGTTTATTTTTGGCCACACTGAGTCTTCACTGCTGTGCGCGGCCTTTCTCCAGCTGCTGTGAGCCCAGGCTACACCCTCGTTGTGGTGCATGGGCTTCTCATTGTGGTGGCGTCTCGGGTTGCAGAGCATGGACTCTAGAGCATGCGGGCTTCAGTAGTTGTGGTTCGCAGGCTCTAGAGCTTGGGATCAAGAGTTGTGGCGCACGGGATTAGCTGCTGAGCAGCATATAAGATCTTCCCGGACCAGTAATCAAACCTGTGTCCCCTGCATTGGCAGGCAGATTCTTAAGCACTGGAACACCAGGATTCTCCTACTGTTGGTATTAACACTCAAATATTTTCTTTTATTGTGGTATCCCAGACCTCACACTTCTCCCTAGGAGAATGAGGCTGATATCGCCAATGTGTGTCTTCTTCACTTCTTGCTCTCTGCTTTAGTAGTAATATTGTATCTGCTTCATCCAAGGAATATCTATATGCATTCCAACATCTATCCAAGCATTCTAATTGCCATTACAAATGCAATGTACTTTGTCCATCTTTCAATTGTTTTTCATTTTTGCTGAAGTTCAAAATATATTCATGACATTAATAATTTCTTAATTATTAATTTCATCAGCAGCTTAACAGGCTCACTGTCTCTACCCTCAATTACTAATGCCCATGCCATCAGCATCCGTGCCATTGGCATCTGAAACACATTTTGAAAAGATAAGTGTATACATATAGCTGATTCATCTGGCTGTACAGCAGAAACTAATACAACATTGTAAAGCAATTATACTCCAATAATAAAAAAATCTGCATTCAAGGAGAGCCACCATTGTGGCTCCTTTCCAGTCTCCTTGGCTGGTTACTGCTCTTCCTCCTTATTATCCACTTTTGTGCGTCTCCTCTTCTCTGTCTTCTAGTTCTGTGCTTTATATATCTATAAACAGATAACTCTCAAGTTATACTTCTAATTTCAACTTATTTTCCTAACTCTGGCTTACATATTTAACTTCCAACTAGGCAGTTCTACAGTAGCTGTCTTAACCATTAAGATATTTTCTTTCAGCTGGCTTGATTTACATACTGCATTGGAAACAGATACACAAATCAAATAGACTGTCAACCTTATGCAGTCCACCAAGTGTAGAACTTGAACTCTCTATAGTCCACTTTGAAAGCTGATCCTATTACTCCATTTGCCAAATGACAGCTTCAACACTTGCCTCTGGCTACCCCAATCTCTGTAAACAATGACCTTGGAATTATCCATTCTATCCAATGATACTGGTGAGTAGATGGAAAGAGCAAAGGAGCCAGGGCCTTGGAATACACTGATGAGACCAGGTAAAAATAATGTAGTTTAGAAGCTGGGCATTATCAATCTTCATCTCTCTTGAACCAGAAGGATTTTGAGGAAGAAATCATTTTGGCCTTAGAGATCAGTTCCCAGAGTTACTCATTAGAGAAAAATCTGGAGGAATGTTTTCTTGAGAAAATTTCCTATAGATAGGGCTGAGGAATAAAATCAATAAACAGAAGTCTAACACTGATTTATTTGGACATAAAATCAGAAAGATTACTTAAAACTCACAATTTGTGTTTGGTCACTGCCCTGTCTCCTTATATAAGAACAGCTCGAAGAGACTGTCATATGGTCATAACACATTATATGTGTCTTTTTATTTTTATTGTTCTGAAAACATTTGTCATACAAATACATTGAAGTTTAACAAATTATTTCATTAATCTGTTGATAAAGTCATCTCAAATGAGACCTGAAACATTCAATAGAGTCAGTGCTTTTCTGTTGTACATTCCCCAATTTCTGAATCACTGAATAATGCAGTTTAATTAAATAGGTGTTTACCTATCTGTATTTAGGGTGACAGCGTGTCATACAGCAATAGGTAACCATGTGCTCCTCTACAGTTTACAGTCTCTACAAAGCTTGGATTATGTCAAAAATTCTGTTCAATAGCAATTCTGTCTGAGATAGTGCAGGATGTAAGATGCCTTCTCCCACACACATTCTTTTCTAAACAAAATTGGAATCAAGAGACCAAAGAAGGTAGAATTGGAAGATGGAAGAACCATGTGAGTAAGGTTAGAACCAAATTTCTTGGGTTTACAAAAGTGAATGTAAAAAATTTGAGCAGTCCATCTGTGCCCTCAAAATATCCTTTTATAGTCTTATCTGTCTGTATCTCTATTTTATTTATTTATTATTCCTATTTTTTATTTATTGACTGTGTTACTTATTTTGTGAGTTCTTAGTTCCCCAACCAGGAATTGAACTTGTGCCTTCAGCAGGGAGTCCTAAACACTGGACACCAGGAATTCTGTATCTCTAAATAGTTGTAAGTATCGGCACCCACCATGGATTCAGATTCAGTGGCACATCTAGGAACTTAGAAAGTGAGGAACATAGTAATTCTTGTCTATTAGCCTCCAAACATACTTCAGCAATTGCTATTTAATAACTTTCACTTAGCATAGCTTGGTGACAGGTAAGGAAAGCAAGACAAATTTTTGAGGAATTCTTTATATTTCACTGGAATTACATCATATTATATCACATTACAGTCTGTGAAAATAAGTATAGAAATCAAAGAACAAAATAAATGATAGGGAAAGTTTTGAAACTCAATATTCATGACCAAAAATTGAGGGGAAGATAACATGCTAAAAGCTAAAAATGTATTCCTGAGATGTTTTTCAAACTGACTATAGTTTTACCAATATTTTTCAGTAATCTTTGACAAGTTGTCAGTTGACTTATAATGCATCTTTGCAGTCAGAGTTCACAAAACTCTAGATAAATCATTGGTTACTTTACCTCTGTTAACTAGAACTAACAGCAATATTTGTTTTAATTATTTGCCTCCCTGCTTAGAGAAAAAGAAATCACGACATACTGATTAAAAATGTCCTTTCACTCATGTGTGAGTTAGTATTTACTTTTCCATTTTTGCCCATGATCCTAAATTCAAATCTGTAAAGTATAATGGCATAATAATTTTATTGTCCACATTATAATATGTTACCTTGCAGGAAACACACAGATAAACTGGCCCAAGCACTTTCCAGCTATACAATGTATGAGTAACTGAGGCAAATTTCTGTACCTGATTTTATTTAAGAGCACAAACGTGACAGATCATTTGTATCAACCAATATCTGCCAAACAAATTCAACTTTCAGATTCCATGCATAGTGTACATATGTTCAAATTTCCCTTGTATTACCTAGGAATGCACTGATTAACACAATTTACTGGGCTTTTTCATTTATTTTTTCTTTATACCATTCCTTCTGTTTCATAGGCTTCTCAGGTAGGACTAGTGGTAAAGAACCACCTGCTAATGCAGGAGACATAAGAGATGTGAGTTCAGTCCCTGAATCTGGAAGACCCCGTGAAGGAGGAAATGGCAACCCACTCCAGTATTCTTGCTTGGAGAATCTCATGGACAAAGGAGCCTAATAAGGTACAGTCCAAGGGTCACAAAGAGTCAGACACAACTGAAGCAACTTAGCACACAGGCACTCTGTTTTACAAAGAGTAAACAATTTGAGAAGCAGTATAAATTTGCTATGGAGAAGGCAATGGCACCCCAGTCCAGTACTTTTGCCTGGAAAATCCCGTGGATGGAGGGACCTAGTAGGCTCTCCAATTTCTCATTACCTATTTATTTACGCCTCTGAAGAGTTCTTCAGATATCTTCAAGTCAGAGCCTCCTTCACATCACCCTCCTCAAGGCCCCTTTTACTTCCTTGTTCCTCAAAGTATAGATCAGCGGATTTAGCACAGGAGTGACCACACTGTACATAATGGCAATGATCTGATCCTGATCCATGGAGCTACTTGAGGCTGGATGAATGTAAACAAAAAAACCAGGGACGTAGAAAAGAACAACTACCAAGAAGTGGGAGGCACAAGTAGACAGTGCTTTATGAAGCATGCTGCAAGAATGGGTCTTGAAGAAAAGATAGATAATAACATAGAAATAGGACAGGAATGTTAGAAAAAATGAGCCCATGGCAATGGTGCCTGTGACAGTATTGAGCAGCCATACATTGAGCTTAACAGTCCCACAGGCCAACTCCAGCAACAGCTTAACATCACAGAAGAAGTGATGGATATGGTTGGAACCACAGAAGTTTAAGTGAGAGGTCATTACTGAGTGCAGCAGGGCATGGAAAAAACCAGTGATCCAGACAGTGACAGCCATCTGGATACAGACTTGATGATTCATGATAAGAGTATAATGAAGTGGTTTGCAGATAGCTACAAAGTGGTCAAAGCCCATTACAGCCAGCAACATGGACTCTGTGCTGCCCAGGAAGTGGAAGAAATGAAGCTGGCTTATGCATCCCAAGAAAGAAATTGCTTTGTGTGTAGAGAGGAAGTTCCCCAGCATCTTTGCAGAGTCACTGTGGAGTAGCAGATATCCAGACATGACAGGTTTCCCAGGAAAAAATACATAGGAGAATGCAGTCTTGAATCAGAGATGACAACCATCAGGATAGCTCCATTTCCAGCCAAGCTGACAATGTAAGTTGCAAGGAAAATCACAAAGAGAACAGGCTGCAGTACTTGGATGTCTGTCACTCCTAGGAGGAGAAATTCAGTGACTGATGTTCGATTCAGCATCACTTGAAAGAAAAAAAAAAATAACATATGGAATGCTATCTCTGATGGGAACCAGTTTCCCGCAGCTGAGGATTTTCCCATCTAGACAATAATATTTTGAGGTAGAGCGGTGGTGTTTTAAATAGTCTGAGCAGCACAGATTATACAATATTTGGACCACTAGATTATTAATTATTAACATTATATGCCATTTATGGACTGTTACTCAAACACTTTGTTTTTTATTTGACATATCTTTTCAAATATATATATACATCTTTTCAAGAAAAAATCTTTTCTTTTTTCCAGGGATTTAGAGCAAATTGCCAGCCTACCATCTTTTCTGATAAAGACCTGTCTTTTATCATCGTAAGATCTAACAGAGGGTAAATTGTTAAGCTCTCAGCCACACTACTGTCTCTTGACTTAGTACAAAATCATTTGAAGGGTTTTTAACCTAAGAAACATTGACAGTGAGGGAATAATAAGAGCTATAAAGAACTCTCAATGGAGATGTAAACATTAGAGTGCTTGCTATTAAAAGGAATCATTCAATATTTGGGAAACTCATGAAAGGAGAAGACAAAGATATGATGTGACTAGAATAAAAAAGTGAATTTAGTAGGGAACATTTCTAGAAATCCCATGAGATTATCACCTTTAAATGTAGTGAGAATTTTGAGAAATTATTTGATATTAATACATGTTTATTGAAGGCTGGCTTTAAGGAATTAAGAGTAACTTTCCTTGATAGCCATGTATATATTGTATATGGTTAAACTTAATCATTCTTGGTTATGATACACATATGCCAAGCATTGCTTTTGGTTCTCTACTTACAAAACAAAACTGTATCAAAAGTTCAATTGGGGTAAAAAACTTTTTCCTAACATTTAAAGAAAAGAGCAATCAGACTTTCTGTACTAAATATTTATTTCACTGCATCCTGAATATTTATCAACTATATATTTACTTTGAAAAATATCTAGAGATATGGCAAAAAAAAATGTAGCTAGTAAAAAGTCTTCATAATCCACAAACACAATATCCATCATAAGATAGGAATTCAGCTCTAAATCCTTGGCATGTAAATTTAATACAGGCAGGAAGACAGAGAATATGGGCAACTCTTCAGCCTGTCTCCTGGTTCATTCTCCTACCTGATTGACTGTTCAAATCCACAGTTAAGAAGGCATCTCAGGTTGACATTCCTGAAAAGTAAATAGTAGAAAAAATTTTAAATGAATAGAGTAGAAAAGTATTTGACATGATAGTTTATATTGGAATTACAGTATAAGATCTTCATCATCTGAAACCTCTTTTTTCTAAAATTTTGCCTGTCTTTCATGATCCACGGATCTTTAGATACACAAACCCTGTGAGAGAGTGTCCCTGGGGTTTGGGAGGATTATTGAAAGAATAAACAAGTTACCTTTCTATACCTGCAATATAAGAAAATTCTCCTTGGAGGATTCCTATCTTGAGTTCCATTTTTTTCATTGGTCCTGTTTTCTTTCCTTATTATGTTTCTTTCTCAGGTTCAGAACCATAGATAGTACAGTTTCAAGAGCCTCAGGAATTCTTAAATTACCTTTCATTTCCTGGGACAGAGAGATGGATATACTTTCTCATCTTGGGGACTTCCCTGGAAAAACTTTGTATAAAATGGTAGGAAATTGGGCAATGACAGTTAAGGAATGAGGGCCAGTCATATCCCATGGATCCATACAGAAAGATGATTATCTTTTAAATATTCTACTAATTTTTTACTGTGGTTCTATGGAAAACAAAAAAAAGTAAGAGGAAGAAGTAGTATTGCTTTTGTTCTTTCCAAATCTGACTCTTCACAGTTAGTAATAATGTTAAAATATTTTCTTTAATTTTGGAATCCCCAAAATTCATATTTCTCTCTAGGAGAATGAGACTTGTCTCTCCAAAGTATCTTCGCTTCTTGCTGTATCATTTGTGTTCAGTTGCTCAAGTCATGTCTGGCCCTTTAGTCCCCAATGGACCCAGCAGTCTCCTCTGTCCATGGGATTTTCCCAGCAAGAACACTGGAGTGGGTTGTCATGCCCTCCTCCAGGGGTCTCTCTGACCTAGGGCTCAAACCTGCATTTCCTGCATTGCAGGCAGTTTCCTTACCTGCTGGGCCATTGGGGAAGCCCTGCTGTATCTTTGGTGCAAAGTAATTGCGGTTTTTGCATTGTTGTTTGATATTGTAATTCATTCTTAAATTAGTGTTCTCAGCTGGTAAAGAATCCACCTGCAATGTGGGAGACCTGGGTTTGATCCTTGGGTTGGGAAGATACCCTGAAGAAGGGAAAGGCTACCCACTCCAACAGTCTGGTCTGGAAAATTACAAATAAATAAACATTTATCATTGGGAATTTTTAGTTGTATTCAATTTTTTTTTCTATAAAAGTATTGTTTATATTCAGAATTTACCTTGATACATTCTTTATGGATTGATTGCTGTGCCTAAAGACATTGATTTTTAAAAAATATTTAAAGCTGAACGCACTTTACTTTTTCATTTTAACGTTTAATGTAGAAAATTTTAAACTTTCAGAAAAATGCAGACAGTGGTGTAAAACCCTCCTGTAGCTATCATTCTGCTTTGACATCAACATTTTGCCAATATTGTGCCAAATATCTAGCATTCCTTTTTTCCTGGAATAATTTAAAGAAAGTTTTAGACATTGTGTATGTATTGTGTTATATAAACTATGCAACGGAGAAGGCAATGGCACCCCACTCCAGTACTTTTGCCTAGAAAATCCCATGGAGGGAGGAGCCTGGTGGGCTGCAGTCCATGGGGTCGCTGGAGTCAGACATGACTGAGCGACTTCACTTTCACTTTTCGCTTTCATGCATTGGAGAAGGAAATGGCAACCCACGGTAGTGTTCTTGCCTGGAGAATCCCAGGGACGGGAAGCCTGGTGGGCTGCCGTCAATGGGGTCGCACAGAGTCGGACATGACTAAAATGAAGCAACAACAACAAAACTAAGCGATCATTCATTTCAAATGTAAATATTTATTATACTCTCAAATTTATGAAAACATTTTTATAAAACATATCCACCATGCCATTATGATACTTCCCACAATTATCAACATAGCACAAAAACACAAAGAAATAGAAGATTCTGAAAAATGAGGCATTAAAAATGAAAAAATGCGGAGGAGCCAAGATGGCAGAGGAGTAGGACCGGGAGAACACTTTCTCCCCCACAAATTCATCAAAAGAGCATTTAAACGTCGAGTAAATTCCACAAAACAACTTCTGAATGCCGGCAGAGGACATCAGGCACCCAGAAAAGCAACCCAACTCTTCGAAAGGAGGTAGGAAAAAATATTAAAAACAAAAAAAAAGAGACAAAAGAGGGAGGGACAGAGTTCCGTCCCGGGAAGGGAATCTTAAAAAGAGAGAAGTTTCCAAACACCAGGAAACCTTCTCACTGCCGAATCTGTGCCGAGCTTTGGAAGCATAGAGGGCAACATAACAGGGAGAAAAAATAAATAAACAATTAAAACTCGCAGATTGCGAGCCCTACAGTAACTCCCCCAGCGGAGAAGCAGCACAGACGCCTGCATCCGCCATTAGCAAGCCGGGACTGGGCAGGGAGGCGCGGCGTGGGCTGCATCGCTGAGAGTAAGAATCTGGCCTGAATACCCTGAGCGCTATCTGAGTGAAATAATTTGGGCTAGCAAACCAGACTGTGGGATATCTACCACGCGAAAAGCCAGCCCTAACCTGAGACCGCCAGGCCCACGCACGGAACAAAGGACTGAACAGAGATAGCCGGCTGCAGATCTTCCCCCTCCGGTGACAGGCAGCCAGAGCCGGAAGGGGGCAATCGCAGCCCCAGAGAGACATTATCTATAAAACTGTAAGCAGGCTTCTTTGCTAACTAAAACTTCTTGGGGGTCTGGACGGTCAACATCTGCCTGAGAAGGGGCGCCGGTTTTACACCCAGATAACCGAGTGGCGGGGAGGCGATAAGTCGCAGCATTGGCGCTCGCCAAACACCTCATCACCTGAGCTGCTCGGACCTGGGAAGAGCACAAAATGCAGGCCCAACTGAGTCTGCGCCTCTGAGGACTACCCGAGTGCCTGAACCTGAGCGGCTTGGACCTGGGAGGTGCATGCAGCCCAGGGCCAGCCTTGGATTGTTCGCGGCGGAACAACCTAGAGTCCGAGCAGTGTGGACAGGGATGCTACACGCGCCGTGAGCGGGGGCAGACCCAGGGTGGCTGAGGCACTGCGAGCCCACGCCAGTGTTATTTGTTTGCAGCATCCCTCCCTCCCTCCCCACAGCGCGACTGAACAAGTAAGCCTAAAAAAAAAAAAAAAAGTGTCCTCCACCGTGCCCTTTGTGTCAGGGCGGAAACCAGATACTGAAGAGACTAGCAAACAGAAGAAGATATAACAGAGGGAAACGCCTTGGAAGCTACAGGCAATAGATCAAAACCCTGTGGTTACTACGGACTACATAGGAAGGGGCCTATAGATCTTGAGAAATATAAATCTGACCAAGGAACTAGCCAAAAATGAACTGAACCCACAACACCCACAAAAAAAACCCCAAAAAAGTCCTAGATATATTTTTATTATTTTTACGATCATTCTTTCTTTTTTTTTAATTAAAAAAATTTTTTTAAGTCCTCTATTGTTCCTTTAATTTTCACTTTTATAACCTATTACTTTGCAAAAAAAAAAAAAAAAAGACCCTATTTTTTTCTTCTTCAGCAAACTTCATATATATATATTTTATAATTTTTTGACCTTTTTTTTTGTTTGTTTTCTTTGGTTTTGTTTTTTTCTTCTTTTCTTTAACACTGTATTTTTGAAATTCCAAACTCTACTCTAGATTTTTAATTTTTGCTTTTTGGTATATGTTATCAATTTTGTACCTATAGTTTTTTTTTTATATAATTTCTGTGACTTTTTTTTTTTTCCTTCTTCTCTGTTTCTTTCTCTTCTTCTTTTATATAACATTGTATATCTGAAATTCCAAACTTTAGATTTTTAATTTATGCTTTTTGGTATTTGATATCAATTTTGTACCTGTATTTTCTTTATAATTTTTGTGACATTGTTCGTATTTGTTTGTTTGTTTTCTCTCTTTATTTTTCTTCTTCTTCTTCTTCTTTTTTTTTTAAATTGTATTTTTGAAATTCCAAACTCTACTCTAGATTTTTAATTTTTGCTTTCTGGTATTAGTTATCAATTTTGTACCTGTACCTTCTTTATAATTTTCGTGACCTTGTTTGTTTTTGTTTGTTCGTTTTTTCTCTCTTTCTGTTCCTTCTTCTTTTCTTTAACATCGTAGTTTTGAAATTCCAAACTCTACTCTAGATTTTTAATTTTTGCTTTCTGGTATTAGTTATCAATTTTGTACCTGTACTTTCTTTATAATTTTCGCGACCTTGTTTGTTTTTGTTTGTTCGGTTTTTCTCTCTTTCTTTTCCTTCTTCTTTTTTTTAACATCGTATTTTTGAAATTCCAAACTCTACTCTAGATTTTTAATTTTTGCTTTTATGTATTTGTTACCAATTTTGTACCTTTAAGGACCCAATCTTCAGGACCCATTTTTCACTAGGGAGTGAGATTACTGGCTTGACTGCTGTCTCTCCCTTTGGACTCTCCTTTTTCTCCACCAGGTCGCCTGTGTCTCCTCCCTAACCCCTCTCTACTCTACCCAACTCTGTGAATTTCTGTGTGTTCCAGACAGTGGAGAACACTTAGGGAACTGATTACTGGCTGGATCTGTCTCCCTCCTTTTCATTCCCCCCTTTTATCCTTCTGGCCACCTCTGTTACCTTCCTCCTTCTTCTCTTCTCTGTATAACCCCGTGAACATCTCTGAGTGGTCCAGTTGTGGAGTGCACATAAGGAAATGACTACTGGATAGCCCACTCTCTCCACTATTGATTCACCTCCTCTCATTTGGGTCACCTCTAACTCCCTCCTCCCTCTTCCTTTCCTCATGTAACCCTGTGAACCTCTCTGAGTGACCCTCACTGTAGAGAAACTTTTCATCTTTAATGTAGATGTTTTATCAATGGTGCTGTATAGAAGGAGAAGTTTTGAAACTACTGTAAAAATAAGACCGATAACCAGAAGCAGGAGGCTTAAGTCCAAACCCTGACTCCAGGGAACTCCTGACTCCAAGGAACATTAATTGACAGGAGCTCATCAAATGCCTCCATACCGACACTGAAACCAAGCACCAAACAAGGGCCAATAAGTTCCAGGGCAAGACATACCAAGCAAATTCTCCAGCAACAAAGGAACACAGCCCTGAGCTTCAAGATACAGGCTGCCCAAAGTCACCCCAAAACTATAGACATCTCATAACTCATTACTGGACATTTCATTACACTCCAGAGAGAAGAAATACAGCTCCACCCACCAGAACACCAACACAAGCTTCCCTAACCAGGAAACCTTGACAAGCCACCTGTATAAACCCTCACACAGTGAGGAAACGCCACAATAAAGAGAACTCCACAAACTGCCAGAATACAGAAAGGACACCCCAAACTCAGCAATTTAAACAAGATGAAGAGACAGAGGAAGACTCAGCAGATAAAGGAACAGGATAAATGCCCACCAAACCAAACAAAAGAGGAAGAGATAGGGAATCTACCTGATAAAGAATTCCGAATAATGATAGTGAAATTGATCCAAAATCTTGAAACTAAAATGGAATCACAGATAAATAGCCTGGAGACAAGGATTGAGAAGATGCAAGAAAGGTTTAACAAGGACCTAGAAGAAATAAAAAAGAGTCAATATATAATGAATAATGCAATAAGTGAAATTAAAAACACTCTGGAGGCAACAAATAGTAGAATAACAGAGGCAGAAGATAGGATTAGTGAATTAGAAGATAGAATGGTAGAAATAAATGAATCAGAGAGGATAAAAGAAAAACGAATTAAAAGAAATGAGGACAATCTCAGAGACCTCCAGGACAATATTAAACGATACAACATTCTAATCATAGGGGTTCCAGAAGAAGAAGACAAAAAGAAAGACCATGAGAAAATACTTGAGGAGATAATAGTGGAAAACTTCCCTAAAATGGGGAAGGAAATAATCACCCAAGTCCAAGAAACCCAGAGAGTCCCAAACAGGATAAACCCAAGGAGAAACACCCCAAGACACATATTAATCAAATTAACAAAGATCAAACACAAAGAACAAATATTAAAAGCAGCAAGGGAAAAACAACAAATAACACACAAGGGAATTCCCATAAGGATAACAGCTGATCTTTCAATAGAAACTCTTCAAGCCAGGAGGGAATGGCAAGACATACTTAAAATGATGAAAGAAAATAACCTACAGCCCAGATTATTGTACCCAGCAAGGATCTCATTCAAGTATGAAGGAGAAATCAAAAGCTTTTCAGACAAGCAAAAGCTGAGAGAATTCTGCACCACCAAACCAGCTCTCCAACAAATACTAAAGGATATTCTCTAGACAGGAAACACAAAAACGGTGTATAAACTCGGACCCAAAACAATAAAGTAAATGGCAACGGGATCATACTTATCAGTAATTACCTTAAACCTAAATGGGTTGAATGCCCCAACCAAAAGACAAAGACTGGCTGAATGGATACAAAAACAAGACCCCTACATATGTTGTCTACAAGAGACCCACCTCAAAACAGGGGACACATACAGACTGAAAGTGAAGGGCTGGAAAAAGATTTTCCATGCAAATAGGGACCAAAAGAAAGCAGGAGTAGCAATACTCATATCAGATAAAATAGACTTTAAAACAAAGGCTGTGAAAAGAGACAAAGAAGGTGACTACATAATGATCAAAGGATCAATCCAAGAAGAAGATATAACAATTATAAATATATATGCACCCAACACGGGAGCACCACAGAACGTAAGACAAATGCTAACAAGTATGAAAGGAGAAATTAACAATAACACAATAATAGTGGGAGACTTTAATACCCCACTTACACCTATGGATAGATCAACTAAACAGAAAATTAACAAGGAAACACAAACTTTAAACGATACAATAGACCAGTTAGACCTAATTGATATCTATAGGACATTTCATCCCCAAACAATGAATTTCACCTTTTTCTCAAGCGCACATGGAACCTTCTCCAGGATAGATCACATCCTGGGCCATAAAGCTATCCTTGGTAAATTCAAAAAAATAGAAATCATTCCAAGCATTTTTTCTGACCACAATGCAGTAAGATTAGATCTCAATTACAGGAGAAAAACTATTAAAAATTCCAACATATGGAGGCTGAACAACACACTGCTGAATAACCAACAAATCACAGAAGAAATCAAAAAAGAAATCAAAATTTGCATAGAAACGAATGAAAATGAAAACACAACAACCCAAAACCTGTGGGACACGGTAAAAGCAGTCCTAAGGGGAAAGTTCATAGCAATACAGGCACACCTCAAGAAACAAGAAAAAAGTCAAATAAATAACCTAACTCTACACCTAAAGACACTAGAAAAGGAAGAAATGAAGAACCCCAGGGTTAGTAGAAGGAAAGAAATCTTAAAAATTAGAGCAGAAATAAATGCAAAAGAAACAAAAGAGACCATAGCAAAAATCAACAAAACCAAAAGCTGGTTCTTTAAAAGGATAAATAAAATTGACAAACCATTAGCCAGATTCATCAAGAAACAAAGGGAGAAAAATCAAATCAACAAAATCAGAAACGAAAATGGAGAGATCACAACAGACAACACAGAAATACAAAGGATCATAAGAGACTACTATCAACAATTATATGCCAATAAAATGGACAACGTGGAAGAAATGGACAAATTCTTAGAAAAGTACAACTTTCCAAAACTGGACCAGGAAGAAATAGAAAATCTTAAGAGACCCATCACAAGCACGGAAATTGAAACTGTAATCAAAAATCTTCCAGCAAACAAAAGCCCTGGTCCAGACGGCTTCACAGCTGAATTCTACCAAAAATTTAGAGAAGAGCTAACACCTATCCTGCTCAAACTCTTCCAGAAAATTGCAGAGGAAGGTAAACTTCCAAACTCATTTTATGAGGCCACCATCACCCTAATACCAAAACCTGACAAAGATGCCACAAAAAAAGAAAACTACAGGCCAATATCACTGATGAACATAGATGCAAAAATCCTTAACAAAATTCTAGCAATCAGAATCCAACAACACATTAAAAAGATCATACACCATGACCAAGTGGGCTTTATCCCAGGGATGCAAGGATTCTTCAATATCCGCAAATCAATCAATGTAATACACCACATTAACAAATTGAAAAATAAAAACCATATGATTATCTCAATAGATGCAGAGAAAGCCTTTGACAAAATTCAACATCCATTTATGATAAAAACTCTCCAGAAAGCAGGAATAGAAGGAACATACCTCAACATAATAAAAGCTATATATGACAAACCCACAGCAAACATTATCCTCAATGGTGAAAAATTGAAAGCATTTCCTCTAAAGTCAGGAACAAGACAAGGGTGCCCACTTTCACCATTACTATTCAACATAGTTTTGTTAGTTTTGGCCACAGCAATCAGAGCAGAAAAAGAAATAAAAGGAATCCAAATTGGAAAAGAAGAAGTAAAACTCTCACTATTTGCAGATGACATGATCCTCTACATAGAAAACCCTAAAGATTCCACCAGAAAATTACTAGAACTAATCAATGACTATAGTAAAGTTGCAGGATATAAAATCAACACACAGAAATCCCTTGCATTCCTATACACTAATAATGAGAAAACAGAAAGAGAAATTAAGGAAACAATTCCATTCACCATTGCAACGGAAAGAATAAAATACTTAGGAATATATCTACCTAAAGAAACTAAAGACCTATATATAGAAAACTATAAAACACTGGTGAAAGAAATCAAAGAGGACACTAATAGATGGAGAAATATACCATGTTCATGGATTGGAAGAATCAATATAGTGAAAATGAGTATACTACCCAAAGCAATTTATAGATTCAATGCAATCCCTATCAAGCTACCAACGGTATTCTTCACAGAGCTAGAACAAATAATTTCACAATTTGTATGGAAATACAAAAAACCTCGAATAGCCAAAGCGATCTTGAGAAAGAAGAATGGAACTGGAGGAATCAACCTACCTGACTTCAGGCTCTACTACAAAGCCACAGTTATCAAGACAGTATGGTACTGGCACAAAGACAGAAATATTGATCAATGGAATAAAATAGAAAGCCCAGAGATAAATTCACGCACATATGGACACCTTATCTTTGACAAAGGAGGCAAGAATATACAATGGATTAAAGACAATCTCTTTAACAAGTGGTGCTGGGAAATCTGGTCAACCACTTGTAAAAGAATGAAACTGGACCACTTTCTAACACCATACACAAAAATAAACTCAAAATGGATTAAAGATCTAAATGTAAGACCAGAAACTATAAAACTCCTAGAGGAGAACATAGGCAAAACAGTCTCCGACATACATCACAGCAGGATCCTCTATGACCCACCTCCCAGAATATTGGAAATAAAAGCAAAAGTAAACAAATGGGACCTAATTAACCTTAAAAGCTTCTGCACATCAAAGGAAACTATTAGCAAGGTGAAAAGACAGCCTTCAGAATGGGAGAAAATAATAGCAAATGAAGCAACCAACAAACAACTAATCTCAAAAATATACAAGCAACTCCTACAGCTCAATTCCAGAAAAATAAACGACCCAATCAAAAAATGGGCCAAAGAACTAAATAGACATTTCTCCAAAGAAGACATACAGATGGCTAACAAACACATGAAAAGATGCTCAACATCACTCATTATCAGAGAAATGCAAATCAAAACCACTATGAGGTACCATTTCACACCAGTCAGAATGGCTGCGATCCAAAAGTCTACAAATAATAAATGCTGGAGAGGGTGTGGAGAAAAGGGAACCCTCTTACACTGTTGGTGGGTATGCAAACTAGTACAGCCACTATGGAGAACAGTGTGGAGATTCCTTCAAAAACTGGAAATAGAACTGCCTTATGATCCAGCAATCCCACTGCTGGGCATACACACTGAGGAAACCAGAAGGGAAAGAGACACGTGTACCCCAATGTTCATCGCAGCACTGTTTATAATAGCCAAGACATGGAAGCAACCTAGATGTCCATCAGCAGATGAATGGATAAGAAAGCAGTGGTACATATACACAATGGAGTATTACTCAGCCATTAAAAAGAATACATTTGAATCAGTTCTAATGAGGTGGATGAAACTGGAGCCTATTATACAGAGTGAAGTAAGCCAGAAGGAAAAACATAAATACAGTATACTAACGCATATATATGGAATTTAGAAAGATGGTAACAATAACCCGGTGTATGAGACAGCAAAAGAGACACTGATGTATAGAACAGTATTATGGACTCTGTGGGAGAGGGAGAGGGTGGGAAGATTTGGGAGAATGGCAATGAAACATGTAAAATATCATGTAGGAAACGAGTTGCCAGTCCAGGTTCGATGCACGATGCTGGATGCTTGGGGCTGGTGCACTGGGACGGCCCAGAGGGATGGTATGGGGAGGGAGGAGGGAGGAGGGTTCGGGATGGGGAACACATGTATACCTGTGGCGGATTCATTTTGATATTTGGCAAAACTAATACAATTATGTAAAGTTTAAAAATAAAATTAGAAAAAAAAATAAAATTTAAAAAAAAAAAAAAAAGAAAAAATGCATAGGCCAGGTTCCAGTCTCTTATTCATGGTGATGATACTGGCAGTATTATGGGGAAAGAGCAGAAGATGTTAATTTGTAACGTGATGCTAATGACAAAAAAATGGTACTGACTATAGTAAAGCTGATGGTGAAAATCTTCATAATTAAACCAGTGATAGCCATGGAAATGATGGTCAAAATGGTGGTAATGATGAGAACAGATGACTAAATTTCAATACTATTAGTGTTATAAGTCAACTTTAAAGAACAGCTCATCAAATCCGCTCTTAAGTACACTATTTTTAGCTAATATACCTAATTATATATATTATAATCTAATATTTATGGTATATATATATATATATAATATATGAGAAGGAAATGACAACCCACTCCAGTATTCTTGCCTGGAGAATACCACAGACAGAGGAGCCTAGAGGGCTGCAGTCCTTGGGGTTGCAACAGTCCTGCACGACTTAGTGAGTAAACCATGACAACCTGAAGTGGGCTTCCCTAGTGGATCAGACTGCCTGCAAATGCAGGAGACCCAGATTCGATCCTTGGGTCAGGAAGATCCTCTGGAGAAGGGAATGACAACTTACTCCAGTATTCTTGCCTGGAGAATTCCATGGACAAGAGGAGACTGATGGGCTACAGTCCATGGTGTCACAAAGAGTTGGACACAACTGAGTGACTAACAATTTCACTTTGACATCTTACTGATATATTTTGATATAATAATATAGATAATATATAATATATAAACCTAGAGCTAGCAGTTAAAGTGGGTTCTAACAACTAGTTCTCCTAATTTCTAGTTCTCCTAAAGAACTAGTGTTCTTTATGCTATAGCATATCTATACTGTGCAATAGCCTCACTTTATCAGTGTGGTGGTGAAGAGTGTGATTTTTTTCCCCCAAAAACACTTGTTTCTTGGAATTATTCCTAATGCCATGAGCTCTCTATGCCCAGAACCCTTTTCAGGGAACTCTCCACATCCTTATTTCTTAGACTATAAATGAAAGGATTGAGAGTGGGGGTTACCAGGGCATACATGACAGCAGCACCCAGCTCCCCAGAGGCATGAGAAGCTGACGGGGACTTCAGGTAGGTGGCAAAGACCGAGCTGTAGAAGAGGATGACCATGGAGAAGTGGGAGCTGCATGTGGCCAGGGCTTTCTTTTTGCCTTGTGCTGATGGGCTCCAAGCTACAACAAGGAAAATATGGGCATAGGAGCTTATGATGCAGAGGAGAGGGCTGATTCCTAAGAGTCTTGTCAGAACCATCATCAGGTCCTCATTGAGGTGGGTATCAGAGCAGCAAAGTCTAAAGAGTGGTCCGAAATCACAGAAAAAGTGGGGAAGTTCTTGATTAGTCTAGAATGAGAACTGGGATAGCAACAGGGCATGGACAAGAGAGATAGAGTGGACCACTCCCCATGACCCACCCACCAGCAGTGCACATCTGCAAGGAGTCATTAGGAGTCCATAGTACAGGGGATGGCAGATGGCAGCGTAGCGGCTGATAGCTGTGGCCATCAAAAGCAGATTGTCCATATCAGCAAAAACTGCAAAGAAATTTAATTGGGCCAGACACTCAGAGAAGGAGATCAATCTGCTGCTGGTCCACAAAGTCTCCAGCATTTAGTGGGCTGTGGTGGTAGTGAAGCAGAGGTCGACCAGGGAGAGCTGGCTGAGGAAGAAGTACATGGGGGTGTGGAGGTGGATGTCAGTGCCAATAGCCAGCAGCAGTAGTGAGTTTCCTAAGAGACTCAGCAAGTAGAGGGCCAGGAAGAGACCAAAGAGGAGCTGTGGTTTGTCTGGGTCACTGGACAGTCCTGAGAGGACAAAGTCAGGGTTCTTACTGCAGTTCATTTCAGGTCTTGATGGGTTACAAGAAAAGAATCATCATGAAGAGGATTCACTACAGTTAGCTAGAACCTTGGATCCTTTCTCTTGGCAATGGGTTTTCCTTATACCACCAATGGGAAGAATGGATAAACAACTAAAATAGCAATGGGGAGGACAAGGGTTGTACCTCACAAAAGATGGTCAAATTAAGGAGACATCAAGGTAAGAGAATGAAAGAAACCACAGAGACGTCCTGGAGTTAGGAACGCGTAACGAGTTTTCTTAATAAAATTTTGTGTGATTGGTATTTAACTACTTGCTTGTGCATCTGTTTTCTTCTCAAGACCACGAGTCTTTCAAGGCAGAAGTGATGTTTCAGTACTTAGCTCAGTGTCTGGCACATGGAAGGGGCTCAATAAATACTCCCACCCACACTCACAGTGACTATTTTAGTTCAAGGTTTGTGACTGGCTGGAGAACTGTTATCCTCCTATTTTAACATGGATCTTGCCCCATCCAATATGTTCTCCATACTGTGGTCAGTGTGATCCTTAAAAAAAAAAAAAATCTCATCATGTCACTTCTTTATTTAAAAATTGGTCTCTACCCATGGAACTCTGCTCAATAATTTGTGGCAGCCTGGATGGGATGAGAGTTTGGGGGAGAATTCACACAAGTGTATGTATGGCTGAGTCTGTTTACTGTCCACCTAAAAGTATTACAACATTGTTAGTTGGCTATAGTCCAGTATAAAATAAAAAGTTTAAAAAAGAAAATGAAGAAAATAAAATAGATAAGCAACAAGGATATATTGTATAGCACAAAGAATTACAGCCATTATCCTGTAATAACTTTTAATGAAGCATAATCTGTAAAAAATACTGAATTACTATGCTACACACCTGAAACTACTATAATTATTCAGTTCAGTTCAGTTCAGTTCAGTCGATCAGTCGTTTCTGACTCTTTGCCATCCCATGAATCGCAGCACGCCAGGCCTCCCTATCCATCACCAACTCCTGGAGTTCACTCAGACTCACGTCCATCGAGTCAGTCATGCTATCCAGCCATCTCATCCTCCGTCGTCCCCTTCTCCTCCTGCCCTCAATCCCTCCCAGCATCAGAGTCTTTTCCAATGAGTCAACTCTTCGCATGAGGTGGCCAAAGTATTGGAGTTTCAGCTTTAGCATTATTCCTTCCAAAGAACAGCCAGGCCTGATCTCCTTTAGGATGGACTGGTTGGATCTCTTTGCAGTCCAAGGGACTCTCAATAGTCTTCTCAAATACCACAGTTCAAAAGCATCAATTCTTCGGTGCTCAGCCTTCTTCACAGTCCAACTCTCACATTCATACATGACCACTGGAAAAACCATAGCGTTGACTAGATGAACATTTGTTGGCAAAGTAATGTCTCTGCTTTTCAATATGCTATATAGGTTGGTCATAACTTTCCTTCCAAGGAGTAAGCGTCTTTTAATTTCATGGCTGCAGTCACCATCTGCAGCGATTTTGGAGCCCAAAAAAATAAAGTCTGACACTGTTTCCACTGTTTCCCCATCTATTTCCCATGAAGTGATGGGACCAGATGCCATGATCTTCGTTTTCTGAATGTTGAGTTTTAAGCCAACTTTTTCACTCACCTCTTTCACTTTCATCAAGAGGCTTTTTAGTTCCTCTTTACTTTCTGCTATAAGGGTGGTGTCATCTGCATATCTGAGGTTTTGATATTTCTCCTGGCAATCTTGATTCCAGCTTGTGCTTCTTCCAGTCCAGTGTTTCTCATGATGTACTCTGCATAAAATTAAATAAGCAGGGTGACAATAAACAGCCTTGATGTACTCCTTTTCCTATTTGGAACCAGTCTGTTGTTCCATGTCCAGTTGTAACTGTTGCTTCCTGATCTGCATACAAATTTCCCAAGAGGCAGGTAGGTGGTCTGGTATTCCCATCTTTTTCAGAATTTTCTATGGTTTATTGTGATCCACACAGTCAAAGGTTTTGGTATAGTCAATAAAGCAGAAATAAATGTTTTTCTGGAACTCTCTTGCTTTTTTGATGATCCAGCGGATGTTGGCAATTGGTCTCTGGTTCCTCTGCCTTTTCTAAAACCAGCTTGAACATCTGGCAGTTCACGGTTCACATAGTGCTGAAGCCTGGCTTTAGAGAAATGCAAATCAAAACTATAATGAGGTATCACCTCACACTGGTCAGAATGGCCATCATTAAAAAGTCTACAAATAACAAATTCTGGAGGGTATGGGGAAAAGAGAATTGTCCTACATTGTATATGGGAACGTAAGCTGGTATAACCACTATGAAAAACCATATGAAGTTTTTCTCAAAAAACTAAAAATAGAGCTGCTATAGAATGTATGATTCAGCATTTCCACTCCTGGACATATACTCAGACAAAACTATGATTCAGAAAGATGCATGTACCCTTATGTTCATAGCAGCAGCACTATTTATAATAGCCAAAACATAAACACAACCTCAAAGTCCATGGACAGATGAATGGATAAAGAAGATGTTTTATATAAACTTATATATATTGTCATACTAGGTGAAGTAAGGATGAGATGGTTGGATGGCATCACCGACTCAATGGACATAAGTATGAGTTGACTCTGGGAGATCGTGAAGGACAGGGAAGCCTGGCATGCTGTAGTTCATGGGGTTGCAAAGAGTCAGACACGACTGAGTGACTAAACAGCAACAAAAGTGAAGTAAATCAGAAAGAGATAAATACCATATGATACCACTTATATATGAAAAACCCTAACATGTCTGACAAAGCTCATTTGGTGAGCTTCATGTCACCAGCTTCATCTCACACCACAGTCCATTATCATCTGCTCCCAGCAACACTGTCTGCACTGCATTGCCTTGTATGGCCCACGTTCCTTCTCATTATTCTGAGTCAGCTCTAGCTCATCCTTCTAACCTTGGCTCTATTGGTGACTTTCTTAGGAAAGTCTTCTGTGGCCTCTTTGACAAAGAAAACCCTTCCTGTCTAGGCTCTTGGTCAATTGTTGAAGTTGTAATATGGAGGATGTAATCACATTTATTTTTTTTTTAATATTTAAGTTATTTAGTTAATGTTGGTCTCCCTAACAAGGTTTTCCTCTCTTGTGTATCTCTAGCACTTGGAATGCTAAATATGGTATTTGTCAGAAAACGAATAAATTGGTTAATGAAAAGTGAAGGCAGGAGAGGACAATACATTGTCTTCTTCCAAAAGTCCTCTTCCATTTTAAGAATAAAACTTTTTACCAACAAAATATTGTTGTACCAACATGGGTTGGAAACATTGATCCATCTAATTCCTTCATCCATCAACTTTAGACCAATGGTTAGAAATTTTATTTCCTATAAAATGTCCTTCATTTCAGACCCTTTCTCACCTTTTAAATTGTTATCCTCTTTGAGCTTTCTCTAATCAACTCACTTCCAGTTAGTTTCACATTTCATCAGCAGCTTAACATGCTTCACTGTTTCTACTCTCTAGTAACTAAAATCCACGCCATTGGCATCCATGCCATCAGCATCTGAAACAAATTTTGTGGGAATATGTGCATACGTATAGCTTATTCACATTTGTGTACAGCAGAAACTAACACAACATTGTGAAAGAAAGTGAAAGTGAAGTTGCCTAGTCATGTCTGACTCTTTGTGATCCCGTGGACTGTAGCCTACCAGGCTCCTCCATCCATCAGATTCTCCAGGCAAGAGTACTGGAGTGGGTTGCCATTTCCTTCTCCATGGAATCTTCCCGACCCAGGGATTGAACCTGGGTCTGCTGCATTGCAGGCAGACACTTTACCCTCTGAGCCACCAGGGAAGTCCATTGTAAAGCAATTATATTCTAATTTTAAAAAATCTGCATTCAGGAGACCCACCATGTAGACTCCTTTCCAGTCTTCTTGGCTGGTTACTGCTCTTCTTCCTTATTATGTACTTCTGGCCATCTCCTCTTCTCTGTCTTCTAGTTCTGGGCTTTATATAGCTATAAACATATAATTCTCCAAGTATACCTTAAATTTCAACTTATTTTCCTAACTCTAGACTTACATATTTAACTTCCAACTACATAGTTGTACTGTAGCAATTTAACGCTTTAATATATTTTCTTACAGATGGCTTGATTTATGTACTGCATTGGAAAAAGATACACAAAACATTATGCAGTCCGTCAAGTGCAGAACTTGAACTCTCTGTGGTCCACTTGGAAGGCTGATCCCATTACTCCATGTGCTAAATGACGTCTTCAACTCGTGCCTCTGGCTTCCCTAATCTCTATAAACGGTGACCTTAGAAATCTTTATTCTATCCAATGATACTGGTGAGTGGATGGGAAAGAACAAAGAATCCAGGGCCTTGGCATACATTGATGACACTGGGCAAAGGCAATGTAGTTTAGAAGCTGAGCATTATCAATATTTATCTCTTTTGAGATCAGAAAGATTTTGGCAGCAGAAGAAATCATTTTGGCCCTAGAGACAGTTCCCAAAGTTACTCATTAGAAAAAAACCTGGAGGAATTTTCTGTTGAGAAAATTTCCTATAGATAGGTTTGAGGAATGAAATCAACAATTAAACAGAAGTCTAATATTGATTTGGACATGGAATTTGAAAGATGACTTAAAACTCACAATTTTGTCTAGTCACTGCCCTCTCTCCTTATATAAGAATAGTTTGAAAAGACTAACATAGAGCCATAACATGTTATATGTGTCCTTTTGTTTTTATTTTTCTGAGAACTTTTGTCATACAAATATACTGAAATATAACAAATTGTTTCATACCTCTATTGATAAAGTCATCTGAGTTGAGACTTGAAATATTAACCAGAGTCAGTGATTCTCTGCTGTACTCTTACCAATTTCTGAATCACTGAATTATGCAATTTAATTAAATAAGTGTTTAACCACCTGTGTTACAGGGTGTCATGTAGCAATAGGTAACCGTGTGCTCTTCTATAATTTACAGCATCCATGTAGGTACAGTCAGTCAGTTCAGTTGCTCCATCATGTCCAACTCTTTGCAACCCCATGCACTGTAGCATGCCAGGCTTCCCTGTCCATCACCAACTCCCAGAGCTTACTCAAACTCATGTACATCCAGTCAGTGATGCCATCCAACCATTTCATGCTCTGTCATCCCCTTCTCCTCCTGCCTTCAATCTTTCCCACCATCAGGGTCTTTTTCAATGACTCAGTTCTTCCCATCAGGGGGCCAAAGTATTGGAGTTTCAGCTTAGCATCAGTCCTTCCAGTGAATATTCAGGACTGATTTCCTTTAGGATTGACAGGCTTGATCTCCCTGCAGTCACAGGGACTCATAGGGTCTTCTTCAACACCACAGTTTAAAAGCATCAATTCTTTGGTGCTCAGCTTTCTTTATAGTCCAACTCTCACATCCATACATGACTACTGGAAAAACCATAGCTTTGACTAGATGGACCTTTGTTGGCAAAGTAATGTCTCTGATTTTTAATATGCTGCCTAGGTTGGTAATAGCTTTTTTTCCAAGAAGCAAGTGTCTTTTAATTTCATGGCTGCAGTCACCATTTGCAGTGATTTTGGAGGCCCTCAAAATACAATCATTTACTATTTCCATTGTTTCTCCGTCTATTTGCCATGAAGCAACAGGACCTGATGCCATGATCTTAGTTTTTGAATGTTGAGTTTAAGCCAAGTTTCTCACTCTCCGCTATTACTTTCCTCAAGAGGCTCTTTAGTTCTTCTTTACTTTGTGCTATAAGGGTGGTGTCATATACGCATCCGAGGTTATTGATATTTCTCCCGATAATCTTGATTCCAGCTTGTGCTTCACCCAGCCCAGCATTTCACATGATGTACTCTGCATATAAGTTGAATAAGCAGGGTGACAATACCCATGTATATTGGATTACATAAAAAATTCTGATCAATAGGAATTCTAGTCTGAGATAGTTCAGAGTATAAAATGCTTTCTCCCCATACATTCTTTTATAAACAAAACTGGAATTAAGAGACCAAAGAAGATAGAGTAGGAAGATGGAAGAACTATGTGAGCTAGGTTAGAACCAAATTCTTTGCTTTACAAAAGTGGATGTAAACAATTTGGATAGTCTGTTCATGAACTCAAAATATCCTTTTATAACTTTTCAGTCTGTATCTCTATTATTTATTTAGTAGTCTTATTTATTTATTTATTGGTTGCACGGCCTGGCTTGTGGGATCTTAGTTCTCTAATCAGGCGTTGAACCTAGGCCCTTGGCAGTGAAAATGTAGAATGCTAACCACTGGACACCAGGGAATCCTATATCTCTAAATAGTTGGGAATGCTGGTATCCACTATAGTTTCAGGTCCAGTGACACTTCATGGAACGTAGAAAGTGAGGAACATAGTAATTCTTGTCTATTAGCTCCAAAAATACTTCCACAAAGAAAGCTGAGTGCCGAAGAATTGATGCTTTTGAACTGTGGTGTTGGAGAAGACTCTTGAGAGTCCCTAGGAATGCAAGGAGATCCAACCAGTCAATCCTAAAGGAAATCAGTCCTGAATATTCACTGGAAGGGATGATGCTAAAGCTGAAAGTCCGATACTTCGGCCACCTGATGCAAAGAACTGACTCATTGGAAAAGATCCTGATGCTGGGAAAGATTGAAGGCAGGAGAATGGGACAACAGAGGGTGAGATGGTTGGATGGCATCACTGAATCCATGTATATGAGTTTGAGCAAGGTTCAGGAGTTGGTGATGGACAGGGAACCTGGCGTGCTGCAGTCCATGTGGTCTCAAAGAGTCGGATACGACTGAATGACTGAACTGAACTGAATTACTATTTGATAGCTTTCACTTAGTATAAATTTGGTAATAGGCAAGGAAAACAAACTTGATGAATTCTTCATATTTCACTGGTATTATATCATATTCTATCACATTACAATCTGTGAAAATGAGTATAGAAATCAAAAACAAAATAAATAATAAGGAAGAATTTTGAAGCTCAATTTTCTATGACCAGAAATTGAAGGGAAAATAACAAATCAACGAGCAAGGAAGATATTCCTGAGATTTTTTTTCGTGCTGCCTCCACTTTTAGCAATATTTTATAGTAATCTTTGACAGGTTGTCCATTTGAATTATAAAGCATCTTTGGAGTCTGAGTTCACAATTTATCTTTGTTAATTAGTACTCAAAGCATTATTTGTTTTAATTACTTACTTGCTTCCTTGCTTGGAGAAAAAGAAATCATGATATATTGCTTAAAAATTTTCTTAACTCATATATGAGTTAACATTTATTTTTCTATTTGAGTAACCATAGCCCTACACTCAAATTCTTAAAATAAAACAGCATAATAACTTTATTGTTCACTTTACAATATGTTAATTTACAGGAAACATGCAGATTAACAAGCCTTAGTATTATCCAACTGTACAATATATGCATATTTGAGGCAAATTTCTGTATCTGATTTTATTCAAGAACACACAAGAATACGTAACCAAATAGTTTTATCAACTTATATCCCCCACACAAATTCAACATTAAGATTCCAAGGGGCTTCCCTAATGGCTTAGTGGTATAGAATCTGCCTGCCAATATAGGAGACACTGGTTTGATCCCTGATCTGGGAAGATCCCACAATTAAGCCCACTTGCATAACAGGAGAAGCCACTGCACTGAGACACCTGAGCACCATAACTAGAGAGAAGCCCCCACTCGCTGAAACCAGAGAAAAGGCTGCCACAGCAATGAAGACTCAGCACAGACCAAAAAAAAAAAGATTATGTGGATAATGTTCTGTTTGTTCAAGATTCCCTTACATTACCTAGTCACACACTGTTAACACAACTAGACTGGACTTTCCCATTTATTTTTCTTTATATAATGCCTTCTGTTTCACAAACAGTAAACAATTAGAAAAGCAGTCTAATTTCACATCTCAACTTTCTCATAGCCTTTTTACTGATGCCTTGGAGGAATTCTCTAGATTTCTTAGGGTCAGAGTCTCCTTCTGATTACCCTCCTCAAAGCCCCTTCTACTTCCTTGTTCCTCAAAGTATAGATCAGTGGATTTAGTACAGGAGTGATCACACTGTACATAATGGCAATGATCCATTCCTGGTCCACAGAGCTACCTGAGGCAGGACGAATATAAGTGAAAACAACAGGGGCATAGAAAAGAACAACTACCATGAAGTGGGAGGCACACGTGGACAGTGCTTTATGGAGCATGCTGCAAGAACGGGTCTTGAAGAAAAGATAGATAATAATATAGAAATAGGAGAGAAAGGTTAGAGAGAATGGACCCATGGCAATGGCCCCTGTCACAGAATGAAGTAGCCATTCATTGAGGTCAGTGTTCCCACAGGCCAACTCCAGCAATGGCTTAACATCACACAAGAAGTGATAGATACAGTTGGAGCCACAGAAGTTTAAGCGAGAGGTCATTACTGAGTGCAGCAGGGCATGGAAAAAACCAATGATCCAGATAGTGACAGCCATCTGGCTACAGACCTGATGATTCATGATAAGAGTGTAATGAAGTGGTTTGCAGATAGCCACAAAGTGGTCAAAGGCCATCATAGCCAACAACATGGACTCTGTGCTGCCCAGGAAGTGGAAGAAATGAAGCTGGCTTATGCATCCCAAGAAAGAAATTGTTTTGTGGATAGAGAGGAAGTTCTCCACCATCTTTGGCAGAGTCACTGTGGAGTAGCAGATATCTAGACATGACAGGTTTCCCAGGAAAAAATACATAGGAGAATGGAGTCTTGAATCAGAGATGACAACCATCATGATGACTCCATTCCCAGCCATATTGACAATGTAAATTGCAAGGAAAATCACAAAGAGAACAGGTTGCAGTACCTGGATGTCTGTCACTCCTAGGAGGAGAAATTCAGTGACTGAGGTTTGATTCAGCATCACTTGAAAGAAAAGACAAAATAAGATATGAAATTATATCTCTCATGGGAACCAGAGTCCTGCAGGTGAGGATTTCCCATCTAGACAAAAATATTTTGAGGGAGAGCTTTGTTGTTTTAGGGCTTACCTGTTGGCTCAGTGGTAACGAAGCAACCTATAAATGCAAGAGACATGGATTCAACTCCTGGGTCAGGAAGATCCCCTGGAGGAAGAAATGGCAAATCTCTCCAGTATTCTTGCCTGGAAAATTCTGTGAACAGGGCAGTCTAGAGGGCTACAGTCTATGGGGTTGGAAAAAGTTGGATATAACTGAGCACATACTCAAAGTTTGGGAAACTTGTGAGTGGAGAAGAAAAAGATTCGATGTGACCTCAATAAAAAAGTGAATTAACTAGGAAACATTTCTAAGGATCCCATGGGATATTCACCTTTATATCTAGAGAATATTTGTAGTAATTATCTAACCTTTATTACACCTTTACTGAAGGCTGGCACCAAGGAATTCAGAGTAGCTTTCCTTAATAACCATGTGTATTTTGTATATTGTTAAATTTTATCATTCCTGCTTAAGATACACATGATATGCCAAATGTTGTTTTTGGTTCTCTACCCACAAAACAAAATTGTATCAAAAATTCATTTGGAGGAAAAAACCTTTTCCTACGGTTTAAAGAAAACAGCAGTCAGACTTTCTGTACTAAATAATTTATTTCACTGAATCTTTAGAGATTACTCATTTACTTTGATGAATGTCTAGAGGTATGGCACTAAAATATAGGCAGTAGCTGCTGCTGCTGCTAAGTCACTTCAGTCGTGTTCGACTCTGTGTGACCCCATAGACGGCAGTCCACCAGGCTCCCCCGTCCCTGGGATTCTCCAGGCAAGAACACTGGAGTGGGTTGCCATTTCCTTCTCCAATGCATGAAAATTAAAAGTGAAAGTGAAGTCGCTCAGTCGTGTCTGACTCTTAGTGACCCCGTGGGCTGCAGGCTACCAGGCTCCCCCGTCCATGGGATTTTCCAGGCAGGAGTACTGGAGTGGGATGCCAGAGCTTTCATAATCCACCAATACAATGTCCATCATTAAACAGGAAACCAACTCTAAGTCCTCGGTATGTAAATTTAACACTAACAAGAAATCAGGGAATATGGGCAATTTAGAGCCTATTTCATTCTCTTACCTGACTCAGTGTTCAAATTTATAGTTAAGAAAGTTGATCAGAAAAATAAACAGTAGAAAACTATGAAAAATAAAGAGTAGAAAAATGTTTGAAGTGATAGTTTATATTGGGATTATAATATAAGCTCTTCATATTCCAAAACCTCTTGTTTCTGAAATTCTTTATTTGTTTATGATCCATGGTTCTTTAGATATATAAACTCTGAGATAGGGTGTCCCCTGGGTTTGAGAGGAGTATTGTAAGAATAAACAAGATAGCTTTCTATACCTGCAACATAAGAGAATTCTCCTTGGGGAATTCTTATCTTGAGTTCCATTTCTTTTTTTTTTTTTTCATTTTTCCTCTTTTCCTTCCTGTTTCTTTCTTAGTTTCAGAACCACATCCAGTACAATTCTCAGTGGCCTCAAGTTTTCTTAAATTATCTTTCATTTCCTGGGACAGAGGTATGGATACACTTTCTCATCTTGGGACCTGCATTGGAAAAACTATAAAATGGAAGGAAATTGGGCTATGACATTTAAGGCATGAGGGTCAGTTATATTTATTTAATCCATATAGAAAAATGATTATCTTTAAATATTCTCCTAATTTATTACTGTGGCTCTATGGAAAATAGAGGAATAAGGAAAAATAGTAGTGCTTTGTTTCTTTTCAATCTGACTTTTCACTGTTGGTATTAACACTAAATTATTTCCTTTAATTTTGAAATTCCCAAGCTCACATTTCCCTCTAGGAGAATGAAGCTGGTCTCTCATTGTGTATCTTTACTTCTTGCTATACTCTTTAGGTAAAAATATTCTATCTGCCTTATCCAAAGGATATCTATATGTGTTCTGACATCTATCCAAGCTTTAATTCCAATCACAAATGCCATGTCCTTTGTCCATCTTTCTATTGCAAATCACTTTTTTTTGCTATGCAGAAGTTCACTGTATATTCATCACATTAATAATTTCTTGTTCTAGTATATGCTATGAATATAATACAAGTGGATAGCAATTATTGTGTGCTCATTGTGTAAGTGATGTTTCTGAGTCTATGTATTTGTACTTCCATCCTTTCTTCTATATGTTTAAAGTGATGCCAAAAGTGCTGGAGGACTTCCTGCAGAAGGCATTCATCTCTATGACTGGTTCCTTGACCCAGTTCTTTATCTTTGGCTCTCTAGGGACAACTGGATGCTCCTGATTGGTGGTCAAAGAAGATAATCACTACTGAATAATTGTTACCCTCGCTGCCACTCAGTCCCAGACGGTACTTGGGGCTGGTGGGCATAGCCTGGCTTTTTGGCTTCATGGTAGATGGATTGGTTGTGGCCCTGGTGGCCTGGCAGAGGTCCAGTGGCCCAATCACATTAGCCAATTTTACTGTGACTTCACGCCTTTGTGAAGACTGGCCCGCTCAGATCCTAGAGTCAGTGGTCCAGGTGACAAAATGCATTCATTCATTGTGTGGTTATCTCACTATTCCTCTTGGACTGATTCTGATATCTTATGCCTGGATTGTAGTGATTGTATTGGCAGTTCTTGCTGTGGTCAGCAAGAGAAAGGCTCACCCACATGGTCCTCCTACCTAGCTATAACGTTCACATGCTGTGAAATTATCATGGTCTTTTACATTACAGTCTCTGCTGCTCAGTCTCCATTCAAGTTATTACCCTGCTGTATCTGATGGTCACCACCATCTTCAATCCTCTGATCTAACCTCTTGGGAGCAAGTTGGCTCATTAAGCACTGAGGAGGCAGCTGTCATAAGGAAACTGACACATTTGACTTACAAAGGAGGGTGTTGATATTTTCTTTTGGGAGTGCAGATTTCTCCACTGAGAAGTCTTCCAAGAATGTTTGAAAAAGCATATCTTTGTCTATTCTCTTGTTCCCCTCTAATCTTTCTATGGTTCCTCTAAAAGTGAGGCACGTATGGCAATTTTTAAGTGTTAGATTAAATTTTTTATTTTAAATTCTATTATTTCTCTATTAAATAGGTCATGAATATTTTATATAAAAAACAAACACAAGGGGAGGAGCCAAGATGGTGGAGGATTAGGACGGGGAGAACGCTTTCTCCCCCACAAATTCATGAAAAGAACATTTAAACGCCGAGTAAATTCCACAAAACAACCTCTGAATGCTGGCAGAGGACATCAGGCACCCAGAAAAGCAACCCAAGTCTTCCAAAAGGAGGTAGGAAAAAATATAAAAGACAAAAAAAGAGACAA
This sequence comes from Bos indicus x Bos taurus, assembly GCF_003369695.1. Lineage (NCBI taxonomy): Eukaryota > Metazoa > Chordata > Mammalia > Artiodactyla > Bovidae > Bos > Bos indicus x Bos taurus. Next base: position 30,214,905 of record NC_040098.1, read on the forward strand.
AAGAGGGAGGGACAGAGTTCCATCCCGGGAACGGAGTCTTAAAAAGAGAGGTTTCCAAACACCAGGAAACCTTCTCACTGCCAAATCTGTGCTGAGCTTTGGAAGCACAAAAGGCAACGTAACAGGGAGGAAAAATAAATAAACAATTAAAACCCGCAGATTGCTAGCCCTATGGTAACTCCCCCAGCGGAGAAGCAGCTCAGACGCCTGCACACACCATTAGCAAGCGGGGGCTGGGCAGGGAGGCGCAGCGCGGGCTGCATCGCTTAGAGTAAGGACCTGAATACCCTGAGTGCTATCTGAGCGAAATAATTTGGGTTAGCAAACCAGACTGTGGGATATCTACCACTCGAAAAGCCAGCCCTAACCTAAGACACCCCCAGGCCCACGCATGGAACAAAGGACTGAACAGAGATAGCCAGCTGCAGACCTTCCCCCTCCGGTGACAGGCAGCCAGAGCCGGAAGGGGGCATCGAAGCCCCAGAGAGACATTATCTATAAAAATGTAAGCAGGCTTCTTTGCTAACTAAAACTTCTTGGGGGTCTGGACAGTCAACATCTGCCTGAGAAGGTGTGCCGGTTGTACACCTAGATAACTGAGCAGCGGGGAGGCGATAACTCGCAGCAATCACGCTTGCCAAACACCTCATCACCTGAACTGCTAGGACCTGGGAAGGGCACAAAACGCAGGCCCAACCGAGTCTGCGCCTCTGAGGACTACCCAAGTGCCTGAACCTGAGCGGCTTGGACCTGGGAGGTGCAGGCAGCCCAGGGCCGGCCACAGATGGTTCCCAGCGGAGCAACCTAGAGCCTGAGCAGTGTGGGCAGGGAGGCTATACGTGCGGTGAGCAGGGGCAGGCCCAGTGTGGCTGAGGCACTGCGAGCACATACCAGTGTTATTAGTTTGCAGTGTCCCTCTCTCCCCACAGCGGGACTGAACAAGTGAGCCTAAAAAAAAAAAAAAAAGTGTCCTCCACCATCCCCTTTGTGTCAGGGCGGAAACCAGACACTGAAGAGACCAGCAAACAGAAGAAGCTATAACAGAGGGAACCGCCTTGGAAGCTACAGGCAATAGATTAAAACCCTGTGGTTACTACCGACTACATAGGAAGGGGCCTATAGATTTTGAGAAATATAAGTTGGACCAAGGAGCTAGCCAAAAATGAACTGAACCCACAATACTCACAACAAAACCAGAGAAAGTCCTAGATATATTTTTACTATTTGTACGATCATTCTTTCTTTCTTTTTTTAAAATTTTTTAAAAAAATTTTAAGTCCTCTATTATTCCTTTAATTTTCACTTTTATAACCTATTACTTTGCCAAAAAAAGACCCTATTTTTTTTTTTACAGCAAACTTCATATATATATATTTTTATAATTTTTTGACCTTTTTTTTTTTTCTTCAACATTGTATGTTTGAAATTCCAAACTCTACTCTAGATTTTTAATTTTAGCTTTTGGTATTTGTTATCAATTTTGTACCTACAGTTTTTTTTTTTTTTAATATAATTTCTGTGACTTTTTTTTTTTCTCTGTTCCTGTCTCTTCTTCTTTTATATAACATTGTATATCTGAAATTCAAAACTCTACTCTAGATTTTTAATTTATGCTTTTTGGTATTTGATACCAATTTTGTACCTGTATTTTCTTTATAATTTTTTGCAACGTTGTTTGTTTTTGTTTGCTTTTTTTTTGTTTTGTTTTCTTTCTTTCTTTTTCTTCTTCTTTTTTTTTTAACATTGTATTTTGAAATTCCAAACTCTACTCTAGATTTTTAATTTATGCTTTTTGGTATTTGATACCAATTTTGTACCTATATTTTCTTTATAATTTTCGCGACCTTGTTTGTTTTTGTTTGTTCATTTTTTCTCTCTTTCTTTTCCTTCTTCTTTTCTTTAACATCGTATTTTTGAAATTCCAAACTCTACTCTAGATTTTTAATTTTTGCTTTTGTGTATTTGTTACCAATTTTGTACCTTTAAGAACCCAATCTTCAGTACCCATTTTTCACTAGGGAGCGAGATTACTGGCTTGACTGCTCTCTCCCACTTTGGACTCTCCTTTTTCTCCACCAGGTCGCCTGTGTCTCCTCCCTAACCCCTCTCTACTCTACCCAACTCTGTGAATTTCTATGTGTTCCAGATGGTGGAGAACATTTAGGGAACTGATTACTGGCTGGATCTGTCTCCCTCCTTTTCATTCCCCCCTTTTATTCTCCTGGCCACCTCTGTCTCCTTCCTCCTTCTTCTCTTCTCTGTATAACTCTGTGAACATCTCTGAGCGGTCCAGTTGTGGAGTGCACATAAGGAAGTGATTACTGGCTAGCCCACTCTCTCCTCTATTGATTCCACCTCATTTCATTCGGGTCGCCTCTAACTCCCTCCTCCCTCTTCTCTTCTCCATATAATGCTGTGAACCTCTCTGGGTGACCCACACGGTAGAGAAACTTTTCATCTTTAACGTAGATGTTTTATCAATGGTGCTGTATAGTAGGAGAAGTTTTGAAACTACTGTAAAAATAAGACCGATAACTGGAAGCAGGAGGCTTAAGTCCAAACCCTGACTCCAGGGAACTCCTGACTCCAAGGAACATTAATTGACAGGAGTTCATCAACCGCCTCCATACCTACACTGAAACCAAGCACCACACAAGGGCCAACAAGTTCCAGGGCAAGACATACCAAGCAAATTCCTCAGCAACAAAGGAACACAACCCTGAGCTTCAAGATACAAGCTGCCCAAAGTCACCCCAAAACCATAGATATCTCATAACTCATTACTGGCACAACATTTCACTCCAGAGAGAAGAAATACAGCTCCACCCACCAGAACACTAACACAAGCTTCCTTGTCAGGAAACCTTGACAAGCCACCTGTACAAACCCAAACACAGTGAGGAAAAGCCACAATAAAGAGAACTCCACAAACTGCCAGAATACAGAAAGGACACCCCAAACTCAGCAATTTAAACAAGATGAAGAGACAGAGGAATACCCAGCAGATAAAGGAACAGGATAAATGCCCACCAAACCAAACAAAAGAGGAAGAGATAGGGAATCTACCTGATAAAGAATTCCGAATAATGATAGTGAAATTGATCCAAAATCTTGAAATCAAACTGGAATCACAGATAAATAGCCTGGAGACAAGGATTGAGAAGATGCAAGAAAGGTTTAACAAGGACCTAGAAGAAATAAAAAAGAGTCAATATATAATGAATAATGCAATAAATGAAATTAAAAACACTCTGGAGGCAACAAATAGTAGAATAACAGAGGCAGAAGATAGGATTAGTGAATTAGAAGATAGAATGGTAGAAATAAATGAATCAGAGAGGATAAAAGAAAAACGAATTAAAAGAAATGAGGACAATCTCAGAGACCTCCAGGACAATATTAAACGATACAACATTCGAATCATAGGGGTTCCAGAAGAAGAAGACAAAAAGAAAGACTGTGAGAAAATACTTGAGGAGATAATAGTGGAAAACTTCCCTAAAATGGGGAAAGAAATAATCACCCAAGTCCAAGAAACCCAGAGAGTCCCAAACAGGATAAACCCAAGGCGAAACACCCCAAGACACATATTAATCAAATTAACAAAGATCAAACACAAAGAACAAATATTAAAAGCAGCAAGGAAAAACAACAAATAACACACAAGGGAATTCCCATAAGGATAACAGCTGATCTTTCAATAGAAACTCTTCAAGCCAGGAGGGAATGGCAAGACATACTTAAAAAGATGAAAGAAAATAACCTACAGCCCAGATTATTGTACCCAGCAAGGATCTCATTCAAATATGAAGGAGAAATCAAAAGCTTTTCAGACAAGCAAAAGCTGAGAGAATTCAGCACCACCAAACCAGCTCTCCAACAAATACTAAAGGATATTCTCTAGACAGGAAACACAAAAACGGTGTATAAATTCGAACGCAAAACAATAAAGTAAATGGCAATGGGATCATACTTATCAGTAATTACCTTAAACGTAAATGGGTTGAATGTCCCAACCAAAAGACAAAGACTGGCTGAATGGATACAAAAACAAGACCCCTACATATGTTGTCTACAAGAGACCCACCTCAAAACAGGGGACACATACAGACTGAAAGTGAAGGGCTGGAAAAATATTCCATGCAAATAGGGACCAAAAGAAAGCAGGAGTAGCAATACTCATATTAGATAAAATAGACTTTAAAACAAAGGCTGTGAAAAGAGACAAAGAAGGTGACTACATAATGATCAAAGGATCAATCCAAGAAGAAGATATAACAATTATAAATATATATGCACCCAACATGGGAGCACTACAATATGTAAGACAAATGCTAACAAATATGAAAGGAGAAATTAACAATAACACAATAATAGTGGGAGACTTTAATACCCCACTCACACCTATGGATAGATCAACTAAACAGAAAATTAACAAGGAAACACAAACTTTAAACGATACAATAGACCAGTTAGACCTAATTGATATTTATAGGACATTTCATCCCCAAACAATGAATTTCACCTTTTTCTCAAGCGCACATGGAACCTTCTCCAGGATAGATCACATCCTGGGCCATAAATCTAGTCTTAGTAAATTCAAAAAAATAGAAATCATTCCAAGCATATTTTCTGACCACAATGCAGTAAGATTAGATCTCAATTACAGGAGAAAAACCCAATGTTCATCGCAGCACTGTTTATAATAGCCAGGACATGGAAGCAACCTAGATGTCCATCAGCAGATGAATGGATAAGAAAGCTGTGGTACATATACACAATGCAGTATTACTCAGCCATTAAAAAGAATACATTTGAATCAGCTCTAATGAGGTGGATGAAACTGGAGCCTATAATACAGAGTGAAGTAAGCCAGAAGGAAAAACACCAATATAGTATACTAACGCATAATATATGGAATTTAGAAAGATGGTAACAATAACCCTGTGTATGAGACAGCAAAAGAGACACTGATGTATAGAACAGTCTTATGGACTCTGTTGGAGAGGGAGAGGGTGGGAAGGTTTGGGAGAATGACATTGAAACATGTAGAATATCATGTATGAAACGAGTTGCCAGTCCAGGTTCGATGCACGATACTGGATGCTTGGGGCTAGTGCACTGGGACGACCCAGAGGGGTGGTATGGGGAGGGAGGAGGGAGGAGGGTTCAGGATGGGGAACACATGTATATCTGTGGTGGATTCATTTTGATATTTGGCAAAACTAATACAATTATGTAAAGTTTAAAAATAAAATAAAATTAAAAAAAAAAAGAACAAAAAAGAACAAAAGTAAAAAAAAAAAAAAAAATTCCAACATATGGAGGCTGAACAACACGCTGCTGAATAACCAACAAATCACAGAAGAAATCAAAAAAGAAATCAAAATTTGCATAGAAATGAATGAAAATGAAAACACAACAACCCAAAACCTGTGGGACACAGTAAAAGCAGTTCTCGGGGGAAAGTTCATAGCAATACAGGCATACCTCAAGAAACAAGAAAAAAGTCAAATAAATAACCTAACTCTACACCTAAAGACACTAGAAAAGGAAGAAATGAAGAACCCCAGGGTTAGTAGAAGGAAAGAAATCTTAAAAATTGAGCAGAAATAAATGCAAAAGAAACAAAAGAGACCATAGCAAAAATCAACAAAAAGCCAAAAGCTGGTTCTTTGAAAGGATACATAAAATTGACAAACCATTAGCCAGACTCATCAAGAAACAAAGGGAGAAAAATCAAATCCATAATATTAGAAATGAAAATGGAGAGATCACAACAGACAACACAGAAATACAAAGGATCATAAGAGACTACTATCAACAATTATATGCCAATAAAATGGACAACGTGGAAGAAATGGAAAAATTCTTAGAAAAGTACAACTTTCCAAAACTGGACCAGGAAGAAATAGAAAATCTTAAGAGACCCATCACAAGCACGGAAATTGAAACTGTAATCAAAAATCTTCCAGCAAACAAAAGCCTCGGTCCAGACGGCTTCACAGCTGAATTCTACCAAAAATTTAGAGAAGAGCTAACACCTATCCTACTCAAACTCTTCCAGAAAATTGCAGAGGAAGGTAAACTTCCAAACTCATTCTATGAGGCCACCACCACCCTAATACCAAAATCTGACAAAGATCCCACGAAAAAAGAAAACTACAGGCCAATATCACTGATGAACATAGATGCAAAAATCCTTAACAAAATTCTAGCAATCAGAATCCAACAACACATTAAAAAGATCATACACCATGACCAAGTGGGCTTTATCCCAGGGATGCAAGTATTCAATATCCGCAAATCAATGTAATACACAACATTAACAAATTGAAAAATAAAAACCATATGATTATCTCAATAGATGCAGAGAAGGCCTTTGACAAAATTCAACACCCATTTATGATAAAAACTCTCCAGAAAGCAGGAATAGAAGGAACATACCTCAACATAATAAAAGCTATATATGACAAACCCACAGCAAACATTATCCTCAATGGTGAAAAATTGAAAGCATTTCCTCTGAAGTCAGGAACAAGACAAGGGTGCCCACTTTCACCATTACTATTCAACATAGTTTTGTTAGTTTTGGCCACAGCAATCAGAGCAGAAAAAGAAATAAAAGGAATCCAAATTGGAAAAGAAGAAGTAAAACTCTCACTATTTGCAGATGACATGATCCTCTACATAGAAAACCCTAAAGACTCCACCAGAAAATTACTAGAACTAATCAATGACTATAGTAAAGTTGCAGGATATAAAATCAACACACAGAAATCCCTTGCATTCCTATACACCAATAATGAGAAAACAGAAAGAGAAATTAAGGAAAGAATTCCATTCACCATTGCAACGGAAAGAATAAAATACTTAGGAATATATTTACGTAAAGAAACTAAAGACCTATATATAGAAAACTATAAAACGCTGGTGAAAGAAATCAAAGAGGACACTAATAGATGGAGAAATATACCATGTTCATGGATTGGAAGAATCAATATAGTGAAAATGAGTATACTATCCAAAGCAATTTATAGATTCAGTGCAATCCCTATCAAGCTACCAACGGTATTCTTCACAGAGCTAGAACAAATAATTTCACAATTTGTATGGAAATACAAAAAACCTTGAATAGCCAAAGCGATCTTGAGAAAGAAGAATGGAACAGGAGGAATCAACCTACCTGACTTCAGGCTCTACTACAAAGCCACAGTTATCAAGACAGTATGGTACTGGCACAAAGACAGAAATATAGGTCAATGGAACAAAATAGAAAGCCCAGAGATAAATCCATGCACATATGGACACCTTATCTTTGACAAAGGAGGCAAGAATATACAATGGATTAAAGACAATCTCTTTAACAAGTGGTGCTGGGAAATCTGGTCCACCACTTGTAAAAGAATGAAACTAGAACACTTTCTAACACCATACACAAAAATAAACTCAAAATGGATTAAAGATCTAAACGTAAGACCAGGAACTATAAAACTCCTAGAGGAGAACATAGGCAAAACAGTCTCCGACATACATCACAGCAGGATCCTCTATGACCCACCTCCCAGAATATTGGAAATAAAAGCAAAAATAAACAAATGGGACCTAATTAACCTTAAAAGCTTCTGCACATCAAAGGAAACTCTTAGCAAGGTGAAAAGGCAGCCTTCAGAATGGGAGAAAATAATAGCAAATGAGGCAACTGACAAACAACTAATCTCAAAAATATACAAGCAACTCCTACAGCTCAATTCCAGAAAAATAAATGACCCAATCAAAAAATGGGCCAAAGAACTAAATAGACATTTCTCCAAAGAAGACATACAGATGGCTAACAAACACATGAAAAGATGCTCAACATCACTCATTATCAGAGAAATGCAAATCAAAACCACTATGAGGTACCATTTCACGCCAGCCAGAATGGCTGTGATCCAAAAGTCTACAAGCAATAAATGCTGGAGAGGGTGTGGAGAAAAGGGAACCCTCTTACACTGTTGGTGGGAATGCAAACTAGTACAGCCTCTATGGAGAACAGTGTGGAGATTCCTTAAAAAACTGGAAATAGAACTGCCTTATGATCCAGCAATCCCACTGCTGGGCATACACACTGAGGAAACCAGAAGGGAGAGACACGTGTACCCCAATGTTCATCGCAGCACTGTTTATAATAGCCAGGACATGGAAGCAACCTAGATGTCCATCAGCAGATGAATGGATAAGAAAGCAGTGGTACATATACACAATGGAGTATTACTCAGCCATTAAAAAGAATACATTTGAATCAGTTCTAATGAGGTGGATGAAACTGGAGCCTATTACACAGAGTGAAGTAATCCAGAAAGAAAAACACCAACACAGTATACTAATGCATATATATGGAATTTAGAAAAATGGTAACAATAACCCTGTATATGAGACAGCAAAAGAGACACTGATGTATAGAACAGTCTTATGGACTCTGTTGGAGAGGGAGAGGGTGGGAAGATGTGGGAGAATCGCATTGAAACATGTATAATATCATGTATGAAACGAGTTGCCAGTCCAGGTTCGATGCACGATGCTGGATGCTTGGGGCTGGTGCACTGGGATGACCCAGAGGGATGGTATGGGGAGGGAGGAGGGAGGAGGGTTCAGGATGGGGAACACATGTATACTTGTGGCGGATTCATTTCGATATTTGGCAAAACTAATACAATATTGTAAAGTTTAAAAATAAAATAACATTAAAACAACAACAAACAAACAAACACAAATAGTATCCCTAAAATAAACCTAGAAATACTGTTTATTTATAGCATTGTTTTATGACATCAGAATTGCATTCTATGCATATGTATAAATAACAGAAGTTGGATCATTAAGTTTATAATGGGATTCCAGCCAAAACTGTTACTATAATTCTTTTTCAAGATCAACAAATACATACTGGTTTGGCAGAAAAAACTGAATGTACTTTGTGGCCTATTCAATGTTTTATTCTTTTGGGCTTTATAATATGGCTAAACATGACACTCTTAAATATTCTTTTGTCATTGGGAATTTTTAGTTGTATTCCATTCTTTCACTGTTGTATTCCATTAGTTGTATTCCATTCTTTCACAAGCATTGTTTATTTCCAGAATTTACTTTAATGTGTTCTTTGTGGTTTGACTGCAATGTCTAAGTATATGGATATTTTAAAAGTATTTAAAGTGAATGCACTTCACTTATTCATTTTAACTTTTGCTTTATTTTAATCTTTCTACTGTAGGTCTTTGTTGCTTATCTATTTTAAATATAGTGGTGTGTACATGTCAATCCCATCTGTCCATTGACTGATGAATGGATAAAGGTGAAGTGAAATATACATTCAATGGAATATTACCCAGCCTTTCAAAAGAATGAAATAATGCCATTTGCAGCAAAATGGATGGATCTGGAGATTATCATACTGAGTGAAATAAGTCAGCAAAGACAAATATTACATAATGTCTCATACAGCCTATAAAAAGATGCGAATGAACTTTTTTACAAAACAGAAAGAAACTCACAGACTTAGAGAATGAATTTATGGTATTCAGAAGGGGGAAGTAAGGGGTAGGAATAGATGGGGAGCTTGGGATTGTCATTTTAACTTTTTATTGTAGAAAATGTCAAACAGTCAGAGAAGTAGAGTTGGTAGTGTAATAGACCCTTATGTACCTATCACCCAGCTTTGATATCAATGCTTTGCGAATATTGTGCCTATATCTACCATTCCTTTTTTTTCCTGGAAAATTTTAAAGAAAATTTTAGACATTGTGTATATATTGTGCAGGTAGATTCTTTACTACTGCACCACCTAGGCAGCCCATATTGTGCTGTATAAATGATGTAATCTTGTATTCCCAGGGCGAATGTTTCTTATGCTTTCAAATTTATGAAGACATTTTTATCCACCATGCCATGATGATATGCCCCACAATTATCAAGGTAGTACAAAAACACAAATTAATAGAACATTCTGAAAAATAAGGCATTAAAAGGGGAAAAAGTGCATAGGGCCAGTTTCTATTCTCTTACTTATGATGATGATACTGGTGTTACTGATGGGGAGAGAACTGAAGATGGTAATTTGTAAGGTGACACTGATGACAAAAAGATGATATTGACTAAAGCTGATGGTGATGATCTTCATTATTAAACTGGTGATAGAAATGGCAATAGTGATCAAAATGTTGGTAATGACAGGAATAGATCATGTCTCAATAGTATTATCTTTACAAGGCAACTTAAAGAGCAGCTCATCCAATCAACTCTTAAGAATATTATATATATATATAATATACTTAATTATATATTATAATGTAATGTATATTATACTCCTTTGACATATTACTGATATAATGTTTTGAGATAATGATATAGATAGTAAATAATATATATACCTATAGCTGGAATACATATACAAGCTTGCACCTAGAGTGGGACCTAGAAGCTACTTCTCCAAATTTCTATGTAGTGTTATATCCAATGTACCATATCATGCTTTGTGACATGTGAAAGCCTTGGTGTTAACTGCTCACTTTATCAGTGTGGTGGTGAAGAGTGTGATTTTTTTTCCCCCAAAAACACTTGTTTCTGGAATTATTCCTAATGCCATGAACTGTCTATGCCCAAATCCTTTTCAGGGATCTCTTCACATCCTTATTTCTTAGACTATAAATGAAAGGATTGAGAGTGGGGGTTACCAGGGCATACATGACAGCAGCACCCAGCTCCCCAGAGGCATGAGAAGCTGACGGGGACTTCAAGTAGGTGGCAAAGACCGAGCTGTAGAAGAGGATGACCATGGAGAGGTGGGAGCTGCATGTGGCCAGGGCTTTCTTTTTGCCATGTGCTGATGGGCTCCAAGCTACAGCAAGGAAAATATGGGCATAGGAGCTTATGATGCAGAGGAGAGGGCTGATTCCTAAGAGTCCTGTCAGAACCATTGTCAGGTCCTCATTGAGGTGGGTATCAGAGCAGGCAAGTCTCAAGAGTGGTCTGAAATCACAGAAAAAGGGGGGAATTTCTTGATTACTGTCGAATGAGAGCTGGGATAGCAACAGGGCATGGACAAGAGAGATAGAGTGGGGCACTCCCCATGACCCACCCAGTAGCAGTGCACATCTGCAAGGAGTCATTAGGAGTGCATAGTGCAGGGGATGGCAGATGGCAGCGTAGCAGTCAATAGCCATGGCAGTCAAAAGCTGGTTGTCCATATCAGCAAAAACTGTGAAGAAGTATAACTGGGCCAGGCACTCAGAGAAGGAGATCAGTCCATTACTGGTCCACAAAGTCTCCAGCATTTTGGGGGCTGTGGTGGTAGTGAAGCAGAGGTCAACCAGGGAGAGCTGGCTAAGGAAGAAGTACATGAGGGTGTGGAGGTGGATGTCAGCGCCAATAGCCAGCAGCAGTAGCGAGTTTCCTAAGAGACTCAGCAAGTAGAGGGCCAGGAAGAGACCAAAGAGGAGCTGTGGTTTGTCTGGGTCACTGGACAGTCCTGAGAGGACAAAGTCAGTGTTCTTGCTGCAATTCATTTCAGGTCTTGATGGGTTACAAGAATTAGCATGAAGAGGATTCACTACAGTTAGCTACCGAAGTGTATTGTAGCTAACCTCGATGGTTCTTTTTTCAGTTGGTTTCCTTATACCACAAATATGAGGAATGAAGAAAAGAAACTCAATCAGCAATGAAAGGGACAGAATTCGCACTTTCTGAAGATGATCTAAGTGAGGAGGCACAAAGATGAGGGAATGAAGGGAACACTGGGAGTTTCCTGGAGTTTTTTAAGGGTGAAAGAGTTCTCTTAGTCTTCATATTATTGGATGGCATAGGTACTTGTTTATGAATCACTTTTTATTACAAGAACATGAGCCTACTAAGGCAAAGACTGCATCTCAGTACTTAGCTTAGTGCTTGGCACATCATAGGAGCTTGGTGAACGCTCTTACCCATCTACACAGTCACTACTCTAGTTTAAGTTATTGTTAATGACTAGAGTCCTGCTAACTTCTGAGCTGCTTCAATAGTCCCACTCTTGCCTCATTCAATATATTCTCCACGCTGCCACCAGAGTGATGTTTTCAAAAAAGAAACTCTGATCATGTCTGTTATTTGCTTAAAAACAGATGTCCAGAGAAGCATTGGGCTTGTGAAGGAACAAAACTCCCCACCCTATCTATCAAAGCTCAATCTGTCTTGACCTCGTGATGTCTCAGCAGCTTCATCTTACACTACAGTCCCCTCATTCTCTGCTTGCTAGCCACTCTGGCTGCCTTGCATTTCTTCCTGTGCACTATTTCCCTTTGCTTCATTCTGAGTCAACTCCTGTTCATCCTTTCACAGCCTCAGATCAATTAGTGACTTTCTTAGGAAAGTTTTCCCTTGCCTCTTTGATTAAGTCAAACCTTCTTTTCATATGCTACCACATGTAGCACCTTCATAGAATTGCTATAGGTGTCATATGGACAATGTTGTTCATGTTAATTTTGTTCAAATATTTATTTAAGATATTTAGTTAGTGTTGGACTCCCTCACGGGGCCATAAAGTGCATTAAGGCAAATACTGTGTCTGGTTTTATTCTCCTTTGTGTCCCCAGTGTCGACATCCATAAAGCAGTGTTTGTCACAAGATGAATAATAAAGTAATTAATTGATAGTGAGGACAGGAGAGGATCATATGCTTTCTTCCGCAAGTGCTGAAATGTTCTTCCTTCCATGTCAACATTTTATGAATAAAAGTTTTTTCCTCCAAATATTCTCCTAATAAGACTGGAATCACTGATTCATCTTTTATTTCAACCCTAAAATCTATATTAGTAGTATAACACTTTTTTTTTAAACTAAAAAATTATCCTCATTTTTGTCTTTTTCTCAATTTTTTCACAGTTACCATCTTTGTACTTTCAACAACTCACTCCCAGTTACTTCATCAGCAGCTTTACTGGCTTTATTGATTCCAAAAAACGTACAGCTTTATGGTTTTGGCCTGACGCTCCCTTGCTCAAATATCTCAAATATCTTATTTTCTAACGCATCACTTCCCAGGTGGTACTAATTGTAAAGAACCCACCTGTCAATGCAGGAGACATAAGAGATGCTGGTTCCATCGCTGGGTTGGAAAGATCCCCTGGACAAGGAAATGGCAACCTACTCTGGTATTCTTGCCTGGGAAATTCCATGGATGGAGGAGCCTGGAAGGCTATCGTCCATGGAGTCACAAAAAGTAGGACAAGACTGAGCAACTGAGCGTGCACACAAAATGCATCACTTCTACCTATCAGTCTCTGGTTATTGAGAACTTCTATCTTTGTACCCACTTACCAATAAACATGATTTTCTACTTTTTATCACTATTTAGTCTCCTTGAGCTGATCATGTCACAACTCCATGAATATTCTCACTTATGCTTTCACACACTGATATATATATACAGGATAATCTAGTACTTAATTGAATATTATCTTAAGATGTTTTCTAATGTTTATGACATACAGATTTTCTTGTATCAATTATATTATAAATACACTGAGAGTAGAATCATATATATATTTTTAATTTCTTTAAACCAACAGTCAAGAAGTTGAGCGCATGTTCTCTCTGACCATACCTCTCACATTTTTACATCCTTTACCAGGTTGAATATTCCTGATACTTTTGCTTGAATAACATTTCTGCTTTTATATCCACCTCCTGATAATTCACCTGAGAAATAATCATTCGCATTGGATCTCAGATAGACCAGGAGTGGTTGAAAACTGAGGTTATCAGAATCATATTTCAGCATTGAAAATATATGAGGTCCTAACTATCTAAAATTGTGAAGTCCTAACAGTCTAAAATCTCAGCCTCAGATGGACAATACCCTAATATCCTACTGTTTCCCCTCAGCCTTCCTCAGCTACTCTTCCACTTTCCCACTCTTTATGACAGATCCTTCAAAAAGCTACTTGTCTCCATCACGCATTGTCCATTACTCTCCAGATTTGTTATTTTACCTTCCATGCTTTTTATAAACCGTCTTCAGTCAAGCTGTTCACCTGAAATTATCACAAACTTTGTTAATTGGCTATACCCTAAAACAAAATGAAAAGTTAACAAGTTATCTGTTTATAGATATTTGAGGTCTGAAACTAGAAATAAAAGAAGAGGTCCAAAAATGATTAATAAGAAAGAGGAGGAGCCAGACAAGGAAACTAAGGAGCCATCAGTGAGATCACTACATACCTAGGAGACTGTGAGGATGTCCAGCAAAAAAAAAAAAAAAAGAAAGCCAGCACAAAAGAGTATTTAAAGTAAGAGCAGTCAGCTGGGATAAGTCTTGTTGAGACATCAAGTAACTTAAGGACTGAAAATTGAATTTTGACATCAATGAGAGTGATTTCAATGGTATCTTAAGAGCAATAGCCTGACTTAAGAGGGTCATACATGTACATGTATCCATTCTTCCCCAAACTCCTCTCCCATCTAGGCTGCCACATAACATTGAGCAGAGTTCTATGTGCTATACAGTAGGTCCTTGTCAATTATCCATTTTGAATACAGCAGTGTATACACGTCCATCCCAAACTCTCTAACTATCCCTCCCCTCCAGCAACTGTGTTTGTTCTCTAAGTTTGTGAGTCTATTTCTGTCATAACTAGATAACTTTTCAATTATATCTTCCAATCCATCTTCTTTTCTAAACTCTAGAGTTGTATATTTAACTTCCTATTAGATATGTCCTTATGAATGTCTGTCAAACGTTTTACTGTCTAAGACATTTCCTACAGCTCAACTGATTTACATATGGATTTAGAAACAGATACAGATGTAGACTTCAAGCACAGAACTTTCATTCACTATGTTCCGCTCTGAAGTCTGAGCCTGTTACTCTATTTGTCAAATGCTACCTTCCACACTTACCTACTGGCGTTCATAATCTTCAAGCCATGAGTTGATCTATGTATTCTATCATTTGATATATGTCTTCTACCCAGTGCTCTTATTAAGCAAGTGGGATAGTCCAGAGATCCCAGAATCCTTTGCCTACATTGGTGAGGTGATGTTCATAGCTAGCAAAGATGTAGCTCAGGAGCTGAGTATTAACAATATTCATGTCTCTTGGGATTGGAAAGGGTAGGTCAGCATTAGGAATCTTTCTTGTCCTTGGAGACTATTCCCAGAGTTACTCATTAATGGCAAATCTTGAGGAATTTTCCATAGAAAAAGTTGGGTATAAATGGTGCCGAGGAATAAAGTCAATAATTAACAGAGGTCTGTTATTAAGAATAACTTGGAAGTAAAATCAGAAAGATTATCTAAAACTCACAGTTTCTCTCTGGTTACTGCTCTGCTTCCTTAAGTCAGATTATTTTGAAGAGGTGAACATATGACCATAACATTTCATAACTCTTAAGATTTATATATATATGCATATATATATTTTGAGCAATCTTTTTTCTGTCTTTTGTATAAATAGATTGAGAGAGTGAAATATTAAGACTGTGCATATGTCATCTACCTTTGGATATCTGACAAGCATCTCAATTTTAATTCTACCTAAATGAGAACATCCCAACCTCTTAACTTATGGCATCTGGTTCCATCGCTTAATGGGAAATAGATGGATAAACAGTGGAAACAGTGGCAGACTTTATTTTTGGGGGCTCCAAAATCACTGCAGATGGTGACTGCAGCCATGAAATTAAAAGACGCTTACTCCTTGGAAGGAAAGTTATGACCAACCTAGATAGCATATTCAAATGCAGAGACATTACTTTGCCAACAAAGGTCTGTCTAGTCAAGGCTTTGCTTATTCCAGTAGTCATGTATGGATGTGAGAGTTGGACTGTGAAGAAAGCTGAGCACCAAAGAATTGATGCTTTTGAACTGTGGTGTTGGAGAAGACTCTTGAGAGTCCTTTGGGCTGCAAGGGGCTCCAACCAGTCCAATCTGAAGATCAGCCCCTGGATTTCTTTGGAAGGAATGATGCTAAAGCTGAAACTCCAGTACTTTGGCCACCTCATGGGAAGAGTTGACTCATTGGAAAAGACTCTGATGCTGGGAGGGATTGTGGGCAGGAGGAGAAGGGGACGACAGAGGATGAGATGGCTGGATGGCATCACCTACTCAATGGATGTGAGTCTGAGTGAACTCTGGGAGTTGGTGATGGACAGGGAGGCCTGGCGTGCTGCGATTCATGGGGTTGCGAAGAGTCGGACACAACTGAGCGACTGAACTGAACTGAGTCTGATATTTACCATTTTAATAACAAGGTTTGTGGTATATCATTTCTTGAGTTCATAAAGGAATCACATTCAGTCATTAAAGACTATCATATGGAGTTATAAACAAGTAGAAGTTCATTTTTCTCTAATGTAAATTAAGTTCAGGTAGGTAGTCTGGTGAGGATGTGGTGGGTCATTATAGAGTAAAACTCTCTCTGTCCTTAGCATATGATTTTATCCTCAAGGTCAACTGTTGGAGCTGTATTAGTTTTGGTAATCATGCTATTTTCCTGGAGAAAATTTTCCACATCTAATTGTCTAGAACTTAATCCCTAATTTCTGGATACTCTCTTTGCTTTCATTGATCTATGCATCCATTTTTATGCCACTATCATATTGCTTTGACTACTATAGGTTTGTAATATTTGAAATCGGGGAGAGTAATATGTCCAGCTTTGTTGTTCTTTCTCAAGATTGCTCAAACCTAAGCTTTCAGCGTGATTCTCCCCTGACCTGGGGGAGAGTCAGTGCAGTCAGCAGGTAGCCATTTCACTTACCCTTCTAATGCAGTTTGCCTTGGTCTCTATGGTGCTTTGGCCTCAATTCTGTAATTTTCTCAGTGATGTCTTATCCATGAATACTTGTTAGTTGTTCTTTTTGCGAGAGGGAGTAAAGTTGGAAACAATTTATGTTGCCATCTTGGTGAGATCACTCTTCTATAGTAATTTGAAATACTTCTATCTTTTAGTATTAAAGTGACTGAATCACCATTACAATATTAGAGTATTCAGAATTTGACTATATTTTTTCCACTAGAATCTACTATTTATGGGACAAAATAGTAGATCTTTGCAAAGATCTGTGCAACACATCACAAACATCATTTCAATTGTTTCTCAAGGTAAGTATCACATCCATGTGTTACAGAGAAAACAAAAGTTTCAGAAAAAATAAGCCATTTGCTCATGATTACATTGTTAGGAATAACTGAACCATAATTAGATCCTAATCTGACCCTAGCCAGCCCAATAGCAAGGAAAAGAAATGAAAGTTTTAAATTTTGGACATTAAGAAATAAAGCTCTTTATTCACAGATAACAATGTATAATAGAAATTTAAAAGAATCTATAAAGATTTATTAGAAAGTATATGTTTATAGGGAAGATCAATGAATATAAGGTTAATGTACAAAAATCTATTGGATTTCTATATACTGATACCAAAAATTAGACAATTAAAATTTTAAAATTACAACTTAAAGTATCATCAAATACATAGAGATAAATCAAATAAAAGATGTCTGAAACTACTATGTTCAAAATTATACACCATTTCTGACAGAATTTTTAAAAACCTAAAGAAGTGCAGAAAAATACCTTGTTCATAAATTACCCTGTTTATATAAATTAGAAGATGCAAACTTTTAAAGAAGATTGTTCAGTTTGATCTATGGATTCAATGTACTTCAGTCAACATCTTTTTTTTGTTAATTAAAAGCTTGTTTCTAAAACATGTGGATGAGCAAAAGACTTGGAATAGACCATAAGATCTGAAGGAGCAGAGTAGGAAAACTTACAGACTTAATATAAAAAACTGTATAGCTGCAATAATTAATAGAGCTTAATAGAATAAGCATAAATACATAAATCAATTGAACAGATGAGAGACCCCCATACATATACAATTATTAAACTTTTTACAAAGGCACCAACTGCAATTCTTTGGGGGAAAAGTTTGTTTCCAATTAATTATTGTAGTTAATTGGATATCAATGAGTAAAGTGAGCAATGACATCCACCTTATGCCATCACAAAAATTGTTTTCCAATGGATTATGGAACTAAATAGAAAAGGTAAAATAATAAAGCTTCTAGAATATAACATTGGTATTTTTAAAACAGTTTTTCTGCTTTAAGATTTTTAAAATTTCTGTTTTCATTATTTTATAGGTTCAGAATGATATAACTACATTTATATTCATTTTACTTATACTTGCCAATTTTTGTTGTGCTTCTCAAACCTGATGATCTACATTTCTATGAATTCTGGGAAAAAAGCCTTTAAAGTTATTTCTCTGAATATTGCCTGTCACACATTCCCTCAATTGCATGGAAAGTAGATCTTTCTGGAACCATTATTAGACAGATATTGAATTTTTTTTGTATCTTTTATGAAAACTAAGCTTTTTCTCATGCTTAAAAATTTTTTTTTTCTCATTCTGTGAGAAATTCTTGGATCCGTCAGCTAGCTTCTGTCTTTTCTTGCGTTATATCTGCTGCTTATAGCATCCATTCTTTTACATTTTGGTCACTATATATTATATTGACATGATTTTTTTGTTTGTTTATTTCTCAAATGTGCCTTTTAAAAACATATTAGTTTAATTGTGCTTGTATTTATTCCTATAAGCATTTTATGAGTCGCTTATTGTTTGTATTTTTTCATCTTATCACTCACATGAAAGACAAGGATGCAACACAAATGACATAACCAGACTTGTCCCTGGTGACCGTGTGTGTTACCAACTGAAGCCCTGTAAGATTAATAGAACATTAGGTGGACCCTTAAACAGACAGAAAACATTGAGGGCCAGGTGGTTCTCTTATGTGCTTACGTACTATATAATATTCCAAACTTGATTGTAACTCAGAAAAAAGAAAGAGTTGTCCTTTTTTGTGACAGAAATAAGCCAGAAAGCAATGTACAGATGCCTTTACAATCACTGTCCTCAAAGAAAAAGAACATATGACAAAGATGAATGACATATGATGAAGACAACAATAAGAACATAAGAGATTAGAAGCACAGTAAACATTGGAATAAAAATTAGACAAAATGTGGTACAGAAATTTTGAAGGAATTACCTTATTACTGAAGAGGGACCCTTGAGCAGAAACAAAACCAAAGTCTGTCTATACATTATTTAATAAGAGTCTTGACTAAAGCAAAGGGACCTGGAAAAATTAAAAGTGAAGGAAAAGACAGATGTGTACCAAGCAAAGAAAGCACAGGAGATAATAATAACCTGATATAAAGTATGAGTCAAAGTGAAAATAAAAAAATTAAACAGGAAGACCAAAAGAGGAAAAAAAAATGAGTCAGAAAGGATAATTAAGTTGGAGTCTTCACAGTTAAAAAAATTTATATTTTCACCATACTTGGCATTGTACAGTGAGATTTAAATCTACTGTATTTACAAGAATAGTTTTTAGATAACTCTATGTATATGTTATTATTGCTCAGAGACATTCCATTGGTATGACTTTCCTTATAATGAGTTATTCTTAAGCTTTAAGTTCTTGATGGACTCTGCTATATTTTTCCAATATATTTTGATTTGTTTCTCAGTGAGGAATGAATAGATGTGACTCAGCAAAAGAGGTAGGCTCTTCTTTTCTTGAAAACTTTATTAGAGCTGCCTTCATGGCTTTGTTTCTCAGGCTTTAGATCATCAGATTAAGTGTTGGAAGCAAAATATTATAAAAAACAATATCAAAATAGTAGGCTTCCCTCATAGCTCAGTTGGTAAAGAATTTGCCTGCAATGAAGGAGAATGGTTCAATTCCTGAGTCAGAAAGATCTGCTGGAGAAGGGATAGGCTACTCGCTCCAGTATTCTTGGGCTTCCCTTGTGGCTCAGTTGGTAAAGAATCAGATGCCTGCAATGTGGGAGATCTGGGTTCGATCCTTGGATTGG
Organism: Bos indicus x Bos taurus; assembly: GCF_003369695.1. Classification (NCBI taxonomy): domain Eukaryota; kingdom Metazoa; phylum Chordata; class Mammalia; order Artiodactyla; family Bovidae; genus Bos; species Bos indicus x Bos taurus. Next base: position 30,234,814 of record NC_040098.1, read on the forward strand.
GAAGATCCCCTGGAGAAAGAAAAGCTATTCACTCCAGTTTTCAGGCCTAGAGAACTCCAATGACTGCATTAGTCCATGGGGTCACAAAGAGAGAGACATGACTGAGTGACTTTCACTTTCAAGAAAAGTCTAATGCAGTTGGAGAGTCATATGTGGCTTTAGAAACTCAATACAATATTGTAAAGTAATTAACCTCCAATTAAAATAAATACATTTATTTAAAAAAAAAGAAACTCAAAGGACACCAGTAGAGACAAACAATATGATGATAGCTGGTGGAGGGGGCAGGTGGAAAAGGCCTTTGCTCGGCGCTCAGCAGATGGGATCCTCAACACAGCAGAGAATGTGTGTGCATGTGTGTGCATGTGTGTGTGTGTGCGTGTGTGTATGAGTGGGTGAATCAAATGGAAATGAAGCAAAGAAATGCCATCAAGGACAGGAAGCCAGTAACCCCAAGCTCACTGACATACTCATTGGAGCAAGTGACTTTTAGAAGCTGGGAGATATCACAGAGAGTTTGTAAATGATATTGGCACCATAGAAGTGATGGAGAAAGTAGCAGATGTATGCATAACTTCAAAGATGACCCCACTGATCCAAATGGCCAAGATTTCTTGAATAAAGATGTTGACATTCATGATGATTTCAGAGCGCAGAGGAAGGTAGACAGACGGCCACATAGTGATCATAAGGCATCACTGTGAGCACAGCCATCTCAGCAGAACCACAGAGAGTGAAAGCACAACACTGCAAATGCATTCCCAGAGGGGAATATTGCTACTGTGCAGAGTCAAGTTGCAACTGAACCTTGGTCCAGTCACAGAAATATAACACAGGTCCAAGGAGAGATGTTTCAGGAAGAAATATACAGGTAAACAGAGACTGCCATCCATGGAAGTTGCAGTGCTAATGAACATGTTACCAGTTAAAGCCACTAAGTATAAGGCCAAGAACAGAGATGTGAAAGAATATAATTATTTATTTATTCTTAATATTTCTCTTATATTACATCATGTCACACTGCTTTACAGTTTGTTGAAATAAGGATAGACGGTAAAAGCAAAACAAAAGATTAGAAAAAATTCTGTAGATCAACATTTTCCATGACTAGAAGTTGAGAAAAAAAAAATAAACCACAAATAAGATAGAAGATATTCTTGAGATGTCTTTTCAAGCTGCCTCCATTTTTAATAACACTTCATAGTAATTGAGAGTTTGACCATTGAGTTCTAAAAATATTGAAATTATTTGAAGTTAAATTACTGGTTATTTTCTGTTCATTCATGATTTTTTTTTAAATTTTATTTTATTTTTAAACTTTACATAATTGTATTAGTTTTGCCAAATATCAAAATGAATCCATCACAGGTATACATGTGCTCCCCATCCTGAACCCTCCTCCCTCCTCCCTCCCCATACCATCCCTCTGGGTCGTCCCAGTGCACTAGCCCCAAGCATCCAGTATTGTGCATTGAACCTGGACTGACATCTCGTTTCATACATGATATTTTACATGTTTCAATGCCATTCTCCCAAATCTTCCCACCCTCTCCCTCTCCCACAGATTCCATAAGACTGTTCCATACATCAGCATCACTTTTGCTGTCTCGTACACAGGGTTATTGTTGTCATCTTTCTAAATTCCATATATATGCGTTAGTATACTGTATTGGTGTTTTTCCTTCTGGCTTACTTCACTCTGTATAATAGGCTCCAGTTTCATCCACCTCATTAGAACTGATTCAAATGTATTCTTTTTAATGGCTGAGTAATACTCCACTGTGTATATGTACCACTGCTTTCTTATCCATTCATCTGCTGATGGACATCTAGGTTGCTTCCATGTCCTGGCTATTATAAACAGTGCTGCGATGAACATTGGGGTACACGTGTCTCTTTCCCTTCTGCTTTCCTCAGTGTGTATGCCCAGCAGTGGGACTGCTGGATCATAAGGCAGTTCTATTTCCAGTTTTTTAAGGAATCTCCACACTGTTCTCCATAGAGGCTGTACTAGTTTGCATTCCCACCAACAGTGTAAGAGGGTTCCCTTTCCTCCACACCCTCTCCAACATTTATTATTTGTAGACTTTTGGATCACAGCCATTCTGACTGGTGTGAAATGGTACCTCATAGTGGTCTTGATTTGCATTTCTCTGATAATAAGTGATGTTGAGCATCTTTTCATGTGTTTGTTAGCCATCTGTATGTCTTAGTTTTATTTATTATTTTGCCTCCTTGCCTGGATAACAAGAAATCATGACATACCTCTTAAAAATTCCCCTTAACCAAGGAGAAACACCCCAAGACACATATTAATCAAATTAACAAAGATCAAACACAAAGAACAAATATTAAAAGCAGCAAGGGAAAAACAACAAATAACACACAAGGGAATTCCCATAAGGATAACAGCTGATCTTTCAATAGAAACTCTTCAAGCCAGGAGGGAATGGCAAGACATACTTAAAATGATGAAAGAAAATAACCTACAGCCCAGATTATTGTACCCAGCAAGGATCTCATTCAAATATGAAGGAGAAATCAAAAGCTTTTCAGACAAGCAAAAGCTGAGAGAATTCTGCACCACCAAACCAGCTCTCCAACAAATACTAAAGGATATTCTCTAGACAGGAAACACAAAAATGGTGTATAAACTCGAACCCAAAACAATAAAGTAAATGGCAACGGGATCATACTTATTAGTAATTACCTTAAACATAAATGGGTTGAGTGCCCCAACCAAAAGACAAAGACTGGCTGAATGGATACAAAAACAAGACCCCTACATATGTTGTCTACAATAGACCCACCTCAAAACAGGGGACACATACAGACTGAAAGTGAAGGGCTGGAAAAAGATTTTCCATGCAAATTGGGACCAAAAGAAAGCAGGAGTCACAATACTCGTATCAGATAAATTAGACTTTAAAACAAAGGCTGTGAAAAGAGACAAAGAAGGTCACTACATAATGATCAAAGGATCAATCCAAGAAGAAGATATAACAATTATAAATATATATCCACCCAACATGGGAGCACCGCAGTATGTAAGACAAATCCTAACAAGTATGAAAGGAGAAATTAACAATAACACAATAATAGTGGGAGACTTTAATACCCCACTCACACTTATGGATAGATCAACTAAACAGAAAATTAACAAGGAAAAAAAATACGTATCTATAAAGCTCACTAAAGCAAAGCACAGTAAAATGAGGTATGGCAATAAAAGGCGTTAAAAAAAAAAAACAAACAATAAACCAAAAAATACACAATGCATCTGGAAGAATTGCAGAGGTTCATGGTAGCATCAAAAGACTTGAAAGATTCAGAGGTGATGACTCCTATTCTTATCCAATTTAACCCATCTGTTTTTGACCTGGGCAAAAGTCAGGTAGAGAATGACTCCATTTGGAGGATAGAAATTAGTGTTAAATTAATAAACTTGTGTATCAATTGTAAAAAAAAAAAAAAAAAATTCCCCTTAAATAGTATGTTAAATGGTGAGTTATTTAATTTTCTAACTGAGTAATTATGTCCTAGATTAAAACTCTCAAAATCTGAAAGCATAATAATTTTACTTCTCACATTAAAATGTGCTAACCTGGAGGAGTCATTTAGACAGGCTTAAAAAACTGTACATGTTACATGAGCGATAGAGGCAAATTTCTGTAACTAAATCCAGAGAAGAGTTTGTTGAGATATATAGCAAATCTATTTTATCACTGGCATCTCAAAAACAAATTCAGCATTAGACTTCCATGGCTGATGTTTCATTTGTTCACAGTTCATTTCTATTACCTAAGAATGCATTGTTGAACACTAGACAAGCCTTTTGCAGGTACACATGTATAGATGGGCTTCCCAGGTGGCTCTAGTGGTAAAGAACCCTCCTGGCAATGCAAGAGGTGTAAGAGACGTGGATTCAGATTGTGGGTCTGGAAGATCCCCTGGAGGAGGAAATGGCAATCCACTCCAGTATTCTTGCCTGGAAAATCCCATGGACAGAGGAGCCTGGAGGGCTACAGTCCAAAGGGTCACAGAGTCAGACCTGACAGAAGTGATTTACCATGTACACACATATATATGTATTTATATCTATCTATCTATATATGTATTTATGTATTTGATAAACAATTCAAGAAGCAATATAATTTCACATCTCAACTGTCTCATTGCTTGTTTATGCTTCAGAAGATACCATAGACTTCTTCAAGTCAGAGTTTCCTTCTGATCACCCTCCTCAATGCCTTCTTCACTTCCTTGTTCCTCAAAGTATAGATCAGTGGATTTAGTACAGGAGTGACCACACTGTACATAATGGCAATGATCCGTTCCTGGTCCATGGAGCTACCTGAGGCAAGACGAATGTAAATGAAAAAAACAGGACCAAATAAAAGAACAACTACCATGAAGTGAGAGGCACAAGTGGACAGTGCTTTATGGAGCATGCTACAAGAATGGGTCTTGAAGAACAGATAAATAATAATGTAGAAATAGGAGAGAAGGGTTAGAAAGAATGAGCCCATGGCAAAAGTCCCCGTGACATTATTGAGCAGCCACTGGTTGAGCTCAGTGTTCCCACAGGCCAGCTTGAGCAATGGCTTAACATCACAGAAGAAGTGATGGATGTGGTTGGAACCACAGAAGTTTAAGTGAGATGTCATTACTGAGTGCAGCAGGGCATGGAAAAAACCAGTGATCCAGATAGTGACAGCCATCTGGATACAGACCTGATGACTCATGATAAGAGTGTAACGAAGTGGTTTGCAGATAGCCACAAAGCGGTCAAAGGCCATCACGGGCACCAGCATGGCCTCTGTACTACCCAGAAAGTGGAAGAAATGAAGCTGGCTTATGCATCCCAAGAAAGAAATTGCTTTGTGTGTAGAGAGGAAGTTCTCCAGCATCTTTGGCAGAGTCACCGTGGAATAGCAGATATCTAGACATGACAGGTTGCCCAGGAAAAAATACATAAGAGAATGAAGTCTTGGATCAGAGATGACAACTATCAGGATGGCTCCATTTCCAGCCAAATTGAGAAAGTAAATTGTAAGGAAAACCATGAAGAGAACAGGCTGCAGTACTTGGATGTCTGTCACTCCCAGGAGGAAAAATTCAGTGACGGAAGTTTGATTCAGCATCACCTAAAAGACAAAACAATAATGAAATGCTATCTCCTGTGGACTTCCCTGGTGGCTCAGCCTGTAAAGAATCCACCTGCAATGCGGGAGACCTGGGTTTGATCCCTGGGTTGGGAAGATTCCCTGGAGAAGAGAACAGCTACCCACTCCAGTATTCTGGCCAGGAGAATTCAAAGAGCCGGACATGACTGAGCCACTTTCACTTTCATCAGAACCAAAGGCCTCCTGCTGAGGATTTTCCTACCTAGACATCATATTCTGAGGGAGAGCATTGTTATTTTAAACATTTACAGCACCAGAAATTGTATAATATTTGGACCATTAACTTCATAAATATTAAGGTTACATGTTGGTAATGAACTGTTTCTTAATCACTTTTTTTCTTCATTAGGTTTATCATTATTATTTTTTCCTTCACCCAGAGATTCAGAGGTTGTTGCCAGCCTAGCATCTTATCTGGCTGTGAACTTCTACATTCTGATACAACTTCCCTTTTGTCATCCCAAGTCAGCACTAACAGATGGGAAACTTTCAAGCACTCCCCACTGCTGTCTCTTGACTTAGTAGGAAACCACCTGAAGGGTTTCACTTCAGAAAAAGACAATGAGAGAATAATAAGAGCTAAAGGAATCTGAATAGAGATGTAAACATTAAAGTGCTCCCTATAAAAAGGAAATCATCTGAAGTTTGGAAAATCCCTGAGAGGAGAGACAAAAGATTTTAAGTGACTAAAATAAAAAAGTTAATTAGGGGACATTTCTAGGGAGCCTGTGGGATTCTAGGCTTTATAACCAGATAAAGTTTGAGAAATTATCTAACTTTTATTACACCTTTATGAAAGACTGGCTCCAAGGGATTCAGAGTAATTTTCCATAATCAGTCCAGTTCAGTCACTCAGTTGTGTCCAGCTCTTTGCGACCCCATGGACCGCAGCATGCCAGGCCTTCCTGTCCATCACCAACTCCCAAAGTTTACTCAAACTCATGTCCATTGAGTTGGTGATGCCATCCAACTATCTCATCCTCTGTCATCCCCTTCTCCTCCCACCTTCAATCTTTCCCAGCATCAGGGAAATTAATAATTATTATTAATTTTCCTTAATAGCCAAGTATATTTTGTAAAGTGTTAAACTCTGTGACTCCTGCTTAAGATATAATTGTCATGCCAGATATTATTTTTGGTTCTCTACACAAAACAAAATCGTATCAAAAATTCATTTGGAGAAAAAACCTTTTCCTAACATTATAAAAACAGCAACGAAACTTTCTGAAACAAATGATTTATTTCACTGCATCATAAATGTTTAAAGATTACATATCTACTTTTGAGAATATCTAGAGATATGGCAATAAAATTGTAGGCAGTAAAGAACCTTCATAATCTACAAACACAAGGTTCATTATAAGATAAGAAACAGGTCTAAATCCTTGGCTTGTAAATTTAGTACAGGCAAGAAGACAGATAATATGGACAACTCTCCAGCTTGTCTCCTAGTTCATTTTCCTACCTGGTTGAGTGTTCAAACTCACAGTTAAGAAGGCTTATCAGGTTGACACTCCTGAAAAGTAAATGGTATAAAAATACTTGAAAAATAAAGAGTAGAAACATATTTGACGTGATGGATTACAGTATATGCTCTTCATCTTCTAAAACCTCTTCTTGCTGAAATTCTGCCTGTTTTTATGATCCACAGATCTTTAAACATATCATCCCTAAGAGAGGGTGTACCCTGGTGAAGATTAGTATAAAAATTAACATGTTACTTTTCTTTCCTTGTAATATAAGAAAATTCTCCCCGGGGAATTCGTATCTTGAGTTCCATTTTTGTTGTTGTTCCTATTTTCTTTGCTTACTGTGTTTCTTTCTTAGTTTTAGAACCACAAACAGTTTGAGACAATTCACAATGACCTCATGTTTTCTTAAATTACCTTTTATTTCCTGGGACCAGAGGTATGGATGCACTTTCTTATCTTGGGCACTTTCCTTCAAAAACTATGAAATGGAAGGAAATTGAGCAATGACAGTTAAAGAATGAGGGCCAGTGATATCCCATTGATCCATACAGAAAGATATCTGTATTTCAATACCTTTTAAATATTTTGCTCATTTATTACTGTGGTTCTATGGAAAACAACAACAAAAAAGAGGAATATGGAGAAGTAGTATTGTTTTTGTTTCTTCTAAATCAGATTCTTCACTGTTGGGACTAACACTAAAATATTTTCTTTAATTTTGGGGTCCCTGAGCTCACATTTCTCTCTGGGAGAATGAGGCTGGTCTCTCCAATGTGTATCTTCACTTCTTCCTATATCCTTTAGGTAAAAATAATTTATCTGATTCATTGAAGGAGTACCTGTATGTGATCTAACATCTATCAAAGTTTTCTAATTACAGTTATGAATGCCATGTACTTTATATATCTTTCTACTGTAGTTTATTTTTCTTCCTTTGCTGAAACTTATTACATATTCATCACATTAATAGTTTCTTGTTCTAGGATATGCTATAAATAGAATACAAATCAATAAGAATTATTGTATACTCCTTGTGTAAATTATTGTTCTCAGCCCATATATTTTTATTTCTGTCCTTCCTTGAAAATCTCCATATCTTTTTTTATTCCCCCCTACATCTTTAAAGTGATGCCAAAAATGCTAGAGGGCTTCCTGCAAGCGGTATTTATTTCTATGGCTGGGTCCTTGATCCAGTTCTTTATCTTTGACTCTCCCAGGATAGCTGGATGCTTCTGGGTGGTTGTCAAAGAATATAATCACTACTAGTAATTATTACCCTCTCTGCCACTCCCAGATGGTACTTGGAGCTGGTGGACATAGCCCGTCTATCTGGCTTAATGGTGGATGGATTGGTTGTGGCCCTGATGGGCCCAGTTGAAGTTCTGTGGCCCAAACAAAATAGCCGCTTTCTCTGTGACTCCATGCCTTTGATAAGCTTGACCTGCTTATCATTCAATATTTCTATTCAATAGAATGTGAAGGACTAGAGAGCCCTTCAAGAAAATTAGAGGTACCAAGGGCACATTTCATGCAAAGATGGGCACAATAAAGGACAGAAATGGTATGGACCTAACAGAAGCAGAAGATACTACGAAGAGGTGGCAAGAATACACAGAAGAACTACACAAAAAAGATCTTCATGACCCAGATAATCATGATGGTATGATCACTCACCTAGAACCAGACATCCTGGAATGTGAAGTCAAGTGGGCCTTAGGAAGCATCACTACGAACAAAGCTAGTGGAGGTGATAGAATTCCAGATAAGCTATTTCAAATCCTAAAAGATGATGCTGTAAAAATGCTGCACTCAATATGCCAGCAAATTTGAAAAACTCAGCAGTGGCCAGAACACTGGAAAAGGTCAGTTTTCATTCCAATCCCAAAGAAAGGCAATGCCAAAGAATGCTCAAACTCCTGCAGAATTGCACTCATCTCACACACTAGTAAAGTAATACTCAAAATTCTTTAAGCCAGGCTTCAACAGTACATGAACCATGAATTTCCAGATGGTCAAGCTGGTTTTAGAAAAGGCAGAGGACCCAGAGATCAAATTGCCAACATCCGCTGGATCATGGAAAAGGCAAGAGAGTTCCAGAAACACATCTATTTCTGTTTTATTGACTATGCCAAAGCCTTTGACTGTGTGAACCACAATAAACTGTGGAAATTCTGAAAGAGATGGGAATACTAGACTACCTGACCTGCCTTTTTAGAAATCTGTAAGCAGATTAGGAAGCAACAGTTAGAACTGAACATGGAACAACAGACTGGTTCCAAATAGGGAAAGTAATATGTTAAGGCTGTATATTGTCACCCTACTCTTTTAACTTATATTCAGAGTACACCATGAGAAATGCTGGGCTGGAAGAAGCACAAGCTGGAATCAAGATTTCCAGGAGAAATATCAATAACCTCAGATATTCAGATGACACCACCCTTATGGCAGAAAGTGAAGAAGAGCTGAAGAGCCTCTTGATGAAAGTGAAAGAGGAGAGTGAAAAAGTTGGCTTAAAGCTCAACATTCAGAAAACGAAGATCATGGCATCTGGTCCCATCACTTCACGGCAAATAGTTGGAGAAACAATGCAAACAGTGAGAGATTTAATTTTGGGGGGCTCCAAAATCACTGCAGATGGTGATTGCAGCCATGAAATTAAAATACGCTTGCTCCTTGGAAGAAAAGTTATGACCAACCTAGATAGCATATTAAAAAGCAGAGGCATTACTTTGCCAACAAAGGTCTGTCTAGTCAGAGCTATATTTTTTCCAGTAGCCATGTATGGATGTGAGAATTGGACTATAAAGAAAGCTGAGTGCTGAAGAATTGATGTTTATGAACTGTGGTGTTGGAGAAGACTCTTGAGAGTCCCTTGGACTGCAAGAAGATCCAATCAGTCCATCCTAAAGGAAATCAGTCCTGAATATTCATTGTAAGGACTGATGCTAAAGCTGAAGCTCTAATATTTTGGCCACCTTTGCGGAGAACTGACTCATTGGAAAAGACCCTGATGCTGGGAAAGATTGAAGGCAGGAGGAGAAGGGGACGACAGAGGATGAGATGGTTGGATGGCATCACTGACTCATGGACATGAGTTTGAGTAAACTCCAGGAGTTGGTGATGGACAGGGAGGCCTGGCGTGCTGCAGTCCATGGGGTTGCAAAGAGTCTGACATGACTGAGTGACTGAACTGAACTGAAGTGAAGTGAACTGACCTGCTCAGACTCTAGAGTGAGTGGTCTAGGTGGGAACATTATTCATTAATTGTGTGGTCTCCTTCATGACTCCCTTTGAACTGATTGTTGAATTTTCTTTAAAATATATTGGATTCATTTCTTTTTTTTGTACAAATGATCTGTTACAGTGTTTAATTATCTCATATTTAAATGTGATATATTGCTACTTTTATTCAGTTTTAATTTAAATCTTTGGATAGAAAAATTTTTTGTAAGTTTTGTTCATTTTTAAAAGGTGAATTCATTTCTATTTTTAGTTGTATTTCATATCCTACTAACTTTTCTATATAATCATTGTTGCTGTAGCTGAATATTTGATTTGTATATGTTGGTTTTTATTAGGCAGCATTACTTAAGCTTCAAATTTATTTTAAATTTGCTTCTTATTTACATCGATTTTATTGTTACTGTTTTAAATGAACAGACTTTCAGAGCACTTTTAGTTTCACAGAAGAATTGAGCAGAAAATACATAGTTCCTACATAACCCCTCTTTGTTTCCCACACAGCCTCCTCACTACCAACATCTCTACAGAGAAATACCTTTGTTACAATCAATGAATCAACACTGGCATATCATTCCTGATTAAGCCCATGTGATGGCGGTGGTTTATTCGTGAGGTCGTGTCTGACTCTTGCGACCCCATGGACCGTAGCCAGCCAGGCTACTTTGTCCATAGAATTTCCCAGACAAGTACACTGGAGTGGGTTGCCATTTCCTTCTCTAGCCCACCATTTACATCGTGTTTCATTTTTTGTGTTGTACATTCTATGGGTTTGGACGAATGCATAATGTCAGGTATCCACAGTTACAGTGTCACACAGAATGGTTTTCCTGCCCTAAAAATCCCCAGTTAGATCTCTCTATCTTTCCCTCCCCAGACTCCTGGCGACCACTGATCTTTTTATTGTCTTCAGTTTTGCCTTTTCCAGAATGCCATGTACTTGTAATCTTCTTTCACTTATTAATATGCCTTTAAGATGCCTTCATGTCTTTTTGTGGCTTGATAGCTGTGCTTTTTTTTCTTTTTCTTTTTACCTATCCATTGTATGGATATGGCTTCCCAGGTGGCAGAGTTAGTATAGAATCTCCCTGCCAGTGCAAGAAAGGCAGGAGATGTGGATTCAGTCTCTGGGTTGGGACGTTCCCCTGGAAGAAGAAATGGCAACCTGTTCCAGTATTCTTGCCTGGAAAATTCCAAGGACAGAGGAGCCTGGTGGGCTACAGTCCATGGGGTCACAAAGAGTTGGACACAACTGAGACTGAGCATGCAGGCATGTGTAAGGATGCACCAGTGTCTATTCACCTGTTGAAGGGCATCTTGTTGACTTCTAAATTTCAGCAGTTATAAATAAAGCTGCTATGAGCATCCATGCACAGGTTTTTGTGTGAACGGAAGTTTTCAACTCATTTTGGATAATTTACAGTTTTTATAATGTCAAAAATAATATGCTCTGTATTATTTAAGATTTTTGTCTCTTTCCTTCCTCTTCTTCTATTTACTATTTATTTTATTATTTAATTACATTGGCTGAGATCTATTACAGTAGCAGGGATGCAGTAGTGGAAACCTTTATTTTTCTTTCATATATTAAAAGGATATTTCTAAAGTTCTTCACTGCATGTGACTTTGGCTGCAGTTTTTTTTTTTTTTTTATGGCAGCTATTTAAAATTCTTTATCTGTTAGAGGACATTATATTTTAAGTCTGATTTCTGCAGAACTGTCATTTTCTTTTGTGGTAATGTGTTACAGCCGTCCATAATGGTGTTTGATGAGTTGTTCCTTTTAGTGCCTTTGTAGTTGCAAACACCTTTCTTCTATAGGTGGGCTTCCCTGATGGCTCAGTTGGTAAAGAATCTGCGTGCAATGCAGGAGACCCCGGGTTGATTCCTGGGCCAGGAAGATCCTCTGGAGAAGGGATAGGCTACCCACTCCAGCATTCTTGGACTTCCTTTGTGGCTCAGCTGGTAAAGAATTCTGCTGCAAAGTGTGAGACCTGGGTTTGATCCCTGGCTTGGGAAGATCCCCTGGAGAAGGAAAAGTCTACCCATTTCAGTATTCTAATCTAGAGAATTCCGTCGACTGTATAGTCCATGGTGGTCGCTAAGACTTGGACATGACTGCGCAACTTTAAAGATTCTGACACAACTGTGCAACCTCACTTTCTTCTGTAGGTAAGACTTTTTATTTTTTAACTTGATTCTGAAGATTCAACAAGTTAGAAATTAGAGGGCTTTCTTTTCGTTCTGCTCAGTTCAGTTCAGTCATTCAGTCATGTCCGACTCTTTGCCACCCCATGAATCGCAGCACGCCAAGCCTCCCTGTCCATCACCAACTCCCAGAGTTCACTGACTCACGTCCATCGAGTCCGTGATGCCATCCAGCTTTCTCATCCTCTGTCATCCCCTTCTCCTCCTGCCCCCAATCCCTCCCAGCATCAGGAGTCAACTCTTCGCATGAGGTGGCCAAAGTACTGGAGTTTCAGCTTTAGCATCATTCCTTCCAAAGAAAGCCCAGGGCTGATCTCCTTCAGAATGGACTGGTTGGATCTCCTTGCAGTCCAAGGGACTCTCAAGAGTCTTCTCCAACACCACAGTTCAAAAGCATCGATTCTTCGGCTTCTGTTAGGTAGGTAGAATAGGGAAAAGGAATCCAAAATGGCGGTGGCTAAAAGACAAGGAAGGGAAAAGCCCGCGAAAATAGAACAAAAGAAGGTCTGAAGACCGGAGTGAGGACCTCAGGTAAAACAAACAACACTCCTGCCTGGCCCAATTTACATAGGACAGGCCCTCTATTTTATTTACATATAAATAGAGGAGCCAAAGCTGGCTCTTTCGCTCTCTCTCCGTCCCACGCACTGGGACGCTCTTCTCCTTGTGTCTTTGGATTGACGTGCCCTCTGGCCTTGAAGATGGATTTTCCTGCTATCTTCTAAATAAAATAGAGCTGAAACACTGAGCTGTAACACTGATTTGTCTAAGAGCTATAATATGGTCCATTCGAGACCTGAGAGCTATAACACGGTCTATCCAAGACCTGAGAGCTGTGACACGCAGAGGGGGCTTTAATGTCCGTCACTCCAAATCTTTGTTGTGATGAGACAAAGAGCCGAGGAACATACACTCGCGTCACATCTATGGTGCCGTGACTCAGGTTTAACCTGGCTGAAACAATCTCCACGCAGAAGAGGCCAGGCACAGCAGGAGCCCAACTCAGCGAAGCTCCCGCACTAGAAGCAGAAGGCAAAGAAACCCAGCGCAGGGGAAGGCCCATCGTGCTGGAAACCAGGACAGCGAAAAACAAACTCAGCAGAAAGCTCACGTGGCCCAGTCTCAGATTCCAGAAGACCTCCGGTTAAGGTAAGGTCCTCGCTCCTATGGCTGGAGGGACATGCCTAACGAAATCTTAATTCCTTTACAATCTCTCATTTCTAGTTTCCTCGAACCTCCTGCGAAGAGGCGGGCGGCAGGGGGCACAACTGAGGGACTCTGGAAAGGCTACTCCTCAGCATGTCCCAAAGGCACTATCCGCTGAGCCCTACCCAGTAGCTGTTACACAAGCCGGTGGGGGTTCTTCTGTCCTTTCTCTTCTCTCTGCCAAGGATCAGACCAATGAAACTGCGTACCGGTCAGATATTTAGCAAAATTTCCAGCGGGCTATGAAGGGGATTCCTTGGCACGTTTTCCCCATTGCTTTTTCCTCCTGTCCTTCAGCTGTCTTTCTGGGTGGGGACGTAAGCCCGACCAAAACCCAGGATGCCCAGTAATAAAAATCAGGCTCTGAGGTCTCATTGCAAAAATTCATTGAGAGTAAGTGATAGATAAGAGGTTGACTTGTTAAGATTCAGAGAGAAGCGCCCACTCTACAGGGTACTGGCCATGGAATGAGGCCTGGCTAGGTTTTGCAAGCGGGGTGAATTCATATGCTAATGAGTGAGAGGATCATCCCAGCCATTGGGGAACCACGCAGTCCTCCATCTTTTGACAGTGTCTTGGAGCTGTCCTGCCACCTCTGGGTGTGTCTGTTGGCTTATAGATTGGGGATTAAGGTTTACTTGAATTTGACTTGTCATCTTGGACCCAATTGATTTTAATTTGTTTACTTTATACCCTTGTGCTATGTCATTCTTTCAAAGGTTGTGCTCTGCCCACTTCCCTCCTGTTTCATGCTCTTTTCCTGAGCCCCATCCAGACCCACAAGGTTGCCTCTATAATCTTCTGAAGAGACAACCAGAAAATAGCTGGCCTTGGGAGGGAAATACCCTATAATATCCAACCCCCTAAGCCTACCCAGTACTGGTCACACTAGAGACCTTGGGGATGCCCAACTCCAGCCAGGGGGTCCCAGGAGGTCATCATGCCTTGACCTGCCTAGGGATCTGGTCCTCAAAAGGTTGTCATGCCTCAACCTGCTCGGGGATCCGCTAGTCCCAGGGGTCCCAGGAGGTCGTCACGCCTCAACCTGCCCAGGGACCCAATTCTCTGGAGACTCTCACACCTCGACCTGCCCAAGGATTCGATCTCTAGGAGGCTGTCACGCCTCAGCTTGCCTGGAGATCTGTACCCTGACCCGGGGACGCCTGGCTTTCAGGTTTTAACAGTACTAGGTTAGATGAGCTTCAGTTCAGTTCAGTTCAGTTCAGTCGCTTAGTCATGTCCGACTCTTTGCAACCCCATGAATCGCAGCACGCCAGGCCTCCCTGTCCATCACCAACTCCCAGAGTTCACTCAGACTCACGTCCATCGAGTCAGTGATGCCATTCAGCCATCTCATCCTCTGTCGTCCCCTTCTTCTACCCCCAATATTCCCGTCCACGGTGGGCAAACTAGCAATGAGTTACAAACCCCTTAATTCTACCCAGCACTGGTCACACTGGAGACCTTGAGGACGCCCAAACTCCAGTCCAGGAGTCCAGGAGGTCATCACGCCTTGACCTGCCTAGGAATCTGGTCCTCGAAAGGTTGTCATGCCTCAACCTGCTCGGGGATCCACCAGCCCCAGGGGTCCCAGGAGGTCGTCATGCCTCGACCTGCCCGGGGATTCGATCTATAGGAGGCTGTCATGTCTCAGCCTGCCCGGGGATCTGCACCCTGACCCGGGGACACCTGGCTCAGGATGCAACAGTTCTGGGTAAGATAAGGTTCAGAAAGACTCACCCCTAAGGATGTCCACCTATAAAAACAAAAAAAGTCTATTATCTGTGAGACTGTGCCCAGTCTCAGCAATAACTCAGGAGCCCAGTAAGAACCCCATTGCCTTTCTGGAAAGGCTAAAAGAAGCACTCCAAAAGTTTACCAATCTGAACTTAGACTCTTATGAGAGACAGGTAATTTTAAAAGACAAATTCCTGTCCCAATGTGCATCAGATATTAGAATTAAGTTACAACAGCTACAACAACAGGACCCTGGTGCCTCTTTAGATGAGATGCTCCAGATAGCCACCAATACCTTTTATAACAGAGAACAGGAGAAGGAGGCCAAGGCCCAGGAGAGGGAGAGAAAGAGACAAGACATGCCCAGATACTGGCCGCCCTCCAAAAAAGCCCTATGGCAAACCCCGAGTCCTTGAAGTACAAGGCACGAGACAAATGCCTCATCTGTAGACAGGCAGGACATTGGGCCAAAGTGTGTCCAAACCGTGACAAGTCTCCTAGAATGGCTTGCCACAAATGCCATCAACTGGGACACTGGGCAGCACTCTGCCCTCGAGACCCAAGAGCCTCAAGGTCAAGTACCAAGCCTACCCTCACGATGGTTCAAGAGGACTGAAGCGGCCTGCTCCAGCCAGCCCGCCTGTCGCAGATAACCATCATGGGGCTGGAGCCAAAGGTGCAACTGGATGTGGCAGGTAGGTCCGAGAATTTCTTGGTTGACACAGGGGCTACCTACTCTGTCTTGATCTCCTACTCTGGAGCCTTCTCTCAAACCTGTACCATTTTGGGTGCTACAGGAAAAGCCATGAAAGATAAAATATCCTTCAGAGTGTTAACTCAAAGGTTGGGATCTAAGCCCTAGCCTATAGCTTACTTATCCAAGAGGCTTGATCCAACTACCCGAGGTTGGCTCCCCTGCCTTAGAAATCTTGCAGCTATTGCAATCATGATAGAAGACGCTTTAAAACTCTCCTTTGGGGGCACACTATTTTTACCAGCCATCAAGTAAGATCAGATCAGTCGCTCAGTCGTGTCTGACTCTTTGCGACCCCATGAATCGCAGCACGTCAGGCCTCCCTGTCCATCACCAAATCCCGGAGTTCACTCAGACTCATGTCCATCAAGTCAGTGATGCCATCCAGCCATCTCATCCTCTGTCGTCCCCTTCCCCTCTTGCCCCCAATCCCTCCCAGCATCAGAGTCTTTTCCAATGAGTCAACTCTTCTCATGAGGTGGCCAAAGTACTGGAGTTTCAGCTTTAGCATTATTCCTTCCAAAGAAATCCAGGGCTGATCTCCTTCAGAATGGACTGATTGGATCTCCTTGCAGTCCAAGGGACTCTCAAGATCTTCTCCAACACCACAGTTCAAAAGCACCAATTCTTCGGCCCTCAGCCTTCTTCACAGTACAACTCTCACATCCATACATGACCACAGGAAAAACCCTAGCCTTGACTAGACGACCTTTGTTGGCAAAATAATGTCTCTGCTTTTGAATATGCTGTCTAGGTTGGTCATAACTTTCCTTCCAAGGAGTAAGTGTCTTTTAATTTCATGGCTGCAGTCACCATCTGCAGTGATTTTGGAGCCCAGAAAAATAAAGTCTGACACTGTTTCCACTGTTTCCCCATCTATTTCCCATGAAGTGATGGGACCAGATGCCATGATCTTCGTTTTCTGAATGTTGAACTTTAAGCCAACTTTTGCACTCTCCACTTTCACTTTCATCAAGAGGCGTTTGAGTTCCTCTTCACTTTCTGCCATAAGGGTGGTGTCATCTGCATATCTGAGGTTAATGATATTTCTCCCAGCAATCTTGATTCCAGCTTGTGTTTCTTCCAGTCCAGCGTTTCTCATGATGTACTCTGTATATAAGTTAAATAAGCAGGGTGACAATATACAGCCTTGACATACTCCTTTTCCTATTTGGAACCAGTCTGTTGTTCCATGTCCGGTTCTAACTGTTGCTTCCTGACCTGCATACAGATTTCTCAAGAGGCAGATCAGGTGGTCTGGTATTCCCATCTCTTTCAGAATTTTCCACAGTTTATTGTGATCCACACAGTCAAAGGCTTTGGTATAGTCAATAAAGCAGAAATAGTTGTTTTTCTGAAACTCTCTTGCTTTTTCTATGATCCAGCTGATGTTGGCAATTTGATCTCTGGTTCCTCTGCCTTTTCTAAAACCAGCTTGAACATCAGGAAGTTCACGGTTCACATATTGCTGAAGCCTGGCTTGGAGAATTTTGAGCATTACTTTACTAGCGTGTGAGATGAATGCAATTATGCAATAGTTTGAGCATTCTTTTGCATTGCCTTTCTTTGGGATTGGAATGAAAACTGACCTTTCCCAGTCCTGTGGCCACTGCTGAGGTCTCCACATTTGCTGGCATATTGAGTGCAGCACTTTCTCAGCATTATCTTTCAGGATTTGGAATAGCTCAACTGGAATTCCAACACCTCCACTAGCTTTGTTCGTAGTGATGCTTTCTAAGGCCACTTGACTTCACATTCCAGGATGTCTGGCTCTAGGTCAGTGATCACACCATCACAACTCCTAAATGTGAGAGGCCATTTATGGATGTCTTCAAAGAATCCTCAGATATCAAGTAATATCCAGGCCTCACTATATCCCCTTGTGAGGTTCTTAACCCAGCCACCCTCCTCCCTACCTCTGAGGGCTCTCTCCCCTTTCAGTCTTGTCTAGAAACCTTGGACAAAACCCCGAGAGGGATTGTCAGAAGATCCTCTGACCAATCCTGAGGAAATCTGGTATACTGATGGAAGCAGCTTTGTCTTGGATGGAAAAAGAAGAGCCGGGTATGCAGTAGTCTCCAATTTTGAGACCATAGAGACTAAGCCTCTGCCACCAGGTACTTCAGCCCAATTAGCTGAGCTCATAGACCTGACTCGAGCTTTAGAGCTGGGAAAAGGAAAAAGAATAGCCATTTACACTGATTCCAAGTATGCCTTTCTGGTGCTATATACACATGCGGCTATTTGGAAAAAAAGGGGCCACTTGACCACCCGAGGGTCCCCAATCAAATATGGTGATCAGACTCTTTGACTCTTGGAGGCAGTCCATCTGCCCACTGAGGTTTCAGTCTTCCACTGTAAAAGACACCAAAAAGGGAACACGGAAGTGGCACGAGGGAACCAAGCAGCTGATCAGGCAGCTAGGAGAGCAGCATTATATAACCATGACCTAATAGGGATTGCCACCTTAGTTCCACAGACTAATTTGCCAGAAACTCTTTCATATACTGAAGGTGAGACTCTTAAAGCTAAGAGTGAGGGCTTTCAAGATCATATGGGGTGGTTCCAAAAGGAGGGACTCCTTTTTCTGCCTGGGAACCTCCAATGGAAGTTGGTTAACTCCTTATATGCCACTACTCATTTAGGAGAAAAGGTCCTCCAAAGATTACTAGAAAGGTCCTTCAGAGGAACAGGCTTCCAAACAACTATAAGACAGGTGGTCTCCTCTTGTCCCACTTGCCAATTAAACAACCCCCAAGGAGCTCGAAGACCCCAGCTGGCCCAGCCCGTCCAACAACGTGGGGCCTACCCAGGAGAGGACTGGCAGATGGACTTCACCCAGATGCCAGTTTCTCAAGGGTATAAATACCTATTAGTCATGATAGATACATTCACAGAATGGATTGAAGGCTTTCCCACCCGGACTGCAAAGGCTGAGGAGGTGGTAAAAAAAACTGCTCCATGAAATCATTCCAAGATTTGGTCTGCCCAGGTCATTACAAAGTGACAACGGGACATCATTTACTTCTAAGGTCACCCAAGGGGTCTCAAAAGCATCGGGCATTACTTATTATCTCCATTGTTCCTGGAGGCCTCAATCTTCAGGAAAAGTAAAAAGAGCCAATCAATTCTTAAAATCAGCGATAAAAAAGATAACCCAGAAGACCTCCCTGGGATAGAAGGAGGCTTTACCAATAGCTCTCCTCTGCACCTGCATTGTCCCTAAGGAACAGGTTGGTCTTAGTGCTTATGAGATGCTATATGGGAGACCTTTTGTTTAAGTCAATGACCTCTTCCTTGACCTCTTCCTAGATCCAGAGGTTCAGACCCTCCAGTCTTATACCATGGCCATTGGGCAATTCCAACAGGATATACGTTTGTGGGGTATGAACCAGGACCCAAAAGATTCTAAAAAGTCACCACTATATGCTCTAGGAACTCAAGTCCTAATTAAAGTCTGGAAAGATGGGTCCCCAAAGGCTCAACTCCAGCCCACATGGAAGGGCCCCTACCCTGTAATACTTTCCACCCCAACAGCAGTCAAGGTACAAAGACATGACTCCTGGATTCACTACTCATGAGTCAAGCTGTGGGAAAAAACAGAAGAGGACACTCAATACACCTGTGAGCCCCTGGGAGATCTCAGATACCTATTCAAGACTACAAATGAGTGCCATTCTAATGAACACCCCTAAAATCAGGTTTCTGGGGATAAAATTTCTCAGGATAACTCTAAAGAGCCAACACAGCTTGACAGAGACCATACTCCAAAACAGACAGGAGATAGATCTTCTTATTCCTGAACAAAGAGGGACTTGAGCCATTCTGGCCGTGTGAATTTAAAATTGACTAATGCCCCTATTAGTCCTTGTTATGCTATATTGATGATGCTTATGATTATTCCATATACTGTCAATTGCCTAACCTGTTTTGTCTCTGCCCAGGTCAACCAGCTACAACATGACGTGCCAGTTCAACAAAGATATAAAAATGTCACACACCCTTGGACACCGCTATAAGGACTCTGAGGCTTGAGACTAACAAGACGGGGAGGCTCAGTACCCCTCTCCATCCCAGTTCAGCAGGAAGTAGCCAGAGAGACTTTGACGCCCCTATTCCCAAAGAACTGAGCCTCCCATCTCTTGAGGTAGGTAGAATAGGGAAAAGGAGTCCAAAATGGCGGTGGCTAAAAGACAAGGAAGGGAAAGCCCGCGAAAATAGAAGAAAAGGTCTGAGGACCAGAGTGAGGACCTCACGTAAAACAAACAACACTCCTGCCTGGCCCAAATTACATAGGAGAGGCCCAGGGAGAGATAACATATAGAGGAGCCAAAGCTAGCTCTCTCCCTCTCTCTCTCTCTCCCGCGCGCTGGGGCACTCTTCTCCTTGTGTCTTTGGATCGACGTGCCCTCACGCCTTGAAGATGGATTTTCCTGCTATCTTCTAAATAAAATACAGCTGTAACATTGAGCTGTAACACTGATTTGTCTAAGAGCTATAATATGGTCCATTCGAGACCTGAGAGCTATAACACGGTCTATCCAAGACCTGAGAGCTGTGACACGCAGAGGGAGCTTTAATGTCCATCACTCCAAATCTTTGTTGTGAAGAGACAAAGAGCTGAAGAACATACACTCACGTGACAGTTCCTTGTAGGTGGCACTACTGCATACACGACTGCGCAACTTTCACTTTCTTCTGTAGGTAAAACTTTTTATTTTTTATTTGATTCTGTGGACTCAAAACTTGGATAGGAGGGGTCTTGTCTTTGGTTCCTAGTGGTAGCACTGCTGCATAAGTTTTTGGTTTCTCTTACCCGAGCTACCTCTGGTTACATTTGAGAATTGGCACTTTGCTCCCTCTAGCACCTCTGTCAAGGTGTCATCCAGTACTCCTGTTGTCACTGCTTGTGCCTCCGGGGTTGTTAGCGCCTTGCCCATCTGGTGTCACTGGCATTGCCACCTAGGGCACTGGAATGGCTGGCACATCCACTGCACCCAGGGCCTCCTGTGTTGCAGGCTCCAGCCACCACAGGAAAAGGGTGGAGGTGGCTGGAGAGCCAGGGTTGGGAGGGTCCCCGTATTGCCTGGGGTTATTGGGTTCATAGGCATTGCTGCTGTGGGTGGAAGCTGCCTGGAGTTGGAGTGTCTCCACAGCTAGCAGGATGGGGTCCCAGGTCTCACTGTCTCTGCCACTTGGTTGCCTGTGGCCATGGGGACTGCTGAGGCTCGGAGGCTGGAGTTGTGTGCTGTCTCCCCTGAAGATACTCTGTTTTCTGGGACTGTAGGTTCAGCTGCTCTCCCTGCAGGCTGGGAATTATAATCCCCACCCCTCCTCTGCTTCTGGTTGTGCCTTTTCTATATGTTCTAGTCCAAACACTTATATGAACAGATATGTGGAATTCTCTGGCATCTTGGGGTGTTGGGCAGAGGCAACTTTGTTAAGTTATGGATGTTTTACTGGTTTTAGATGGAAAGGGAGCGGCAAAGGGAGCCATACAGCCATGATGCTGATGTCACCTTGAGCCCATATATCTTGCTGAGGAGACTACCAGGAAGAATTGTGAAAGTTCCAAACAATTTCTTTAGTTGACTATTATAAAATACATAAGGAATGAGATGAGCTAAAAACCAAACCATTCTGCTTTCAAGCAGAATTTAGAGGAAAACTAAAGAAGCCAGGACAGTTCAGACTCAAAAGTTTAACTATATGTAAGTCGTAGATACTCTACATGGTAGAAGGTTATCAAAGTAAAAATGATGTTGAGGCAAAGATCAAATTCTAAGGTGCTGGGAGTAAAATGTGGCCTTTGGTTAGAGATCTCAAGGATGTGGCTATAAGATCCTTTGTTCGGACGTTAGTAAAATAAAGAGGAAACCTAGATTAGATTCTAAAAGACTTAAGGTCAGGTCTCCTAGACGCTCTAAGCTAGAAAAGAAAATCTCTAAGAATCTTAAGGACATGACTTATAGACTCTTTCAACCAGACAAAAATGTTCCTAGAAATCTTAACAATATTGCTCCAAAGTACCCTGACCCTCAGCCCAACTCAGTGAAAAGCTTGTATCAATTTGTCTAATTGGGTATATCTTAATAATAATTGTAAGGCCCTAAATTATTTTTAAAAAGAATTTTATTGGCGTTATCATTTTCAATTTCATCATATTGGGCTTTAGGGGCAAATTTAGAAAAATGCCCCCTCTTGAAAGGTAGGATTTATTTCCTCTCTCTATGAAGAAATATGAGGTTGGTCTGTAACTTCTTAAACTAAGAGAATATCATAGAAATGATGTTAATTCTGGTTATGGGTTTTTTCTTTCAATGACTAACAGCTTTTGCGTTAGTCTGCTGGCCCTCCAAGTCCCTGCATTTTCCCTGCTGAGGAAGTACAGGGTAGTCACAAGGAGAAAGTGGAGGAGGAGAGAAAAAAAAGGGAAAGATTTTATCAGTGCCCAGCCATTCTATGTTCAACTTTTACAAAGAGAAACTGGAGAGAGAAAAACAGGGAAAAATTTTATCAGGTCCTAGTTATTCCATGAACAACTGTTCAAGTTAACTTAACCAAGAGGACCCAGACTTTCTTTAGCAGAGTCAACTCTTGCTGTTTTCTGGCCCATGGAATAATGCAATTTAATGAAAAAAGTGGTTATAATCAGTAAAATTTTAAGTACTATTGTGTTATCAGTCAGTTCAGTTGCTAGGTCATGTCTGAATCTTTGCTATCCCATGGACTGCAACATGCCAGGCTTCCCTGTCCATCACCAACTCCCAGAGCCTACTCAAACTCATATCCATCGAGTCAGTGATGCCATCCAACCATCTCATTCTCTGTCTCTTTCCCAGCATCAAAGTCTTTTCCAACAGTTCTTCGCATCAAGTGGCCAAAGTATTGGAGTTTCAGCTTCAGCATTGGTCCTTACAATAAATATTCAATGAATATTCCTTTAGGATTGACTAGCTTGATCTTGCAGTCCAAGGGGCCCTCAAGAGTCTTCTCCAACACCACAGTTCAAAAGCATCAATTCTTTAGTGCTCAGCTTTCTTTATGGTCAAACTCTCACATCCATTCATGACTATTGGAAAAACCATAGCTTTGACTAGACGGACCTTTGCTGGCAAAGTAATATATATGGCAAGCACTTTTGAGTAGCAGTATCATTTAACATCTCAACTGTCTCATTGCTTGTTTATTTATACCTCTAAGAGTTCTCTAGATTTCCTAAAGTCAGGGCCTCCTTCTGATCACCCTCTTCAAGGCCACCTTTACTTCCTTGTTCCTCAGAGTATAGATCAGTGGATTTAGTACAGGAGTGACCACACTGTACATAATGGCAACAGTCCGGTCCTGGTCCATGGAGATACCTGAGGCAGGACGAATGTAAATGAGAAAAACAGGACCAACATGAAGTGGGAGGCACAAGTAGACAGTGCTTTACGAAGCATTCTGCAAGAATGAGTCTTGAATAAAAGATAAATAATAATGTAGAAATAGGAGAGAAGGGTTAGAAAGAATGAGCCCATGGCAATGGTCTCTGTGACAGTATGAAGTAGCCACTCATTGAGGTCAGTGTTCCCACAGGCCAACTCCAGCAATGGCTTAATATCACAGAAGAAGTGATGGATGTGGTTGGAACCACAGAAGTTTAAACGAGATGTCATTACTGAGTGTAGCAGGGCATGGAAAAACCCAAAGATCCAGACAGTGACAGCCATCTGGGTACAGACCTGATGATTCATAATAATAGTGTAACGAAGTGGTTTGCAGATAGCCACAAAGTGGTCAAAGGCCATCATGGCCAACAACATGACCTCTGTGCTGCCCAGCAAGTGGAAGAAATGAAGTTGGCTTATGCATCCTAAGAAAGAAATTGTTTTGTATGTAGAGAGGAAGTTCTCCAGCATCTTTGGCAGAGTCACCGTGGAGTAGCAGATATCTAGACATGACAGGTTTCCCAGGAAAAAATACATAGGGGAATGGAGTCTTGGATCAGAGATGACAACCATCAGGATGGCTGCATTCCCAGCCACATTGACAATGTAAGTTGCAAGGAAAATCACGAAGAGAACAGGCTGCAGTACTTGGATGTCTGTCACTCCCAGGAGGAGAAATTCAGTGACTGAGGTTTGATTCAGCATCACTTGAAAGAAAAGACAAAATAACATATGGAATGCGATCTCTGATGGAAACAGAGTCCCACAGCTGAGGATTTTCCCATCTAGACAATAATATTTTGAGGAATTGCTATTTAAATAAGATCACGTGTTGGTTATGGACTGTTACTCAAACCTTTTAAGAATTAGATTTATCATTGATATTTTTCTTTCTTCCAGGAAAGAAAAATGCCAGACTTTCTTTAGCCAGACTATCATCTTCTCTGATACAACTTGCCTTTTATCATCCTAAATCAACTCCAAAAGCAGGTAAATTTTTAAGCACTCCACCACAGTGCTATCTCTTGACCTGGGAAGAAACCATCTGAAGTTTTTACTTAAGAAAAATAGACAATGAGAGAATAATAAGAGCTATAAGGAAATCTGAATCGAGATGCAGACATTGGAACACTTCGTATAAAAAGGAATCATTCAAAGTTTGGGAAATCTATGAAAGGAGAAAGATTTGATTTGACTAGAATAAAAAAGTGAATCAACTAGGGAACATTTCCAGAGATCCCCTGGGATTATTACTTTTGTAGCTAGAGAAAATTTTGAGAAATTATCTAACCTTTATTACATCTTTGTTGCAGCCTGGCAGGGCAGAGATCAGAACCTGCCCCATGACAAGAGGGTGCGGCAAACCGCGCCCGCGAGATTGTCCTAGTAAGCATGCCCGATGGACATATGTGGAGCTGGCCGTGCTCTCTGCTCGGCTTCACTGGCTGCCCCTGTGTCCGTCCTCATGGAAACCAAGCAAGATGTTCCTGATTAACAGCAGAGCCTTAATTTTACTCCCTCTTGATGGTGTGCTGATCAAACTCCCCAGTATAGCTTTATCCTATTGATCTCATGTGACTTGTGCCAATAAAAGTGAGGGCTGAAAGGAGCCATCTTGTCTTCCTGCCATGGAGAGCAGGAGGGCCCCCTGACTCCCCGCTTGCCAAATATATGCATCTGTTTTTTCATTATGTGCCCCCCCACCCCCGGGTTTCAGGTCTTCCTCACCTGCTATGCTGGACGCTGCACATCTTTTTTGTAAAGATGGCTTCAGGAATTCAGAGTAGCCTTCCTTGATAGCCATGTATATTTTGTATACTGTTAAACTTTATCACTCCTGATCAAGATACACATATGTCAAACATCGTTTTTGATTCTCTGCTTGCAAAAGAAAATTACATAAAAAAAATTCCCTTGGGGGAAAAATCTTTTCCTAACATTTAAAGAAAATAACAATGAGATTTTCTGTACCAAATATTTATTTCACTGCATCTTGAATATTTATCGATTACGTATTTACTTTGGAGACTATCTAGAGATATGGCAATAAAAATGTAGGCAACAAAGAGTCTTCATAATCCACAAAGACAAGGTTCATGGTAAGATAGGAAACAGGTCTAAACAAGAAGACAGAGGATATGGGCAACTCCCCAGCCTGTCTCCTGGTTCATTCTCCTACCTGATTGAGTGTTCAAATTCATAGCTAAGAAGGCTTATCAGATTGACACTTTTGAAAAGTAAATAGTAGAAAAATTTTTGAAAAATAAAGAGTAGAAAAATATTTGATGTGATAGTTTATACTGGAATTACAGCATAAACTCTTCGTCTTCTGAAATCTCTTCTTTCTGAAATTCTGCCTGTCTTTTATGATCCACAGATCTTGAGATATTCAAAGCCTGAGAGAGAGTGTCCCTGGGGTTTGGGAGGATTATTGAAAGAATAAACAAGTTACCTTTCTATACCTGCAATATAAGAGAATTCTCCTTGGGGAATTTCGATCTTGAGTTCCATTTTTTTCCTTATTTTCCTTCCTTACTCTGTTTCTTTCTTAGTTTCATAACCACAGACAGTACAGTTCTCAAGGGCCTCAGGATTTCTTTAATTACCTTTCATTTCCTGGGACAGAGATTTGGATACACTTTCTCATGTTGAGGACTTCCATGGAAAAATGGAAGGAAATCGGACAATGACAGTTAAGGAATGAGGGCCAGTCATATCCCAATGATCCATACAGAAATTGATTATCATTAAAATATTATACTCATTTATTCCTGTGATTCTATGGAAAACAAAAAAGAGGACTAGGAAGAAGTAGTATTGCTTTTGTGCCTTCTAAATCTGAGTATTCATTGCTGGTAGTAACATTTAAATATTTTTTTTTCAATTTTGGGATCCCCAAAGCTCAAATTTATCTCTAGGAGACTGAGGCTGGTCTCTCCAATGTGTATCTTCACTTATTGCTGTATGCTTTAGGTAACAATATTCTCTCCGCTTCATCCAAAGAATACCTATATGCAATTGACATGGATCCAAGCATTGTAATTATTGTTGTATGCCATGTACTTTGTCCATCTATCACAGTTCATTTTTGTTGCATTGCAGCTCATTATATATTCATCACAATAATTGCTTGTTATAGTATGCCATGAATATAATACAAATAAATAATTATTGTGTGCTCATTGTTTAAGTTATTGTTCTGATTTCACATGTTTGTATTTCTGTCCTTTCTTGACAATCTCTACATCTTTAAAGGGATGCCAAAATTGCTGGAAGACTCTGTCTCTACTCACAAAGCAATTTCCTTCTTCAGATGCATAGCCAGCTTCATTTCTTCCACTCCCCCGTGACATGGGGACTTCAGGTAGGTGGCAAAGAGCGAGCTATAGAAGAGGATGAGCATGGAGAGATGGGAGGTGCATGTGGCCAGGGCTTTCTTTTTCCCCTGTGCTGATGGCACCCAAGCTACAGCAAGGAATATATGGGCATAAGAGCTTATGATGCAGAAGAGAGGGCTGATTCCTCAGAGTCCTGTCAGAACAATCATCAGGTCCTCACTGAGGTGGGCATCAGAGCAGAAAAGCCTTAAGAGAGGTTTAAAATTACACACAAAAAATGAGGCATCTCTAGATTAGTATAGAATGATAGGTTAGCATCAAGGTTTGGGTCAAAGAGTTGGAATGCGCCATTCCCCCTGACCCACCCACCAGTAGTGCTCATCTGCAAGGAGTCATTAGGAGTGTATAGTGCAGAGGATGGCAGATGGCTGCGTAGCAGTCGATAGCCATGACAGTCAAAAGCAGGTTGTCCATATCAGCAAACTGCAAAGAAATATAATTGGGCCAGAGAGAGAGAGAGATTGATCTCTACCACATGGATCGCTGCTCAGTGTTACATGGTAGCCTGAATGGGAGGAGAGTTTGGGGAAGAATGAATACAGATATATGTATGGCTGAGTCCCTTTGCTGTCTACCTGAAACCTACATAACATTGTTAATCGGCTATACTCCAATAAAAATAGAACTTAAAAAAAAAAGTGAAAATTGCTCAGTCATGTCCTACTCTTTGCAATCCCAGGGACTATATAGTCCATGGAATTCTCCAGGCCAGAATACTGGAGTGGGTAGCCTTTCCCTTCTCCAGGGGATCTTCCCCAACCCAGAGATGGAACCCCAGTCTCCCGCATTGTGGGCAGATTGTTTACCAGCTGAGCCATAAGTGAAGCCTGAGAATATTGGTGTGGGTAGCCTATCCCTTCTCCAGCACATTTTCCCAACGCAGGGGTAAAACCAGGGACTCCTGCATTGCAGGCGCATTCTTTACAAACTGAACTATGAGGGAAGCCTAAAAATAATAATAATAATAATAAATAGAAATAAATAAAAAGGAAAGGTAATATAATAATATAATTCTCTGTGCTACACAATATATCCTTGTTGCTTATCCATTAAAAAGGAAAAGAGAAAAAAAAAAAAAAGGAAAAGAGATAAGCAACCAGGAAACATTGTGTAGCAGATAGAATTATAGTGATTATCCTGTAATAACTTTTAATGGAGCATAATCTGTAAAAATAATGAATGACTATGCTGTACACTTGATAGTAGGATAATATTGTAAATAAACCATAATTCAATTTTAAAAAGATAAAAGTAATTAAACTTGCTAAGAAACTAGATCTCAATTTTTCCCACAGTTACTCATTAGAGAAAAACCTGGAGAAATTTTTTCTTGAGAAAATTTCCTATAGAGAGTGTTGAGGAATAAAATCAACAATTAAGCAGAAGCCGAATATTGATTTGGAAATAAAATTAGAAAGATTACTTAAAACTTCACAATTTCTGCCTCATTACTGCCCTGTCTCCTTAAGTAAGAATAGTTGGAAGAGACTGACATACAGGCATAAACTGTTATACATGTCCTTTTATTTTTATTGTTCTGAGAATTTCTGTCATGAAAATATATCACAGTTGATCAAATTATTTTCATACATCTATAAATAAAGTCATCTCAGTTGAGACCTGTAACATCATTAAACAGAGTCAGTACTTCCCTGCTGTACTCTTCCCAATTTCTGGATCACAAAATAATGCGGTTGAATTAAATAAGTGTTTAACCTTCTGTGTTTAGGGTGACAGTGTATCATGCAGCTATAGGTAATCATGTGCTCCTCTATAGTTTACAGCCTCCATGTAGGTTGGATTATGTCAAAAATTTTGTTCAACAGAAATTCTGAGACAGTCCAGAGTGTAAGATATCTTGCCCCCACATACAGTCTTTTATTAACAAAACTGAAATTAAGAGGCCAAAGAGGGTAGAATTGGAGGATAGAAGAAACATGTGAGTAAGATCAGAACCAAATTCTTTGGATTTACAAAAGTGAATGTAAACAATTTGAATAGTCTATCAGCTCAAAATATTCTTTTACAGTCTTACTTGTCTGTATCTCTATTTAATGTATTTATTTTTGGCTGTGCTGTCTGGCTCTGTGGTATCTTAGTTTCCTAGCCAGGGATTGAACCCGGACCCTCGAGAGTGAAAGTGCAGACTCTTCATCACTGAACTGCCACAGCATTCTGTATCTCTAAATAGTGTTCAGTGCTGGCCCTCACCATGGTTTCAGGTCCAGTGGCATTTCTAGGAACTTAGAAAGTGAGAAACATAGTAATTCTTGTCAATTAGCTCCAAAAATACTTCTGCAATTACTATTTAATAGTTTTCACTTGGTATAAGTTTGGTGACAGATAAGAAAAACAATACAAAAACTTTTTGTGAATTCTTCCTATTTCATTGGAGGAGGCAATGGCAACCCACTCCAGTACTCTTGCCTGGAAAATCCCATGGATGGCGGAGCCTGGTAGGCTGAGGTCCTTGGGGTCGCTAAGAGTTGGACGCGACTGAGCGGCTTCACTTTCCCTTTTCACTTTCATGCATTGGAGAAGGAAATGGCAACCCACTTCAGCGTTCTTGACTGGAGAATCCCAGGGATGGGGGAGGCTGGTTGGCTGCTATCTATGGGGTCACACAGAGTCAGACACGACTGAAGCAACTTAGTAGCGGCAGCAGCAGCATATTTCATTGGTATTACATCATAATATATCATGTTACAGTCTGTGAAAATAAGTATAGAAATCAAAAAGCTAAATAAAAAGGAAGAATTTTGAAACTCAATTTTCCATGACCAGAAATTGAGGGGAAAATAACAATAATGAACTAGAAAGATATTCCTGAGATTTTTTCAAGCTGACTCCACTTTGAACAATATTTTACAGTGATCTTTGACAGGTTATTCAATTGAATTATTAAATATCTTTGGAGTCAGAGTTCACAAAACTCTTTAGCTAAACCATTAGTTACATTACCTATATTAATTAGAACTCAGACTACTGTTTATTTTAATTACTTGCCTCTCTGCTTAGAGAAAAAAATCATGACATACTGCTTAAAAATGTCCTTTAACTCATATGTGAGTTTACATTTTCTTTCTTGTGGAGTCCATGGCCCTAAATTAAAATCCTTAAAGTATAGCAGTTTAAGAAAACAGTTTAATTTAAAGTGTAATAATTTTTAAAAATTATTTTATTTTTTTGGCTGTGCCATGCAACATGTGGGATCTTAATTTCCTGATTAGGGACTGAACCTGTATCTTCTGCACTGGGAGCTTGGAGTCTTAACCACTGGGCCACCAGAGAAGTCTCTGAAACAGTATAATTTTATTATTTACACTATGATATGTTAACTTGCAGGGAACACATAGGTAAACATACTTAAGTACTATCCAACTATACGACGTATGAGTAATTGAGGCAAATTTCTGTATCTGATTTTATTCAAGAACACAAAAAATAGATAACAAATCATTTTTATCAACTGATATCTCCAAAACAAATCCAACAATCAAATTCAATGTTCAGTATCACAATTATTCTAGTTTTCCTTATATTATATAGGCATGCATTGTTTAACATGACTTTTGGACTTTTCCATTTATTATTCTTTTAGACAGTTCCTTTTGTTTCACAGATAGTAAATACTCTGACAAGCAGTATAATTCCATATCTCCAGTTTCTCATTGCCTGTTGATTTATGCCTGAGAAAATTCTCTAGATTTCTTCAAGTCATTGACTCCTTGAAATCACCCTCCTCAAGGCCCTCTTTACTTCCTTGTTCCTCAAAGTATAGATCAGTGGATTTAGCACAGGAGTGACCCCATTGAACATAAGGGCACTGATCTGATCCTGGTCCATGGAGCTACTTGAGGCAGGATGAATGTAAACAAAAACACCAGGGACGTGGAAAAGAACAACTACCACGAAGTGGGAGGCACACGTAGACAGTGCTTTACGAAGCATGCTGCAAGAGTGGGTCTTGAAGAAAAGATAGATAATAATATAGAAATAGGACAGGAATGTTAGAAAGCATGCACCCGTGGCAATGGTGCCTGTGACATTATTGACCAGCCACCAGTTGAGCTCAGTGTTCCCACAGGCCAACTTGAGCAATGGCTTAATATCACAGAAGAAGTGATTAATCTGGTTGGAACCACAGAAGTTTAAGCGAGAGGTCATTACTGAGTGCAGGAGGGCATGGAAAAAACCAATGATCCAGACAGTGACAGCCATCTGGATACAGACTTGATGATTCATGATAAGAGTATAATGAAGTGGTTTGCAGATAGCCACAAAGCGGTCAAAGCCCATCACGGCCAGCAACATGGCCTCTGTGCTGCCCATGAAGTGGAAGAAATGAAGCTGGCTTATGCAGCCCAAGAAAGAAATTGCTTTGTGTGTAGAGAGGAAGTTCTCCAGCATCTTTGGCAGACTCACTGTGGAGAAACAGATATCTATACATGCCAGGTTTCCCAGGAAAAAATACATAGGAGAATGGAGTCTTGGATCAGAGGTGACAACCATCAGGATGGCTCCATTCCCGGCCACATTGACAATGTAAATTGCAAGGAAAAGCACAAAGAGAACAGGCTGCAGTACTTGGATGTCGGTCACTGGCAGGAGGAGAAATTCAGTGACCGATGTTCGATTCAGCATCACTTGAAAGAAAAGACAAAATAACATGGAATGTGATCTCTGATGGGAACCGGAGTCCTCCTGCTGAGAATTTTCTCATCCAGACAATAATATTTTGAGAGAGAGCATTGCTATTTAAATAGTCCCAGCATCACAGGTTGTACAATGTTTGTACCACTAGATTATTAAATATTGAAGTTACATGGTGCTTGTGGACCGTTACTCAAACACTTTTTAAAAATTAGATTTATCAATATTTTTCTTTCTTCCAGGGATTCAGAGCATGTTGCCAGCCTACCGTCTTCTCTAATAACACTTGTGGTTTATCATCCTAGGATCTAACAGAGAGTCAATTTTTAAATAGTCCACTACGCTGCTTTTTCTTAACAAAGTAAGAACTCATTTGATGTACTTAAGAGAAATAAACAAAGAGAGAAGAGTAGGAGCTCTAAGGAAATTGAATTAGAGATGCAAACCATGGAATGCTTTCTATAAAAAGGATACATTTTAAGTTTGGGAAATCCTTGAAAGGAGAAGAAAAAGATTTGATGTGACTAGAATTAAAAAGTGAATTCAGTAGGGAACTTTTTTAGCAATCCCATGGGATTCTCACCCTTATAGCTAGAAAAAATTTTGAGTAAATATCTAACCATTATTTCACCTTTATTGAAGGCTGGCTTCCAGGTATTCAGAGTAGCTTTCCTTGATAACCATGAATGTTTTTATATTATTAAACTTTATCACTCCTGCTTAAGAGATGCATGATATGCCAAATATCATTTTTGGTTCTCTACCCTCAAAACAAAATTATTTCAAAAATCCTTGGGGAAGAGAACCATTTCCTAACATCTAAAGATAATAGTAATCAGACTTTATGTACCAAATGATTTATTTCACTGCATCCTGAATATTTAAAGATCACATATTTACTCTGGAGAACACTTAGAGAAAGGCAATAAAAATGTAGGCAGTAAAGAGCCTTCATAATCCACAGACACAATGGGGAGTCCATCATAAGATAGGAAACTAGCCCGAAATCCTGGGCATTCAACTTCAATACTAGCAAGAAGGCAGACAATAAGTGCAACTCCCCAGCCTGTCTCCTGGCTCATTCTCCTACCTGTTTGAGTGTTCAAGTTCACCGCTAAGAAAGCTTACCAGGTTGACACTCCTGTAAAGTAAATAATAGAAAAACATTGAGAAAAATAAAGAGTAAAAATATATTTGAAGGGACAACTTATATTGGGACAAAGTATATAAGCTCTTCATCTTCCAAAACCTCTTCTTTCTGAAATTCTGCCTGTCTTTTATGTCCCACAGATCTTCAGACAAACCCTGAGAGAGAATATCCCAGGGGTTTGGGAGGCTCTTTCTATACCTGCAGTATGAGAGAATTCTCCTTGGGGATCTCCTGTCTTGAGTTCCATTTTTGTTTTTTTTCAGCATTCTAATTTTCTTTCCTTACTGTACTTCTTTCTTAGTTTAAGAATCACAGACAGTATAGGTCTCAATGGCCTACGTTTTCTTTTTTTCCCCCAAACTTTAAACTTTCTATTTTTAATTGGAGTATAGCCAATTAACAATGCTGTGGTAGTTTCACATGAAGAGTGAAGGGACTCAGGTCATACAAGTAAATGTATCCATTCTTCTCTTCCAAATTCCCCTCGCATCCTGGCCGGCACATAACACTGAGTTCCGTGTGCCATGCAATAGGTTCTTGTTGGTTATACATTTTAAATATAGCAGTGTGTACACAACCATACCAAAGTCCCTAACTATCCCTTCCCCTGGCACCTGTAAGTTCATTTTCTAAGTTTGTGAGTCTCTTTCTGTTCCAGAAGTAGCTTAATTTGTATCATTTCTTTGAGAGTCCACTTACAGGGGATGTCATATGATACTTCTCATTCTCTGACTTACTTCACTTAGTATCGCACTCTCTAAAATATTCTTTCACTTCCTGGGACAGAGGTATGGATACACTTTCTCATCTTGGGGACTGCTCTGGGAGAATTCTATATAAAATGGAAGGAAATTGGGCCATGACAGTTAAGGAATGAGTGCCAGTCACATCCTATTGATCTGCACAGAAAGATGATTATCGTTTAGGTATTCTACTCATTTATTATTGTGGTTCTATGGAATGCAAACGAGAGGAATGAGGAGAAGCGGTATTGCTTTTGTTCCTTCTGAGTCTGACACTTCACTGTTGGTGTTTTTTTAAAAATTTGATTTGTTTATTTTTGGCCGCACTGAGTCTTCACTGCTGTGCGCGGCCTTTCTCCAGCTGCTGTGAGCCCAGGCTACTCCCTCGTTGTGGTGCACGGGCTTCTCATTGTGGTGGCGTCTCGGGTTGCAGAGCATGGGCTCTAGAGGATGCGGGCTTCAGTAGTTGTGGTTCGCAGGCTCTAGAGCTTGGGATCAAGAGTTGTGGCGCACGGGATTAGCTGCTCAGCAGCATATATGATCTTCCTGGACCAGTAATCAAACCCGTGTCCCCTGCATTGGCAGGCAGATTCTTAAGCACTGGAACACCAGGGCTCTTGTACTGTTGGTATTAACACACAAATATTTTTTTTTATTTTGGTGTCCCAGACCTCACACTTCTCCCTAGGAGAATGAGGCTGATATCGCCAATGTGTCTTCTTCACTTCTTGCTCTCTGCTTTAGTAGTAGTATCGTATCTGCTTCATCCAAGGAGTATCTATATGCAATCCAACATCTATCCAGGCTTTCTAATTGCCATTACAAATGCAATGTACTTTGTCCACCTTTCAATTGTGTTTCATTTTTGCCAAAGTTCATAATATATTCATCACATTAATAATTTCTTAATTATTAATTTCATCAGCAGCTTAACAGGCTCACTGTCTCTACCCTCAATTACTAATGCCCATGCCATCAGCATCCATGCCATCGGCATCTGAAATATATTTTGAAAAGATAAGTGTATACATATAGCTGATTCATCTGGCTGTACAGCAGAAACTAATACAACATTGTAAAGCAATTATACTCCAATAATAAAAAAATCTGCATTCAAGGAGAGCCACCATTGTGGCTCCTTTCCAGTCTCCTTGGCTGGTTACTGCTCTTCCTCCTTATTATCCACTTTTGTGCGTCTCCTCTTCTCTGTCTTCTAGTTCTGTGCTTTATATATCTATAAACAGATAACTCTCAAGTTATACTTCTAATTTCAACTTATTTTCCTAACTCTGGCTTACATATTTAACTTCCAACTAGGCAGTTCTACAGTAGCTGTCTTAACCATTAAGATATTTTCTTTCAGCTGGCTTGATTTACATACTGCATTGGAAACAGATACACAAATCAAATAGACTGTCAACCTTATGCAGTCCACCAAGTGCAGAACTTGAACTCTCTATAGTCCACTTTGAAAGCTGATCCATTTGCCAAATGACAGCTTCAACACTTGCCTCTGGCTACCCCAATCTCTATAAACAATGACCTTGGAATTCTCCAATCTATCCAATGATACTGGTGAGTAGATGGAAAGAGCAAAGGAGCCAGGGCCTTGGAATACACTGATGAGACCAGGTAAAAATAATGTAGTTTAGAAGCTGGGCATTATCAATCTTCATCTCTCTTGAACCAGAAGGATTTTGAGGAATAAATCATTTTGGCCTTAGAGGTCAGTTCCCAGAGTTACTCATTAGAGAAAAACCTGGAGGAATTTTTTCTTGAGAAAATTTCCTATAGATAGGGCTGAGGAATAAAATCAATAAACAGGAGTCTAACACTGATTTGGACATAAAATCAGAAAGATTACTTAAAACTCACAATTTCTGTTTAGTCACTGCCCTGTCTCCTTATATAAGAATAGCTCGAAGTGACTGCCATACGGTCATAACACATTATATGTGTCTTTTTATTTTTATTGTTCTGAGAACATTTGTCATACAAATACACTGAATTTTAACAAAGTATTTCATTCATCTGTTGATAAAGTCATCTCAGTTGAGACCTGAAACATTAGAGTCAGTGCTTTTCTGTTGTCCTTTCCCCAATTTCTGAATTACCGAATAATGCAGTTTAATTAAATAGGTGTTTAACCATCTGTGTTTAGGGTGACAGCGTGTCATAGAGCAATAGGTACCATGTGCTCCTCTACAGTTTACAGCCTCTACGAAGCTTGGATTATGTCAAAAATTCTGTTCAATAGAAATTCTGTCCTAGACAGTGCAGGATGTAAGATGCCTTCTTCCACACACATTCTTTTCTAAACAAAATTGGAATCAAAAGACCAAATAAGGTAGAGTTGGAAGATGGAAGAACCATGTGAGTTAAGGTTAGAACCAAATTTCTTGGGTTTACAAAAGTGAATGTAAAAAATTTGAGCAGTCTGTCTGTGATCTCAAAATATCCTTTTATAGTCTTATCTGTCTGTATCTCTATTTTATTTATTTATTATTCCTATTTTTTAATTTATTGACTGTGTTACCTATTTTGTGAGATCTTAGTTCCCCAACCAGGAATTGAACCTGTGCCTTCAGCAGGGAGTCCTAAACACTGGACACCAGGGATTCTGTATCTCTAAATAGTTGTAAGTATCGGCACCCACCATGGTTTCAGATTCAGTGGCACATCTAGAAACGTAGAAAGTGAGGAACATAGTGATTCTTGCCTATTAGCCTCCAAACATACTTCAGCAATTACTATTTAATAACTTTCACTTAGTATAGCTTGGTGACAGGTAAGGAAAGCAAAACAAAATTTTTATGAATTCTTTATATTTCACTGGAAATACATCATATTATATCACATTACAATCTGCAAAAATAATATAGAAATCAAAGAACAAAATAAATGATAGGGAAAGTTTTGAAGCTCAATGTTCATGACCAAAAATTGAGGGGAAGATAACATGCTAAACGCTAAAAATGTATTCCTGAGATTTTTTTCAAACTGACTATACTTTTACCAATATTTTACAGTAATCTTTGACAGGTTGTCAGTTGACTTATAATGCATCTTTGCAGTCAGAGTTCACAAAACTCTAGATAAATCATTGGTTACTTTACCTCTGTTAACTAGAACTAACAGCAATAGTTGTTTTAATTACTTGCCTCCCCGCTTAGAGAAAAAGAAATCACGACATACTGATTAAAAATGCCCTTTCACTCATGTATGAGTTAATATTTACTTTTCCATTTTTGCCCATGATCCTAAATTCAAATCCTTGAAGTATAATGGCACAATAATTTTATTGTTCACATTATAATATGTTAACTTGCAGGAAACACACAGATAAACTGGCCTAAGCACTTTCCAGCTATACAATGTATGAGTAACTGAGGCAAATTTCTGTACCTGATTTTATTTAAGAGCACAAACATGACAGATCATTTGTATCAACCAATATCTCCCAAACAAATTCAGCTTTCAGATTCCATGGAGAGTGTACATATGTTCAAATTTCCCTTATATTACCTAGAAATGCATTGTTTAACACAACTTACTGGACTTTTTCATTTATTTTTTCTTTATACTATTCCTTCTGTTTCATAGGCTTCTCAGGTAGGACTAGTGGTAAAGAACCACCTGCTAATGCAGGAGACATAAGAGATGTGAGTTCAATCCCCGAGTCTGGAAGACCCCGTGGAAGAGGAAATGGCAACCCACTCCAGTATTCTTGCTTGGAGAATCCCATGGACAAAGGAGCCCAATAAGGTACAGTCCAAGGGTCGCAAAGAGTCAGACACAACTGAAGCAACTTAGCACACACGCACTCTGTTTTACAAAGAGTAAACAATTTGAGAAGCAGCATAAACTTGCTATGGAGAAGGCAATGGCACCCCACTCCAGTACTGTTGCCGGGAAAATCCCATGGATGGAGGAACCTAGTAGGCTCTCGAGTTTCTCATTACCTATTTATTTATGCCTCCAAAGAGTTCTTCAGATATCTTCAAGTCAGAGCCTCCTTCACATCACCCTCCTCAAGGTCCCTTTTACTTCCTTGTTCCTCAAAGTATAGATCAGTGGATTTAGCACAGGAGTGACCACACTGTACATAATGGCAATGATCTGATCCTGATCCATGGAGCTACTTGAGGCTGGATGAATGTAAACAAAATCAACAGGGACAAAGAAGAGAACAACTACCGAGAAATGGGAGGTACACGTAGACAGTGCTTTATGAAGCATGCTGCAAGAATGGGTCTTGAAGAAAAGATAGACAATAATATAGAAATAGGACAGGAATGTTAGAAAGAATGAGCCCATGGCAATGGTGCCTGTGACAGTATTGAGCAGCCACTTATTGAGCTCAACGGTCCCACAGGCCAATTCCAGCCATGGCTTAACATCACAGAAGAAGTGATGGATATGGTTGGAACCACAGAAGTTTAAGCGAGAGGTCATTACTGAGTGCAGCAGGGCATGGAAAAAACCAGTGATCCAGTCAGTGACAGCCATCTGGATACAGACTTGATGATTCATGGTAAGAGTATAATGAAGTGGTTTACAGATAGCCACAAAGCGGTCAAAGCCCATCATGGCCAGCAACATGGACTCTGTGCTGCCCAGGAAGTGGAAGAAATGAAGCTGGCTTATGCATCCCAAGAAAGAAATTGTTTTGTGGGTAGAGAGGAAGTTCCCCATCATCTTTGGCAGAGTCACTGTGAAGTAGCAGATATCCAGACATGACAGGTTTCCCAGGAAAAAATACATAGGAGAATGGAGTCTTGAATCAGAGATGACAACCATCAGGATAGCTCCATTTCCAGCCAAGCTGACAATGTAAGTTGCAAGGAAAATCACGAAGAGAACAGGCTGCAGTTCCTGGATGTCTGTCACTCCCAGGAGGAGAAATTCAGTGACTGAGGTTATATTCAGCATCACTTGAAAGAAAAGAGAAAATAACATATGGAATGCTATCTCTGATGGGAACCAGTTTCCCGCAGCTGAGGATTTTCCCATCTAGACAATAATATTTTGAGGAAGAGCAGTGATGTTTTAAATAGTCTGAGCATCACAGATTATAAAATATTTGGACCACTAGATTATTAAATATTAACATTATATGCCATTTATGGACTGTTACTCAAACACTTTTGTTTTTTATTTGACATATCTTTTCAAATATATATATACCTCTTTTCAAGAGAAAATCTTTTCTTTTTTCCAGGGATTCAGAGCAAATTGCCAGCCTACCATCTTTTCTGATAAAGACTTGTCTTTTCTCATCGTAAGATCTAACAGAGGGTAAATTGTTAAGCTCTCCACCACACTACTGTCTCTTGACTTAGTACAAAATCATTTGATGGGTTTTTAACCTAAGAAAAATTGACAGTGAGGGAATAATAAGAGCTATAAAGAACTCTGAAGGAGATGTAAACATTAGAGTGCTTGCTATTAAAAGGAATCATTCAATATTTGGGAAACTCATGAAAGGAGAAGACAAAGATATGATGTGACTAGAATAAAAAAGTGAATTTAGTAGGGAACATTTCTAGAAATCCCATGAGATTATCACCTTTAAATGTAGTGAGAATTTTGAGAAATTATTTGATGTTAATACATGTTTATCGAAGGCTGGCTTTAAGGAATTAAGAGTAACTTTCCTTGATAGCCATGTATATATTGTATATGGTTAAACTTAATCATTCTTGGTTATGGTACACATATGCCAAGCATTGCTTTTGGTTCTCTTCTTACAAAACAAAATTGTATCACAAATTCACTTGGGGTAAAAAACTTCTTCCTAACGTTTAAAAAAAAGAGCAATCAGACTTTCTGTACTAAATACTTATTTCACTGCATCCTGAATATTTATCAACTATATATTTACTTTGAAAAATATCTAGAGATATGGCAATAAAAATGTAGCTAGTAAAAAGTCTTCGTAATCCACAAACACAATATCCATCATAAGATAGGAATTCAGCTCTAAATCCTTGGCATGTAAATTTAATACAGACATGAAGACAGAGAAGGTGGGCAACTCTCCAGCCTGTCTCCTGGTTCATTCTCCTACCTGATTGACTGCTCAAATCCACAGTTAAGAAGGCTTCTCAGGTTGACATTCCTGAAAAGTAAATAGTAGAAAAAATTTTAAATGAATAGAGTAGAAAAGTATTTGACATGATAGCTTATATTGGAATTACAGTATAAGATCTTCACCTGCCGAAACCTCTTCTTTCTAAAATTTTGCCTGTCTTTCATGATCCACAGATCTTCAGATACACAAACCCTGTGAGAGAGTGTCCCTGGGGTTTGGGAGGATTATTGAAAGAATAAACAAGTTACCTTTCTATACTTGCAATATAAGAAAATTCTCCTTGGAGGATTCCTATCTTGAGTCCCATTTTTTTCATTGGTCCTATTTTCTTTCCTTATTATGTTTCTTTCTCAGGTTCAGAACCATAGACAGTACAGTTTCAAGAGCCTCAGGAATTCTTAAATTACTTTTCATTTCCTGGGACAGAGAGATGGATATACTTTCTCATCTTGGGGACTTCCCTGGAAAAGCTTTGTATAAAATGCTAGGAAATTGGGCAATGACAGTTAAGGAATGAGGGCCAGTCATATCCCATGGATCCATACAGAAAGATGATTATCTTTTAAATATTCTACTAATTTTTTACTGTGGTTCTATGGAAAACAAAAAAAAGAAAGAGGGAGAAGTAGTATTGCTTTTGTTCTTTCTAAATCTGACTCTTCAAAGTTAGTAATAATGTTAAAATGTTTTCTTTAATTTTGGGATCCCCAAAATTCTATTTCTCTCTATGAGAATGAGACTTGTCTCTCCAAAGTATCTTCACTTCTTGCTGTATCATTTGTGTTCAGTTGCTCAAGTCATGTCTGGCCCTTTAGGCCCCAATGGACCCAGCAGTCTCCTCTGTCCATGGGATTTTCCCAGCAAGAACACTGGAGTGGGTTGTCATGCCCTCCTCCAGGGGTCTCTCTGACCTAGGGCTCAACCCTGCCTTTCCTGCATTGCAGGCAGTTTCCTTACCTGCTGGGCCATTGGGGAAGCCCTGCTGTATCTTTGGTGCAAAAGTAATTGCGGTTTTTGCATTGTTGTTTGATATTGTAATGCATTCTTAAATTAGTGTCCTCAGCTGGTAAAGAATCCACCTGCAATGTGTGAGACCTGGGTTTGATCCTTGGGTTGGGAAGATACCCTGAAGAAGGGAAAGGCTACCCACTCCAACAGTCTGGTCTGGAGAATTACAAATAGATAAACACTTATCATTGGGAATTTTTAGTTGTATTCAATTTTTTCTTCTATAAAAGTATTATTTATATTCAGAATTTACCTTGATACATTCTTTATGGATTGATTGCTGTGCCTAACACATTGATATTTTAAAAATTATTTAAAGCTGAATGCACTTTACTTTTTCATTTTAACGTTTAATGTAGAAAATTTTAAACATTCAGAAAAATGCAGACAGTGGTGTAAAACCCTCCTGTAGCTATCACCCTGCTTTGACATCAATATTTTTCCAATATTGTGCCAAATATCTAGATTTCCTTTTTTTCTGGAATAATTT
Source organism: Bos indicus x Bos taurus (assembly GCF_003369695.1). Classification (NCBI taxonomy): domain Eukaryota; kingdom Metazoa; phylum Chordata; class Mammalia; order Artiodactyla; family Bovidae; genus Bos; species Bos indicus x Bos taurus. Next base: position 30,275,583 of record NC_040098.1, read on the forward strand.
AAAGAAAGTTTTAGACATTGTGTATGTATTGTTTTATATAAACTATGCAATCATTCATTTCAAATGTAAATATTTATTATACTCTCAAATTTATGAAGACATTTTTATAAAACATAACCACCATGCCATTATGATACTTCCCACAATTATCAACATAGCACAAAAACACAAAGAAGTAGAAGATTCTGTAAAATGAGGTATTGAAAATGAAAAAATGCATAGAATCAGTTTCCAATCTCTTATTCATGGTGATAGTACTGGAAGTATTGATGGGGAAAGAGCTGAAGATGGTAATTTGTAACGTGATGCTAATGACAAAAAAATGATACTGACTATAGTAAAGCTGATGGTGAGAATCTTCATTATTAAACCAGTGATAGCCATGGAAATGATGGTCAAAATGGTGGTAATGATGAGAACAGATGACTAAGTTTCAATACTATTAGTGTTATAAGTCAACTTTAAAGAACAGCTCATCCAATCCACTGTTAAGTATACTATATTTAGCTAATATACCTCATTATATATATTATAATATAATATTTATGGTATTCATATATATATATATATGAGAAGGAAATGGCAACCCACTCCAGTATTCTTGCCTGGAGGATACCATAGACAGAGGAGCCTAGAGGGCTACAGTCCATGGGGTTGCAAAAGTCCTGCACGACTTAGTGACTAAACCACGACAACCTGAAGTGGGCTTCCCTAGTGGATCAGACTGCCTGCAAATGCAGGAGACCCAGATTCGATCCTTGGGTCAGGAAGATCCTCTGGAGAAGAGAATGACAACTCACTCCAGTATTTTTGCCTGGAGAATTCCATGGACAAGTGGAGCCTGATGGGCTACAGTCCATGGGGTCACAAAGAGTTGGACACAACTGAGTGACTAACAATTTCACTTTGATATATTACTGATATATTTTGATATAATAATATAGATAATATATAATATATAAACCTAGAGCTAGCAGTTAAAGTGGGTTCTAACAACTAGTTCTCCTAATTTCTATTTAGTGTTCTTTATGCTATAGCATATCTATACTGTGCAATAGCCTCACTTTATCAGTGTGGTGGTGAACAGTGTGATTTTTATCCCCCAAAACACTTGTTTCTTGGAATTATTCCTAATGCCATGAGCTTTCTATGCCCAGAACCCTTTTCAGGAAACTCTCCACATCCTTATTTCTTAGACTATAAATGAAAGGCTTGAGAGTGGGGGTGACCAGGGCATACGTGACAGCAGCACCCATCTCCCCAGAGGCATGAGAAGCTGACGGGGACTTCAGGTAGGTGGCAAAGACCGAGCTGTAGAAGAGGGTGACCATGGAGAGGTGGGAGCTGCATGTGCCAAGGGCTTTCTTTTTGCCCTGTGCTGATGGGACCCAAGCTACAGCAAGGAAAATATGGGCATAGGAGCTTATGATGCAGGGAAGAGGGCTGATTCCCAAGAGTCCTGTCAAAACCATCGTCAGGTCCTCATTGAGGTGGGTATCAGAGCAGGAAAGTCTAAAGAGTGGTCTGAAATCACAGAAAAAGGGGGGAATTTCTTGATTACTGTAGAATGAGAGCTGGGATAGCAACAGGGCATGGACAAGAGAGATAGAGTGTGCCACTCCCCATGACTCACCCACCAGCAGTGCACATCTGCAAGGAGTCATTAGGAGTGCATAGTGCAGGGGATGGCAGATGGCAGCATAGTGGTCAATAGCCATGGCAGTCAAAAGCAGGTTGTCCATATCAGCAAAAACTGCAAAGAAATTTAACTGGGCCAGACAATCAGAGAAGGAGATCAATCTGCTGCTGGTCCACAAAGTCTCCAGCATTTAGCGGGCTGTGGTGGTAGTGAAGCAGAGGTCGACCAGGGAGAGCTGGCTGAGGAAGTACATGGGGGTGTGGAGGTGGATATCAGCACCAATAGCCAGCAGCAGTAGGGAGTTTCCTAAGAGACTCAGCAAGTAGAGGGCCAGGAAGAGACCAAAGAGGAGCTGTGGTTTGTCTGGGTCATTGGACAGTCCAAGAGGCCAAAGTCAGGGTTCTTACTGCAGTTCATTTCAGGTCTTGATTGGTTACAAGAAAAGAATCAGTATGAAGAGAATTCACTACAGTTAGCTAGAACCTTGGATCCTTTCTCTTGGCAATGGGTTTTACTTATACCACCAATGTGAAGAATGGATAAACAACTAAAATAGCAATGGGGAGGACAAGGGTTGTACCTCACAAAAGATGGTCAAATTAAGGAGACATCAAGGTAAGAGAATGAAAGAAACCACAAAGACATCCTGGAGTTACGAACGCATAACGAGTTTTCTTAATAAAATTTTGTGTGATTGGTATTTAACTACTTGCTTGTGGATCTGTTTTCTTCTCAAGATCATGAGTCTTTCAAGGCAGAAGTGATGTTTCAGTACTTAGCTCAGTGGCTGGCACATAGAAGGGGCTCAATAAATACTCCCACCCATACTCACAGTGACTATTCTAGTTCAAGGTTTGTGACTAGCTGGAGAACTGTTATCCTCCTAACTATTTTAACATGGATCTTGCCCCATCCAATATGTTTTCCATACTGTAATTAGTGAGATCCTTTAAAAAAAAAAATCTCATGTCACTTCTTTATTTAAAAATTGATCTCTACCCATGGAACTCTGCTCAAAAATATGTGGCAGCCTGGATGGGATGAGAGTTTGGGGGAGAATTCACACAAGTGTATGTATGGCTGAGTCTGTTTACTGTCCACCTAAAAGTATTACAACATTGTTAATTGGCTATAGTCCAGTATAAAATAAAAAGTTTAAAAAAGAAAGTGAAGAAAATAAAATATATAAGTAACAAGGATACATTGTATAGCACAAAGAATTACAGCCATTTTCCTGTAATAACTTTTAATGAAGCATAATCTGTAAAAAATACTGAATTACTATGCTATACACCTGAAACTACTATAATTATTCAGTTCAGTTCAGTCGATCAGTCGTGTCCGACTCTTTGCGACCCCATGAATCGCAGCATGCCAGGCCTCCCTGTCCATCACCAACTCCTGGAGTTCACTCAGACTCACGTGCATCGGGTCAGTCATGCCATTCAGCCATCTCATCCTCCGTTTTCCCCTTCTCCTCTTGCCCCCAATCCCTCCCAGCATCAGAGTCTTTTCCAATGAGTCAACTCTTCGCATGGGGTGGCCAAAGTATTGGAGTTTCAGCTTTAGCATCAGTCCTTCCAGAGAACAGCCAGGACTGATCTCCTTTAGGATGGACTGGTTGGATCTCCTTGCAGTCCAAGGGACTCTCAAGAGTCTTCTCAAATACCACAGTTTAAAAGCATTAATTTTTCAGTGCTCAGCCTTCTTCACAGTCCAACTCTCACATCCATACATGACCACTGGAAAAACCATAGCCTTGACTTGACCGACCTTTGTTGGCAAAGAATGTCTCTGCTTTTCAATATGCTATCTAGGTTGGTCATAACTTTTCTTCCAAGGAGTAAGCGTCTTTTAATTTCATGGCTGTGGTCACCATCTGCAGTGATTTTGGAGCCCCCCAAAATAAAGTCTGACACTGTTTCCACTGTTTCCCCATGTATTTCCCATAAAGTGATGTGACCAGATGCCATGATCTTCGTTTTCTGAATGTTGAGTTTAAGCCAACTTTTGCACTCTCCTCTTTCGCTTTCATCAACAGGTTTTTTAGTTCCTCTTCACTTTCTGCCATAAGGGTGGTGTCATCTGCATATCTGAGGTTATTGATATTTCTCCTGGCAATCTTGATTCCAGCTTGTGCTTCTTCCAGTCCAGCATTTCTCATGATGTGCTCTGCATATAAGTTAAATAAGCAGGATGACAATATGCAGCCTTGACGTACTCCTTTTCCTATTTGGAACCAGTCTGTTGTTCCATGTCCGGTTCTAACTGTTGCTTCCTGAACTGTATACAAATTTCTCAAGAGGCAGATCAGGTGGTCTGGTATTCCCGTCTCTTTCAGAATTTTCCATGGTTTATTGTGATCCACCAAAAGGCTTCGGTATAGTCAATAAAGCAGAAATAGATGTTTTTCTGGAACTCTCTTGCTATTTCGATGATCCAGCAGATGTTGGCAATTTGATCTCTGGTTCCTCTGCCTTTTTCTCTAACCAGCTTGAACATCTGGAAGTTCACAGTTCACGTATTGCTGAAGCCTGGCTTTAGAGGAATGCAAATCAAAACTATAATGAGGTATCACCTCACACTTGTCAGAATGGCCATCATTAAAAAGTCTGCAAATAACAAATTCTGAAGAGGGTATTGGGAAAAGAGAATTGTCCTACATTGTAGATGGGAACATAAGCTGGTATAACCATAATGAAAAACCATATGAAGGTTTCTCAAAAAACTAAAAATAGAGCTGCTATAGCATATATGATTCAGCATTTCCACTCCTGGGCATATACTCAGACAAAACTATGATTCAAAAAGATGCATGCTCCCTTATGTTCATAGCAGCAGCACTATTTACAATAGCCAAAACATAAACACAACCTAAAAGTCCATGGACAGATGAATGGATAAAGAAGATGTGTTTTATAAACTTACATATATTATCATACTAGGTGAAGTAAGGATGAGATGGTTGGATGGCATCACCGACTCAATGGACATAAGTATGAGTGGACTCTGGGAGATCATGAAGGACAGGAAAGCCTGGCATGCTGCAGTTCATGGGGTTGCAAAGAGTCAGACATGACTGAGTGACTAAACAGCAACAAAAGTGAAGTAAATCAGAAAGAGATAAATACCATATGATACCACTTATATATGAAAAACCCTAACACGTCTGACAAAGCTCATTTGGTTTTGAGCTTCATGTCACCAGCTTCAACTCGCACCACAGTCAATTATCATGTGCTCCCAGCAACACTGTCTGCACTGCATTGCCTTGTATGGACCACGTTCCTTCTCATCATTCTGAGTCAGCTCTTTCTCATCCGTCTAACCTTGGTTCTATTGGTGACTTCTTTAGGAAAGTCTTCTGTGTCCTCTTTGACAAAGACAACCCTTCCTGTCTAGGCTCTTGGTCAATTGTTGAAATTGTAATATGGAGGATGTAATTACATTTATTTTGTTTAAATATTTAAGTTATTTAGTTAATGTTGGTCTCCCTAACAAGGTTTTCCTCTCTTGTGTATCTCTAGTGCTTGGAATGCTAAATATGGTATTTGTCAGAAAATGGATAAATTGGTTAATGAAAAGTGAAGGCAGGAGAGGACGATACATTATCTTCTTTCAAAAGTCCTCTTCCATTTTAAGAATAAAACTTTTTACCAACAAAATATTGTTGTAGCAACATGGGTTGGAAACATTGATCCATCTAATTCCTTCATCCATCAACTTTAGACCAATGGCTAGAAATTTCATTTCCTATAAAATGTCCTTTATTTCAGATGCTTTCTCACCTTAAATTGTTATCCTTTTTGAGCTTTCTCTAATCAACTCACTTCCAGTTAGTTTCATGTTTCATCAGCAGCTTAACATGCTTCATTGTTTCTACTCTAGTAACTAAAATCCATGCCATAGGCATCCATGCCATCAGCATCTAAAATAAATTTTGAAGGGATATGTGCATACATATAGCTTATTCACATTTGTGTACAGCAGAAACTAATACAACATTGTGAAAGAAAGTGAAAGTGAAGTTGCCTAGTCATGTCTGACTCTTTGTGACCCCGTGGACTGTAGCCTACCAGGCTCCTCCATCCATCAGATTCTCCAGGCAAGAGTACTGGAGTGGGTTGCCATTTCCTTCTCCATGGAATCTTCCCAACCCAGGGATTGAACCTGGGTCTGCTGCATTGCAGGCAGACACTTTACCCTCTGAGCCACCAGGGAAGTCCATTGTAAAGAAATTATATTCTAATTTAAAAAAAATCTGCATTCAGGAGACCCACCATGTAGACTCCTTTCCAGTCTTCTTGGCTGGTTACTGCTCTTCTTCCTTATTATGTACTTCTGGCCATCTCCTCTTCTCTGTCTTCTAGTTCTGGGCTTTATATAGCTATAAACATATAATTTTCCAAGTATACCTTTAATTTCAACTTATTTTCCTATCTCTAGACTTACATATTTAACTTCCAACTAGACAGTTCTACAGTAGCAATTTAACACTTTAATATATTTTCTTACAGATGGCTTGATTTATGTACTGCATTAGAAACAGATACACAAAACATTATGCAGTCCATCAAGTGCAGAACTTGAACTCTCTGTGGTCCACTTGGAAGGCTGATCCCATTACTCCATTTGCCAAATGACGTCTTCAACTCCTGCCTCTGGCTTCCCTAATCTCTATAAACGGTGACCTTAGAAATCTTCATTCTATCCAATGATATTGGTGAGTGGATGGGAAAGAACAAAGAATCCAGGGCCTTGGCATACATTGATGAGACTGGGCAAAGGTAATGTAGTTTAGAAGCTGAGCATTATCAATATTTGTCTCTTTGGGGATCAGAAAGATTTTGGCAGCAGAAGAAATCATTTTGGCCTTAGAGACAGTTCCTAAAGTTACTCATTAGAAAAATACCTGGAGGAATTTTCTGTTGAGAAAATTTCCTATAGATAGGTTTGAGGAATGAAATCAACAATTAAACAGAAGTCTAACATTGATTTGGACATAGAATTAGAAAGATGACTTAAAACTCACAATTTTGTCTAGTCACTGCCCTCTCTCCTTATATAAGAATAGTTTGAAAAGACTAACATACAGCCATAACATGTTATATGTGTCCTTTTGTTTTTATTTTTCTGAGAACTTTTGTCATACAAATATACTGAAATTTAACAAATAATTTCATACACCTGTTGATAAAGTCATCTGAGTTGAGACTTGAAACATTAAACAGAGTCAGTGATTCTCTGCTGTACTCTTACCAATTTCTGAATCACTGAATTATGCAATTTAATTAAATAAGTGTTTAACCATCTGTGTTATAGTGTGTCATGCAGCAATAGGTAACCGTTTTCTCTTTTATAATTTACAGCCTCCATGTATGTTCAGTCAGTCAGTTCTGTTGCTCCATCATGTCCAACTCTTTGAACCCTGTTCACTGCAGCATGCCAAGCTTCCCTGTCCATCACCAACTCCCAGAGCTTACTCAAACTCATGTACATCCAGTCGGTGATGCAATCCAACCATTTCATCCTCTGTCATCCCCTTCTCCTCCTGCCTTCAATCTTTCCCACCATCAGGGTCTTTTTCAATGACTCAGTTCTTCGCATTGGGTGGCCAAAGTATTGGAGTTTCAGCTTCAGCATCAGTCCTTCCAATGAATATTCAGGACTGATTTCCTTTAGGATTGACAGGCTTGTTCTCCCTGAAGTCACAAGGACTCTCAAGTGTCTTCTTCAACACCACAGTTTAAAAGCATCAATTCTTTGGTGCTCAGCTTTCTTTATAGTCCAACTCTCACATCCATACATGACTACTGGAAAAACCATAGCTCTGACTAGACGGACCTTTGTTGGCAAAGTAATGTCTCTGATTTTTAATATGTTGCCTAGGTTGGTAATGGCTTTTCTTCCAAGAAGCAAGCGTCTTTTAATTTCATGGCTGCAGTCACCATTTGCAGTGATTTTGGAGGCCCTCAAAATACAATCTTTTACTGTTTCCATTGTTTCTCCATCTATTTGCCATGAAGCGACGGGACCTGATGCCATGATCTTAGTTTTTTGAATGTTGAGTTTTAAGCCAAGTTTCTCACTCTCTGCTTTTACTTTCATCAAGAGGCTCTTTAGTTCTTTACTTTCTTCTATAAGGGTGGTGTCATATATGCATCTGAGGTTATTGATATTTCTCCCGGAAATCTTGATTCCAGCTTGTGCTTCACCCAGCCCAGCATTTCACATGATGTACTCTGCATATAAGTTGAATAAGCAGGGTGACAATACCCATGTATATTGGATTACTTAAAAAATTCTGATCAATAGGAATTCTAGTCTGAGATAGTTCAGACTAGGTATAAAATGCCTTCTCCGCATACATTCTTTTATAAACAAAACTGGAATTAAGAGACCAAAGAAGATAGAGTAGGAAGATGGAAGAACTATATGAGCTAGGTTAGAATCAAATTCTTTGCTTTATAAAAGTGGATGTAAACAATTTGGATGGTCTGTTCATGAACTCAAAATATCCTTTTATAACTTTTCAGTCTGTATCTCTATTATTTATTTAATAGTCTTATTTATTTATTGGTTGCACGGCCTGGCTTGTGGGATCTTAGTTCTCCAATCAGGCATTGAACCTAGGCTCTTGGCAGCGAAAGTGCAGAATGCTAACCACTGGACACCAGGGAATCCTATATCTCTAAATAGTTGGGAATGCTGGTATCCACTATAGTTTCAGGTCCAGTGACACTTCATGGAACATAGAAAGTGAGGAACATAGTAATTCTTGTCTATTAGCTCCAAAAATACTTCTGCAAAGAAAGCTGAGTGCCAAAGAATTGATGTTTTTGAACTGTGGTGTTGGAGAAGACTCTTGAGAGTCCCTAGGAATGCAAGGAGATCCAACCAGTCAATCCTAAAGGAAATCAGTCCTGAATATTCATGGGAAGGAATGATGCTAAAGCTGAAAGTCTGATACTTTGGCCACCTGATGCAAAGAACTGACTCATTGGAAAAGATCCGGATGCTGGGAAAGATTGAAGGCAGGAGAATGGGATGACAGAGGATGAGATGATTGGATGGCATCACAGAATCCATGTACATAAGTTTGAGCAATTTTTGGGAGCTGGTGATGGACAGGGAACCTTGAGTGCTGCAGTCCATGTGGTCGCAAAGAGTCGGATATGACTGAACGACTGAACTGAACTGAATTACTATTCAATAGCTTTCACTTAGCATAAATTTGGTGATAGGTAAGGAAAACAAACTTGATGAATTCTTCATATTTCACTGGTATTATATCATATTATATCACATTACAATCTGTGAAAATGAGTATAGAAATCAAAAATAAAATAAATAATAAGGAAAAATTTTGAAGCTCAATTTTCTATGACCAGAAATTGAAGGGAAAATAACATATCAGTGGGCAAGAAAGATATTCTTGAGATTGTTTTCATGCTGCCTCCATTTTTAGCAATCTTTTGGTAATCTTTTACAGGTTGTCCATTTGAATTTTAAAGCATCTTTGGAGTCAGAGTTCACAATTTATCTCTGTTAATTAGTACTCAAAGCATTATTTGTTTTAATTACTTACTTGCTTCCTTGCTTGGAGAAAAAGAAATCATGATATACTCCTAATATGAGTTAACATTTATTTTTCTAGTTGAGTAACCCTAGCCCTACACTCAAATTCTTAAAATAAAACAGCATAACAACTTTATTGTTCACTTTATAATATGTTAATTTACAGGAAACATGCAGATTAATAAGCCTTAGTATTATCCAACTGTATAATATATGCATATTTGAGGCAAATTTCTCTATCTGATTTTATTCAAGAACACACAAGAATACGTAACCAAATAGTTTTATCAACTTATATCTCCCACACAAATTCAACATTAAGATTCCAACGGGGCTTCCCTAGTGGCTCAGTGGTAAAGAATCTGCCTGCCAATGCAGGAGACACTGGTTTGATCCCTGATCCAGGAAGATCCCACATTCCATGGAGCAATTAAGCCCACTTGTGATAACAGGAGAAGCCACTGCACTGAGACACCTGAGCACCATGACCTGAGAGAAGCCCCCACTCGCCGAAACCAGAGAAAAGGCTGCCACAACAATGAAGACTCAGCACAGCCAAAAAAAAAAAAAAAGATTTTGTGGATAGTGTCCTATTTATTCAAGTTTCCCTTACATTACCTTGTCACACACTGTTAACACAACTAGACTGGAGTTTCCCATTTATTTTTCTTTATATAATGCCTTCTGTTTCACAAACAGTATACAATTAGAAAAGCAGTCTAATTTCACATCTCAACTTTCTCATAGCCTTTTTATTGATGCCTTGGAAGAATTCTCTAGATTTCTTAGGGTCAGAGTCTCCTTCTGATCACCCTCCTCAAAGCCCCTTCTACTTCCTTGTTCCTCAAAGTATAGATCAGTGGATTTAGTACAGGAGTGATCACACTGTACATAATGGCAATAATCCGCTCCTGGTCCATGGAGCTACCCGAGGCAGGACGAATGTAAGTGAAAACAACAGGAGCATAGAAAAGAACAACTACCATGAAGTGGGAGGCACACGTGGACAGTGCTTTATGGAGCATGCTGCAAGAACGGGTCTTGAAGAAAAGATAGATAATAATGTAGAAATAGGAGAGAAGGGTTAGAGAGAATGGGCCCATGGCAATGGTCCCTGTCACAGAATGAAGTAGCCATTCATTGAGGTCAGTGTTTCCACAGGCCAACTCCAGCAATGGCTTAACATCACAGAAGAAGTGATGGATATGGTTGGAACCACAGAAGTTTAAGCGAGAGGTCATTACTGAGTGCAGTAGGGCATGGAAAAACCCAATGATCCAGATAGTGACAGCCATCTGGGTACAGACCTGATGATTCATGATAAGAGTGTAACGAAGTGGTTTGCAGATAACCACAAAGCGGTCAAAGGCCATCACGGCCAGCAACATGGCCTCTGTGCTACCTAAGAAGTGGAAGAAATGAAGCTGGCTTATGCATCCCAAGAGAGAAATTGTTTTGTGGATAGACAGGAAGTTCTCCAGTACCTTTGGCAGAGTCACCGTGGAGTAGCAGATATCCAGACATGACAGGTTTCCCAGGAAAAAATACATAGGAGAATGGAGTTTTGGATCAGAGATGACAACCATCATGATGACTCCATTCCCAGCCACATTGACAATGTAAATTGCAAGGAAAACCACAAAGAGAACAGGCTGCAGTACTTGGATGTCTGTCACTCCCAGGAGGAGAAATTGAGTGACTGAGGTTTGATTCAGCATCACTTGAAAGAAAAGAGAAAATAACATATGGAATGATATCTCTCATGGGAACCAGAGTCCTGCAGCTGAGGATTTCCCATCTAGACATTAATATTTTGAGGGACAGCATTGTTGTTTTAGGGCTTACCTAGTGGCTCAGTGGTAACGAAGCAACCTCTAAATGCAAGAGACATGGATTCAACTCCTGGGTCAGGAAGATCCCCTGGAGGAAGAAATGGCAAATCTCTCCAGTATTCTTGCCTGGAAAATTTTGAGAACAGGGGAGTCTGGAGTGCTACTGTCTATGGGGTTGCAAAGAGTTGGACATAACTGAGCACATACACAAAGTTTGGGAAACCTGTGAGTGGAGAAGAAAAAGATTTGATGTGACCTCAATAAAAAAGTGAATAAACTAGGCAACATTTCTAGGGATCCCATGGGACATTCCCCTTTATAGCTAGAGAATATTTTGAGAAATCATCTAAACTTTATTACACCTTTACTGAAGGCTGGCAGCAAGGAATTCAGAGTAGCTTTCCTTAATAATCTTGTGTATTTTGTATATTGTGAAACGTTATCACTCCTGCTTAAGATACACATGGTATGCCAAACATTATTTTTGGTTCTCTACCCACAAAACAAAAGTGTATCAAAAATCATTTGGTGGAAAAAACCTTTTCCTAACGTATAAAGAAAACAGCAGTCAGATTTTCTGTATTAAATAATTTATTTCACTGTATCTTTAGAGATTACTCATTTACTTTGATGAACGTCTAGAGGTATGGCACTAAAATGTAGGCAGTAGAGAGCCTTCATAATCCACCAATACAATGTCCATCATTAAATGGGAAACCAACTGTAAGTTCTCTGTATGTAAATTTAACACTAACAAAAATCAGAGACTATGGGCAACTTTGAGCCTGTTTCATTCTCCTACCTGATTCTGTGTTCAAATTTATAGTTAAGAAAGTTGACCAGGTTTACACTTCTGAAAAATAAACAGTAGAAAACTATGAAAAATAAAAAGTGGAAAAATGTTTGAAGTGATAGTTTATGTTGGGATTATAGTATAAGCTCTTCATATTCCAAAACCTCTTCTTTCTGAAATTCTTCCTTTTGTTTATGATCCATGGTTCTTTAGATATATAAAGAGGGTGACACCTGAGAGAGGGTGACACATGAGAGAAGGTGTCCCCTGGGTTTGAGAGGAGTATTGTAAGAATAAACAAGATACCTTTCTATACCTGCAGTATAAGAGAATTCTCCTTGGGGAATTCCTATCTTGAGTTCCATTTTTTTCATTTTTCCTCTTTTCTTTCCTGTTTCTCTCTTAGTTTCAGAACCACAGTCAGTACAATTCTCAGTGGCCTCAAATTTTCTTAAATTATCTTTCATTTCCTGGGACAAAGGTATGGATACACTTTCTCATCTTGGGACCTGCGTTGGAAAAAGTATAAAATGGAAGGAAATTGGGCTATGACATTTAAGGCATGAGGGTCAGTCATATTTCTTTAATCCATACAGAAAGTTGATTATCTTTAAATATGCCCCTCATTTATTACTGTGGCTCTGTGGAAAATAGAGGAATAGGGAAAAATAGTAGTGCTTTCTTTTCAATCTGACTTTTCACTGTTGGTATTAACACTAAATTATTTCCTTTAATTTTGAAATTCCCAAGCTCACATTTCCCTCTAGGAGAATGAAGCTGGTCTCTCATTGTGTATTTTTCAGTTCAGTTCATTCACTCAGTTGTGTCCGACTCTTTGCGACCCCATGTTTACAGCACACCAGGCCTCCCTGTCCATCACCAACTCCCGGAGTTCACCCAAACGGATGTGCATCAAGTCGGTGATGCCCTCCAGCCATCTCATCCTCTGTTGTCCCCTTCTCCTCCTGCCCCCAACCCCTCCCAGCATCAGAGTCTTTTCCAATGAGTCAATGCTTTGCATGAGGTGGCCAAAGTACTGGAGTTTCAGCTTTAGCATCATTCTTTCCAAAGAAATCTCAGGGCTGATCTCCTTCAGAATGGACTGGTTGGATCTCCTTGCAGTCCAAGGGACTCTCAAGAGTCTTCTCCAACACCACAGTTCAAAAGCATCAATTCTTTGGTGCTCAGCCTTCTTCACAGTCCAACTCTCACATCCATACATGACCACTGGAAAACCCATAGCCTTGACTAGACGGACCTTTGTTGGCAAAGTAATGTCTCTGCTTGTGAATATGCTATCTAGATTGGTCATAAATTTCCTTCCAAGGAGTAAGCATCTTTTAATTTCATGGCTACAGTCGCTATACCCTTTAGGTAAAAATATTCTATCTGCCTTATCCAAAGGATATCTATATGTGTTCTGACATCTATCCAAGCTTTAATTCTAATTGTAAATGCCATGTCCTTTGTCCATCTTTCTATTGCAAGTCACTGTTTTTTTTTTTTTTTGCTATGCAGAAGTTCATTGTATATTCATCACATAAGTAATTTCTTGTTCTACTCTATGCTATGAATATAATATAAGTAATAGCAATTATTTTGTGCTCTTTGTGTAAGTGATGTTTCTGAGTCTATGTACTTGCATTTCCATCCTTTCTTCTATATGTTTAAAGTGATGCCAAATGTGCTGGAGGACTTCCTGCAGAAGACATTCATCTCTATGACTGGTTCCTTGACTCAGTTCTTTATCTTTGGCTCTCTAGGGACAACTGGATTCTCCTGATTGGTGGTCAAAGAATATGATCACTACTGAATAATTGTTACCCTGGCTGCCACTCACTCCCAGACGGTACTTGGGGCTGGTGGGCATAGCCTGGCTCTTTGGCTTCATGGTAGATGGATTGGTTGTGGCCCTGGTGGCCCAGCAGAGGTCCAGTGGCCCAATCACATTAGCCAATTTTACTGTGACTTCACTCCTTTGTGAAGACTGGCCCACTCAGATCCTAGAGTGAGTGGTCCAGGTGACAAAATTCATTCATTTACTGTGTGGTTATCTTACTATTCCTTTTGGACTGATTCTCATATCTTATGCCTGGATTGTGGTGATTGTATTGGCAGTTCTTGCTGTGGTCAGCAAGAGAAAGGCTCACCCACATGGTCCTCCTACCTAGCTATAACGTTCACATGCTGTGAAATTCTCACGGTCTTTTACTTTACAGTCTCTGTTGCTCATCCCCATTCAGGTTGTTAGCCTGCTCTATCTGATGGTCACCACCATCTTCAATCCTCTGATCTACCCTCTTGGGAGCAAGTTGGCTCATTAAGCACTGAGGAGGCAGCTCTCATAAGGAAACTGACACACTTGACTTACAAAGGAGGGTGTTGATATTTTCTTTTGGGAGTGCAGATTTCTCCACTAAGAGGTCTTCCAAGAATGTTTGAAAAAGCATATCTTTGTCTATTCTCTTGTTCTCCTCTAATCTTTCTATGGTTCCTCTAAAAGTGAGGCAAGTATGGCAATTTTTAAGTGTTAGATTAAATTTTTTATTTTAAATTCTATTATTTCTCTATTAAATAGGTCATGAATATTTTATATAAAAAACAAACACAAATAGTATCCCTAAAAGAAACCTCGAAATACTATTTATTTATAGCATTGTTTTATGACATCAGAATTGCATTCTATGGATATGTATAAATAACAGAAGTTGGATCATTAAGTTTATAATCAGAGCTTCCAGTGAAAACTGTTAGGACAATTCTTTTTCAAGATCAACGAATACATACTGGTTTGGCGGAAAAAAACTGAATGAACTTTGTGGCCAATTCAATGTTTTATTCTTTTGGGCTTTATAATATGGCTAAACATGACACTCTTAAATATTCTTTTGTCATTGGGAATTTTTAGTTGTATTTCATTCTTTCACTGTTGTATTCCATTAGTTGTATTCCATTCTTTCACAAACATTGTTTATTTCCAGAATTTACTTCAATGTGTTTTTCATGGTTTGATTGCAATGTCTAAGTGTATGGATATTTTAAAAATATTTAAAGCTGAATGCACTTCACTTATTCATTTTAACTTTTTGCTTTATTTTTATCTCTCTACTGTAGGTCTTTGTTGGTTATCTATTTTAAATATAGCGGTGTATACATGTCAATCCCATCTGTCCATTGACTGATGAATGGATAAAGGTGAAGTGGAACATACATTCAATGGAATATTACCCAGCCATTCAAAAGAATGAAATAATGCCATTTGCAGCAAAATGAATGGATCTGGAGATTATCATACTGAGTGAAGTTAAGTCAGCAAAGACAAATATCATAGAATATCTCATACAACCTAGAAAAAGATGTGAATGAACTTATTTACAAAACAGAAAGAAACTCACAGACTTAGGGAATGAATTTACGGTTATCAGAGGGGGGAAGTAAGGGGAAGGAATAGATGGGGAGCTTGGGATTGTCATTTTAACTTTTTATTGTAGAAAATGTCAAACATTCAGAGAAGTAGAGTTGGTAGTGTAATAGACCCTTATGTACCTATCACCCAGCTTTGACATCAATGCTTTGCCAGTATTGTGCCTATATCTACCATTCCTTTTTTTTTCCTGGAAAATTTTAAAGAAAAATTTAAACATTGTGTATATATTGTGCAGGTAGATTCTTTACTACTGCACCACCTAGGGAGCCCATATTGTGCTGTATAAATGATGTAATCTTGTATTCCCAGGGCGAATGTTTATTATGCTTTCAAATTTATGAAGACATTTTTATTCACCATGCCATGATGATATGTCCCACAATTATCAAGATAGCACAAAAACACAAATTAATAGAACATTCTGAAAAATAAGGCATTAAAAGGGGAAAAAGTGCATAGGATCAGTTTCTATTCTCTTACTTATCATGATGATACTGGTGTTACTGATGGGGAGAGAACTGAAGATGGTAATTTGTAAGGTGACTCTGATGACAAAAAGATGATATTGACTAAAGCTGATGGAGACGATCTTCATTACTAAACTGGTGATAGAAATGGCAATAGTGATCAAAATGTTGGTAAAAATGGGAATAGATGATCACATCTCAATAGTATTATCTTTACAAGGCAACTTAAAGAGCAGCTCATCCAATCAACTCTTAAGAATATTATATATATTGCTATTGCTAATTGCTAATATACTTAATTATATATTATAATGTAATGTGTATTATACTCCTTTGACATATTACTGATATAATGTTTTGAGATAATAATATAGATAATAAATAATATATATACCTATAGCTGGAATACATATACAAACTTGCACCTAGAGTGGGACCTAGAAGCTAGTTCTCCAAATTTCTATGTAGTGTTATATCCAATATACCATATCATGTTGTGTGACATGTGAAAGCCTTGGTGTTAACTGCTCACTTTATCAGTGTGGTGTTGAAGAGTGTGATTTCCGTCCCCCCAACCCCACCCCCCGCAAAAAACACTTGTTTCTTGGAATTATTCCTAATGCCATGAACTCTCTATGCCCAGAATCCTTTTCAGGGATCTCTTCACTTCCTTATTTCTTAGACTATAAATGAAAGGATTGAGAGTGGGGGTGACCAGGGCATACATGACAGCAGCACCCAGCTCCCAAGAGGCATGAGAAGCTGACGGGGACTTCAGGTAGCTGGCAAAGACTGAGCTGTAGAAGAGGATGACCATGGAGAGGTGGGAGCTGCATGTGGCCAGGGTTTTCTTTTTCCCCTGTGCTGATGGGATCCGAGCTACAGCAAGGAAAATATGGGCATAGGAGCTTGTGATGCAGAGGAGAGGGCTGATTCCTAAGAGTCCTGTCAGAACCATCATCAGATCCTCATTGAGGTGGGTATCAGAGCAGGAAAGTCTAAAGAGTGGTCCGAAATCACAGAAAAAGTGGGGAATTTCTTGATTACTATCGAATGAGAGCTGGGATAGCAACAGGGCATGGACAAGAGAGATAGAGTGGGCCACTCCCCATGACCCACCCACCAGCAGTGCACATCTGTAAGGAGTCATTAGGAGTGCATAGTGCAGGGGATGGCAGATGGCAGCGTAGCGGTCAATAGCCATGGCAGTCAAAAGCAGGTTGTCCATATCAGCAAAAACTGTGAAGAAATATAACTGGGCCAGACAATCAGAGAAGGAGATCAGTCCATTACTGGTCCACAAAGTCTCCAGCATTTTGGGGGCAGTGGTGGTAGTGAAGCAGAGGTCGACCAGGGAGAGCTGGCTGAGGAAGAAGTACATGGGGGTGTGGAGGTGGATGTCAGCACCAATAACCATCAGCAGTAGCAAGTTTCCTAAGAGACTCAGCAAGTAGAGGGCCAGGAAGAGACCAAAGAGGAGCTGTGGTTTGTCTGGGTCATTGGACAGTCCCGAGAGGACAAAGTCAGGGTTCTTACTGCAGTTCATTTCAGGTCTTGATGGGCTACAAGAAAAGAATCAGCATGAAGAGGATTCACTACAGTTAGCTGCTGAAGTGTATTGTAGCTAACCTCGATGGTTCTCTTTTCAGTTGGTTTCCTTATACCACAAATATGAGGAATGAAGAAAAGAAAATCAGCAATGAGAGAGACAGAATTTGCACTTTCTGAAGGATGATCTAAATAAGGAGGCACAAAGATGATGGAATGAGAGGAACACCAGGAGGTTCCTCGAGTTTTTTAAGGGTGAAAGAGCTCTGTTAGTCTTCATATTATTGGATGGCATAGGTACTTGTTTATGAATCAGTTTTTATTACAAGAACATGAGCCTACTAAGGCAAAGACTGCATCTCAGTACTTAGCTTAGTGCTTGGCACATCATAGGAGCTTGGTGAACGCTCCTACCCATCTACACAGTCACTACTCTAGTTTAAGTTATTGTTAATGACTAGAGTCCTGCTAACTTGTGACCTGCTTGAATAGTCCCACTCTTGCCTCATTCAATATATTCTCCACACTGCCACCAGAGTGATGTTTTCAAAAAAGAAACTCTGATCATGTCTGTTATTTGCTTAAAAACAGATGTCCAGAGAAGCATTGGGCTTGTGAAGGAACAAAAATCCCCACCCTATCTAACAAAGCTCAATCTGTCTTGACCTCGTGATGTCTCAGCAGCTTCATCTTACACTACAGTCCCCCCATTCTCTGCTTGCTAGCCACTCTGGCTGCCTTGCATTTCTTCCTGTGCACTATTTCCCTTTGCTTCATTCTGAGTCAACTCCTGTTCATCCTTTCACAGTCTCAGATCAATTAGTGACTTTCTTAGGAAAGTTTTCCCTTGCCTCTTTGATTAAATCAAACCTACTTTTCATATGCTACCACACGTAGTACTTGCATAGAATTGCTATAGGTGTCATACGAAAAATGTTGTTCATATTTATTTTGTTAAAATATTTATTTAAGATATTTATTTACTGTTTGGAGAAGGCAATGGCACCTTGCCTGGAAAATCCCATGGATGGAGGAGCCTGGTAGGCTGCAGTCCATGGGGTCGCGAAGAGTCGGACACGACTAAGCAACTTCACTTTCACTTTTCACTTTCATGCATTAGAGAAGGAAATGGCAACCCACTCCAGTGTTCTTGCCTGAAGAATCTCAGGGACGGGGGCGCCTGGTGGGCTGCCGTCTATGGGGTCACACAGAGTCGGACACGACTGAAGCGACTTAGCAGCTTAGCAGCAGTTAGTGTTGGACTCCCTCACGGAGCCATAAAGTGCATTAAGGCAAATAACGTGTCTGGTTTTCTTCTCCCTTGTGTCCCCAGTGTAGGCATCCATAAAGCATATTTGTCACAAGATGAATAATAAATTAATTAATTGATAGTGAGGACAGGAGAGGATCATAAGCTTTCCTCCCAAGTGCTGAAATGTTCTTCCTTCCATTTCAACATTTTATGAATAAAAGTGTTTTCCTCCAAATATTCTCTTAATAAGATTGGAATCACTGATTCATCTTTTTACTTCATCCCTAAAATCTATATTAGTAGTATAACACTTCTTTTTTAAACTACAAAATGATCCTCATTTTTGTCTTTTTCTCATCTTTTTCACGGTTACCATCTTTGTACCTTCAACAACTTGCTCCCAGTTACTTAATCAGCAGCTTTACCGGCTTTATTGGTTCCAGAAAACGTACAGCTTTATGGTTTTGGCCTGACGCTCCCTTGCTCAAATATCTCTAATATCTTATTTTCTAATGCATCACTTCCCAGGTGGTACTAATGGTAAAGAACCCACCTGCCAACGCAGGAGACATAAGAGATGCTGGTTCCATCGCTGGATTGGAAAGATCCCCTGGAGAAGTAAATGGCAACTTGCTCTGGTATTCTTGCCTGGAAAATCCCATGGATAGAGGAGCCTGGAAGACTATACAGTCCATGGGGTCACAAAAAGTAGGACAAGACTGAGCAACTGAGCATGCACACAAAATGCGTCACTTCTACCTATCTGTGTCTGGTTATTGATAATTTCTATCCTTGTTCCCACTTTCCAATAAACAAGGTTTTCTACTTTTTATCACTATTTAGTCTCCTTTCTCCTTGAGCTGATCATGTCATAACTCCATGAATATTCTCACTTATGCTTTCACACACTGATATATACACAGTATAATCTAGTCCTTGCTGCTGCTGCTGCTAAGTTGCTTCAGTCATGTCCAACTCTGTGCGACCCCACAGATGGCAGCCCACCAGGCTCCACCATCCCTGGGATTCTCCAGGCAAGAACACTGGAGTGGGTTGCCATTTCCTTCTCCAAAGCATGAAAGTGAAAAGTGAAAGTGAAGTCGCTCAGTCCAGGCTCCTCCATCCATGGGATTTTCCAGGCAAGAGTACTGGAGTGGGGTGCCATTGCCTTCTCCAATCTAGTCCTTAATTGAATATTATCTTAAGATGTTTTCAAATGTTTATGACATACAGATTTTCTTGTATAAATTATTTATAAATGCACTGAGAGTAGAATCATATATTTTTTAAAAAATTTCTTTAAACCAACAGTCTAGAAGTTGAGTGCATGTTGTCTCTGACCATACCTCTCACATTTTTACATCCTTTCCCAGGTTGAATCTTCCTGATACTTTTGCTTGAATAACCTTTCTGCTTTTATATCCACCTCCTGATAATTCACCTGAAAAGTAATCATTCGTGTTGGATCTCAGATAGATCTAGGAGTGGTTGAAAACTGAGGTTATCAGAATCATATTTCAGCATTGAAAATATACGAGGTCCTAACTATCTAAAATTGTGAAGTCCTAACTGTCTAAAATCTCAGCCTCAGATGGACAATACCCTCATATCCTACTGTTTCCCCTCAGCCTTCCTCAGCTACTCCTCCACTTCTCTACTCTTTATGACAGATCCTTCAAAAAGCTACTTGTCTCCATCATGCATTGTCCATTACTCTCCAAATTTGTTATTTTACCTTCCATGCTTTTTATAAACCGTCTTCAGTCAAGCTGTTCACCTCAAACTATCACAAACATTGTTAATTGGCTATACCCTAAAACAAAATTAAAAGTTAACAAGTTATCTGTTTATAGATATTTGAAGTCTGAAACTAGAAATAAAAGAAGAGGTCCAAAAATGAATAATAAGAAAAAGGAGGAGTCAGACAAGGAGACTAAGGAGCCATCAGTGAGATCACTACATACCTAGGAGACTGTCAGGATGTCCTGAAAGCCAGCAAAAAAGAGTATTTGAAGTAAGAGAAGTCAGCTGGGATAAGTCTTGTTGAGACATCAAGTAACTTAAGGACTGAAATTGAACTTTGACATTGATGAGAGTGATTTCATTGGTATGTTAAGAGCAATAGCCTGACTGAAGAGGGTCATACATGTACATGTATCCATTCTCCCCCAAACTTCTCTCCCATCTAGGCTGCGACATAATATTGAGCAGAGTTCTATGTGCTATACAGTAGGTCCTTGTCAATTATCCATTTTAAATACAGCAGTGTGTACACGTCCATCCCAAACTCTCTAACTATCCCTCCCCTCCAGCAACTGTAAGTTTGTTCTCTAAGTTTGTGAGTCTATTTCTGTCATAACTAGATAACTTTTCAATTATATCTTCCAATCCATCTTCTTTTCTAAACTCTAGACTTGTATATTTAACTTTCTATTAGATATGTCCTTATGAATGTCTGTTAGAGGTTTTACTGTCTAAGACATTTCTTACAGCTCAACTGATTTACATATGGATTTAGAAACAGGTACATATGTAGACTTCAAGCACAGAACTTTCATCTACTATGTTCCACTCTGAAGTCTGAGCCTGTTTCTCTATTTGTCAAATGCTACCTTCCACACTTACCTACTGGCGTTCATTATCTTCAACCCATGAGTTGACTGATCTATGTATTCTATCATTTGAATATATATTCTATCCAGTGCTTTTATTAAGCAAGTGGGATAGTCCAGAGATCCCAGAATCCTTTGCCTACATTGGTGAGGTGATGTTCATAGCTGCAAAGATGTAGCTCAGGAACTGAGTATTAACAGTATTCATGTCTCTTGGGATTGGAAAGGTAGGTTAGCATTAGGAATCTTTCTTGTCCTTGGAGACTGTTCCCAGAGTTACTCATTAATGGCAAATCTTGAGGAATTTTCCATAGAAAAAGTTGGGTATAAATGGTGCTGAGGAATAAAGTCAATAATTAACAGAGGTCTGTTATTAAGAATAACTTGGAAGTAAAATCAGAAAGATTATCTAAAATTCAGTTTCTCTCTGGTTACTGCTCTGCTTCCTTAAGTCAGATTATTTTGAAGAGGTGAACATATGACCACAGCATTTCATAACCCTTAATATTTATATATATATGTGCATATATATATATTTTGAGCAATCTTTTTTCTGTCTTTTGTATAAATAGATTGATAGACCGAAATAGTAACACTGTGCCTATGTCATCTACCTTTGGATATCTGACAAGCATTTCAATTTTAAATCTGCCTAAATGAGAACATCCCAAGCTCTTAACTTTTCCTTGTTTCTAGTCTGATATTTACCATTTTAATAACAAGGTTTGTGGTATATCATTTCTTGAGTTCATAAAGGCGTCACATTCAGCCATTAAAGACTATCAATATGGAGTTATAAACAAGTAGAAGTTCATTTTTCTCTAATGTAAATTAAGTCCAGGTAGGTAGTCTGGTGAGGATGTGGTGGGTCATTATAGAGTAAAGCTCTCTCTGTCCTTAGCATATGATTTTTATCCTCAAGGTCAACTGTTGGAGCTGCATTAGTTTTGGTGATCATGCTATTTTCCTGGAGAAAATTTTCCACATCTAATTGTCTAGAACTTAATTCCTTATTTCTGGATACTCTCTTTGGTTTCATTGATCTATGCATCCATTTTTATGCCACTATCATATTGCTTTGACTACTATAGGTTTGTAATATTTGAAATCAGGGAGGGTAATATGTCCAGGTTTGTTGTTCTTTCTCAGGATTGCTCAAGTCTAGGCTCTCAGCGTGATTCTCCACTGACCTGGGGGAGAGTCAGTGCAGTCAGCAGGTAGCCATTTCACTTACCCTTCTAATGCAGTTTGCCTTGGTCTCTGTGGTGCTTTGGCCTCAATTCTGTAATTTTCTCAGTGATGTCTTATCCATGAATACTTGTTAGTTGTTCTTTTTGCGAGAGGGAATAAAGTTGGGAACAATTTATGTTGCCATCTTGGTGAGATCACTCTTCTATAGTAATTTGAAATACTTCTATCTTTTAGTGTTAAAGTGACTGAATCACCATTACAATATTAGAGTATTCAGAATTTGACTATATTTTTTCCACTAGAATCTACTATTTATGGGACAAAATAGTAGATCTTTGCAAAGATCTGTGCAACACATCACAAACATCATTTCAATTGTTTCTCAAGGTAAGTATCACATCCATGTGTTACAGAGAAAACAAAAGTTTCAGAAAAAAATAAGCCATTTGCTCATGATTACATTGATAGGAATAACTGAACCATAATTAGATCCTAATCTGACCCTAGCCAGACCAATAGCAAGGAAAAGAAATGAAAGTTTTAAATTTTGGACATTAAGAAATAAAGCTCTTTATTCACAGATAACAATGTGTAATAGAAATTTAAAAGAATCTATAAAGATTTATTAGAAAGTATATGTTTATAGGGAAGATCAATGAATATAAGGTTAATGTACAAAAATCTACTGGATTTCTATATATTGATCCCCCAAATTAGACAATTAAATTTTTACAATTACAACTTAAAATATCATCAAATACATAGAGATAAATAAAAGATGTCTGAAACTACTATGTTCAAAATTATACATCATTTCTGACAGAATTTTTAAAAACCTAAAGAAGTGTAGAAAAATACCCTGTTCATAAATTACCCTGTTTATATAAATTGGGATATGCAAACTTTTAAAGAAGATTGTTCAGTTTGATCTATGGATTCAATGTACTTCAGTCAACATCTTTTTTTTAATTAAAAGCTTGTTTCTAAAACATATGGATAAGCAAAAGACTTGGAATAGACCATAAGATCTGAAGGAGCAGAGTAGGAAAACTTACAGACTTAATATAAAAAACTGTATAGCTGCAATAATTAATAGAGCTTAATAGAATAAGCATAAATACATAAATCAATTGAACAGACGAGAGACTCCCACACATATACAATTGCTCAACTTTTTACAAAGGCACCAACTGCAATTCTTTGGGGGGAAAAGTTTGTTTCCAATTAATTATTGTAGTGAATTGGATATCAATGAGTAAAGCAAACAATGACATCCACCTTATGCCATCACAAAAATTGTTTTCCAATGGATTATGGAACTAAATAGAAAAGGTAAAATAATAAAGCTTCTAGGATATAACATTGGTATTTTTAAAACAGTTTTTCTGCTTTAAGATTTTTTAAATTTCTGTTTTATTTTATAGGTTCAGAAGGATATAACTACATTTATATTCATTTTACTTATCCTTGCCAATTTTTGTTGTGCTTCTCAAACCTGATGATCTACATTTCTATGAATTCTGGGAAAAAAGCCTTTAAAGTTATTTCTCTGAATATTCCCTGTCACACATTCCCTCAATTGCATGGAAAGTAGATCTTTCTGGAACCATTAGTGGACAGATATTGAATATTTTTTTGTATCTTTTATGAAAACTAAGCTCTTTTTCATGCTTAAAAAAATTTTTTTTTCTCATTCTGTGAGAAATACTTGGATCTGTCAGCTAGCTTCTTCTGCCCTTTCTTGCATTTTATCTGCTGCTTATATCATCCATTCTTTTACATTTTGGTCACTGTATATTATATTGACATGATTTTTTTTGCTTATTTTTCAAATGTGCCTTTTAAAAACATATTAGTTTAATTGTGTTTGTATTAATTCCTATAAACATTTTATGAGTCGCTTATTGTTTGTATTTTTTCAACTTGTAACTCACATGAAAGACAAGGATGCAACACAAATGACATAACCAGACTTGTCCCTGGTGACCGTGTGTGCTACCAACTGAAGCCCTGTAAGATTAATAGAACATTAGGTGGACCCTTAAACAGACAGAAAACACTGAGGGCCAGGTGGTTCTCTTATGTGCTTACGTACTATATAATATTCCAAACTTGATTGTAACTCAGAAAAAAGAAAGAGTTGTTCTTTTCTTTGACAGAAATGAGCCAGAAAGCAATGTACAGATGCCCTTACAATCACTGTCCTCAAAGAAAAAGAACATATGACAAAGATGAATGACATATGATGAAGACAACAATAAGAAAATAAGAGATTAGAAGCACAGTATACAATGGAATAAAAATTAGACAAAATGTGGTACAGAAATTTTGAAGGAATTACCTTATTACTGAAGAGGGACCCTTGAGCTGAAACAGAACAAAAGTCTGTCTATACATTATTTAATAAGGGTTTGACTAAAGCAAAGGGACCTGGAAAAATTAAAAGTGAAGGAAAAGACAGATGTGTACCAAGCAAAGAAAGCACAGGAGATAATAATAACCTGAGATAAAGTATGAGTCAAAGTGAAAATAAAACATTAAACAGGAAAACCAAAAGAGGAAAAAAAAAGAAAGAAATGAGTCAGAAAGGATAATTAAGTTGGAGTCTTCACAGTTAAAAAAAATTATATTTTCACCATACTTGGCATTGTATAGTGAGATTTAAATCTACTCCATTTACAAGAATAGTGTTTAGATAACTCTATGTAAGCAGCAGCAGCAGCATGTATATGTTATTATTGCTCAGAGACACTCCATTGGTATGATTTTCCTTATAATGAGCTATGCTTGAGCTTTAAGTTCTTGATTGACTCTGCCATATTTTTCCAATATATTTTGATTTGTTTCTCAGTGAGGAATGAATAGATGTGACTCATAAAAGAGGTAGGCTTTTCTTTTCTTGAAAACTTTATTAGAGCTGCCTTCATGGCTTTGTTTCTCAGGCTTTAGAGCATCAGATTAAGTGTCGGAAGCAAAATATTATAAAAAACAATATAGACATAGTAAGCTTCCCTCATAGCTCAGTTGGTAAAGAATTTGCCTGCAATGAAGGAGAATGGTTCAATTCCTGAGTCAGAAAGATCTGCTGGAGAAGGGATAGGCTACTCGCTCCAGTATTCTTGGGCTTCCCTTGTGGCTCAGCTGGTAAAGAATCTGCCTGCAATGTGGGAGATCTGGGTTCGATCCTTGGATTGGGAAGATCCCTCGGAGAAGGGAAAGGCTATCCACTCCAGTTTTTGGGCCTAGAGAACTCCAATGACTGCATTAGTCCATGGGGTCACAAAGAGTCAGACATGACTGAGAGATTTTCACTTTCAAGTAAAGTCTAATGCAGTTGGAGAGTCAGTATGTGGCTTTAGAAACTCAATGGACACCAATAGAGACAAACAATATGATGATAGCTAGTGGAGGGGGCAGGTGGAAAAGGCCTTTGCTCTTCCCTCAGCAGATGGGATCCTCCACACAGTAGAGAATATGTGTGTCTGTGTGTGCATGTGTGTGTGATTGGGTGAATCAAATGGAAATGAAGCAAAGAAATGCCATCAAGGACAGGAAGCCAGTAACCCGAAGCTCACTGATATACTCATTGGAACAAGTGAGTTTTAGGAGCTGGGAGATATTACAGAGAGTTTGTAAATGATATTGGCACCATAGAAGTGATGGAGAAAGTAGCAGATGTATGCATAACTTCAGAGATGACCCCACTGATCCAAATGGCCAAGATTTCTTGAGTACAGATGTTGACGTTCATGATGCTTTCAGAGCGCAGAGGAAGGCAGACAGATGGCCACACAGCAATCATAAGGCATCACTGTGAGCACGGCCATCTCAGCAGAGCCACAAAGAGTGAAAGCACAACACTGCAAATGCATTCCCAGAGGGGAATATTGCTACTGTGCAGAGTCAAGTTGCAGATGAACCTTGGTCCAGTCACAGAAATATAACATAGGTCCAGGAAGGAGAGATGTTTCAGGAAGAAATATACAGGTAAACAGAGACTGCCATCCATGGAAGTTGCAGTGATAATGAAAATGTTATCAGTTAAAGCCACTAAGTATAAGACTAAGAACAGAGAAGTGAAAGAATATACTAATTTATTTATTCTTAATATTTCTCTTATATTACTTCATGTCACACTGCTTTACAGTTTGTTGAAATAAGGGTAGAATGTAAAAGAAAAACAAAAGATTAGAAAAAATTCTGTAAATCAACATTTTCCATGACCAGAAGTTGAGAAAAATAAATAAACCACAAATAAGATAGAAGATATTCTTGAGATGTCTTTTCAAGCTGCCTCCATTTTTAATAACACTTCATAGTAATTGAGAATTTGACCATTGAGTTCTAAAAATATTGAAATTATTTGAAGTTAAATTACTGGTTGTTTTCTGTTCAATCATGATTACAGTATAATTTTATTTATTATTTTGCCTTCCTGTTTGGATAACAAGAAATCATGATGTACCTCTTAAAAAATTCCCCTTAAATCATATGTTAAATGGTGAGTTAACATTTAATTTTCTGAGTAATTATGTCCTCAATTAAAATTCTCAAAATCTGAAAGCATAATAATTTTACTTCTCACATTAAAATGTGCTAACCTAGAGGGGTGATTTAGACAGGCTTAAAAACTGTACATGTTACATGGGCAACAGAGGCAAATTTCTGTAACTAAATCCAGAGAAGAGTTTGTTGAGATATATAGCAAATCTACTTTATCACTGGTATCTCAAAAACAAATTCAGCATTAGACTTCCATGGCTGATGTTTCATTTGTTCACATTTCATTTCTATTACCTAAGAATGCATTATTGAACACTAGACAAGCCTTTTCCAGGTCCACATGTATAGATGGGCTTCCCAGGTGGTGCTGGTGGTAAAGAACCCCCCTGGCAAGGCAAGAGATGTAAGAGACGTGGGTCTGGAAGTTTGTGGGTCTGGAAGATCCCCTGGAGGAGGAAATGGCAATCCACTCCAGTATTCTTGCCTGGAAAATCCCATGGACAGAGGAGCCTGGAGGGCTACAGTCCAAAGGGTCACAGAGTCAGACCTGACAGAAGTGATTTAGCATGTACACACATATATATGTATTTATATCTATCTATATATATGTATTTATGTATTTGATAAACAATTTGAGAAGCAATATATTTCACATCTCAACTGTCTCATTGCTTGTTTATGCTTCAGAAGATATCATAGACTTCTTCAAGTCAGAGTTTCCTTCTGATCACCTTCCTCAATGCCTCCTTCACTTCCTTGTTCCTCAAAGTATAGATCAGTGAATTTAGTACAGGAGTGACCACACTGTACATAATGGCAATGATCCGTTCCTGGTCCATGGAGCTACCCGAGGCAGGATGGATATAAATGAAAAAAACAGGACCAAATAAAAGAACAACTACCATGAAGTGAGAGGCGCACGTGGACAGTGCTTTATGGAGCATGCTACAAGAATGGGTCTTGAAGAACAGATAAATAATAATGTAGAAATAGGAGAGAAGGGTTAGAAAGAATGAGCCCATGGCAAAAGTCCCTGTGACATTATTGAGCAGCCACTGGTTGAGCTCAGTGTTCCCACAGGCCAGCTTGAGCAATGGCTTAACATCACAGAAGAAGTGATGGATGTGGTTGGAACCGCAGAAGTTTAAGTGAGATGTCATTACTGAGTGCAGCAGGGCATGAAAAAACCCAATGATCCAGATAGTGACAGCCATCTGGGTACAGACCTGATGACTCATGATAAGAGTGTAACGAAGTGGTTTGCAGATAGCCACAAAGCGGTCAAAGGCCATCACGGGCACCAGCATGGCCTCTGTACTACCCAGAAAGTGGAAGAAATGAAGCTGGCTTATGCATCCCAAGAAAGAAATTGCTTTGTGTGTAGAGAGGAAGTTCTCCAGCATCTTTGGCAGAGTCACCGTGGAGTAGCAGATATCTAGACATGACAGGTTGCCCAGGAAAAAATACATAGGAGAATGAAGTCTTGGATCAGAGATGACAACTATCAGGATGGCTCCATTTCCAGCCAAATTGAGAAAGTAAATTGTAAGGAAAACCACGAAGTGAACCGGCTGCAGTACTTGGATGTCTGTCACTCCCAGGAGGAAAAATTCAGTGACGGAAGTTTGATTCAGCATCACCTAAAAGACAAAACAATAATGAAATGCTATCTCCTTGGGCTTCCCTTGTGGCTCAGCCTGTAAAGAATCCACCTGCAATGCGGGAGACCTGGGTTTGATCCCTGGGTTGGGAAGATTCCCTGGAGAAGAGAACAGCTACCCACTCCAGTATTCTGGCCAGGAGAATTCAAAGAGCCGGACATGACTGAGCCACTTTCACTTTCATCAGAACCAAAGGCCTCCTGCTGAGGATTTTCCTACCTAGACATCATATTCTGAGGGAGAGCATTGTTATTTTAAACATTTACAGCACCAGAAATTGTATAATATTTGGACCATTAACTTCATAAATATTAAGGTTACATGTTGGTAATGGACTGTTTCCTAACCACTTTTTTTCTTCATTAGGTTTATCATTATTTTTTCCTTTACCCAGAGATTCGGAGCATGTTGCCAGCCTAGCATCTTATCTGGCTGTGAACTTCTACATTCTGATGCAACTTCCTTTTTGTCATCCCAAGTCAGCTCTAACAGAGGGTAAACTTTTAAGCACTCCCCTCTGCTGTCTCTTGACTTAGTAGGAAACCACCTGAAGGGTTTCACTTCAGAAAAAAAGACAATGAAAGGATAATAAGAGCTATAAGAATCTGAATAGAGATGCAAACATTAAAGTGTTCCCTATAAACAGGAAATCATCTCAAGTTTGGAAAATCCCTGAGAGGAGAGACAAAAGATTTTAAGTGACTAAAGTAGAAAAGTGAATTAGGGGACATTTCTAGGGATCCTGTGGGATTCTAGGCTTTATAACCAGATAAAGTTTGAGAAATTATCTAACTTTTATTACACCTTTATGAAAGATTGGCTTCAAGGGATTCAGAGTAATTTTTCTTAATCAGTCCAGTTCAGTTACTCAGTCGTATCCAACTCTTTGCGACCCCATGGACTGCAGCATGCCAGGCCTCCCTGTCCATCACCAGCTCCCAAAGTTTACTCAAACTCATGTCCATTGAGTTGGTGATGCCATCCAACTATCTCATCTTCTGTCATCCCCTTCTCCTCCCACCTTCAATCTTTCCCAGCATCAGGGAAATTAATAATTATTATTAATTTTCCTTAATAGCCAAGTATATTTTGTAAATTGTTAAACTCTGTGACTCCTGCTTAAGATATAATTGTCATGCCAGATATTATTTTTGGTTCTCTACACAAAACAAAATCGTATCAAAAATTCATTTGGAGCAAAAACCATTTCCTAACATTAAAAAAATATCAATGAAACTTTCTGTACTAAATGATTTATTTCACTGCATCACAGTGAATATGTAGAGATTACATATCTACTTTTGAGAATATCTAGAGATATGGCAATAAAATTGTAGACAGTAAAGAACCTTCATAATCTACAAATACAAGGTTCAGTATAAGATAAGAAACAGGTCTAAATCCTTGGCTTGTAAATTTACTACAGGCAAGAAGACAGATAATATGGACAACTCTCCAGCTTGTCTCCTAGTTCATTTTCCTACCTGGTTGAGTGTTCAAATTCACAGTTAAGAAGCCTTATCAGGTTGACACTCCTGAAAAGTAAATGGTATAAAAATATTTGAAAAATAAAGAGTAGAAAAATATTTGACGTGATGGTTTATATTGGGATTACAGTATAAGCTCTTCATCTTCTAAAACCTCTTCTTGCTGAAATTCTGCCCGTTTTTATGATCCATGGATCTTTAAACATATCATCCCTAAGAGAGAGTGTCCCCTGGGTTTGTGAAGATTATTATAAAAATTAACCTGTTACCTTTCTTTCCTTGCAATATAAGAGGATTCTCCTCAGGGAATTCGTCATCTTGAGTTCCATTTTTGTTGTTGTTCCTATTTTCTTTGCTTACTGTGTTTCTTTCTTAGTTTTAGAACCACAAACAGTTTGAGACAATTCACAATGACCTCGTGTTTTCTTAAATTACCTTTTATTTCCTGGGACCAGAGGTGTGGATGCACTTTCTTATCTTGGGCACTTTCCTTCAAAAACTGTATGAAATGGAAGGAAATTGAGCAATGACAGTTAAAGAATGAGGGCCAGTGATATCCCATTGATCCATACAGAAAGATATCTGTATTTCAATACCTTTTAAATATTTTGCTCATTTATTACTGTGGTTCTATGGAAAAAACAAAAAAAAAAGAGGAATATGGAGAAGTAGTATTGTTTTTGTTTCTTCTAAATCTGATTCTTCACTGTTGGGATTAACACTAAAATATTTTCTTTAATTTTGGGGTCCCTGAGCTCACATTTCTCTCTGGGAGAATGAGGCTGGTCTCTCCAATGTGTATCTTCACTTCTTCCTATATCCTTTAGGTAAAAATAATTTATCTGATTCATTGAAGGAGTACCTGTATGTGATCTAACATCTATCAAAGTTTTTTAATTACAGTTATGTGTGCCATGTACTTTATGTATCTTTCTACTGCAGTTTATTTTTCTTGCTTTGCCGAAACTCATTACATATTCATCACATTAATAATTTCTTATTCTAGGATATGCTATGAATAGAATACACATCAATAAGAATTATTGGTTATTATCTCACACACTAGTAAAGTAATACTCAAAATTCTCAAAATTCTTCAATCCAGGCTTCAACAGTACATGAACCATGAACTTCCAGATGATCAAGCTGGCTTTAGAAAAGGCCAGAGAAGGCCTCTTTTTTAGAAAAGAGGAACCAGAGATCAAATTGCCAACATCTGTTGGATCATCAAAAAAGCAAGAGAGTTCCAGAAAAAACATCTATTTCTGCCTTATTGACTATGCCAAAGCCTTGACTGTGTGAACCACAATAAACTGTGGAAAATTCTGAAAAAGATGGGAATACCAGACTACCTGACCTGCCTCTTGAGAAATCTGTATGCAGGTCAGGAAGCAACAGTTAGAACTGGACGTGGAACAACAGACTGGTTCCAAATAGGAAAAGGAGTATGTCAAGGCTGTATATTGTCACCCTGCTTATTTAACTTACATGCAGAGTACATCATGAGAAATGCTGGGCTGGATGAAACACAAGCTGGAATCAAGATTGCCAGGAGAAATATCAATAACCTCAGATATGCAGATGATATGCAGATGACACCACCCTTATGGCAGAAAGTGAAAAGCTGAAGAGCCTCTTGATGAAAGTGAAAGAGGAGAGTGAAAATGTTGGCTTAAAGCTCAACATTCATAAAACTAAGATTATGGCATCTGGTCCCATCACTTCATGACAAATAGATGGGAAAACAATGGAAACAGTGAGAGATTTAATTTTGGGGGGCTCCAAAATCACTGCAGATGGTGATTGCAGCCATGAAATTAAAAGACACTTGCTCCTTGGAAGAAAAGTTATGACCAAACCTAGATAGCATATTATAAAGCAGAGACAATACTCTGCCAACAAAGATCCATCTAGTCAAAGCTATGGTTTTTCCAGCAGTCATGTATGGATGTGAGAGTTAGACTATAAAGAAAGCTGAGTGCCAAAGATTGATGCTTTTGAATTGTGGTGTTGGAGAAGACTCTTGAGAGTCCCTTGGACTGCAAGGAGATCCAATCAGTCCATCCTAAAGGAAATCAGTCCTGAATATTCATTGGAAGGACTGGTGCTGACGCTGAAGCTCCAATACTTTGGCCACCTGATACAAAGAACTGACTCATTGGAAAAGACCCTGATGCTGGGAAAGATTGAAGCCAGGAGGAGAAGGGGTCGACAGAGGATGAGATGGTTGGATGGCATCACTGACTTATGGACATGAGTTTAAGTAAACTCCAGGGGTTGGTGATGGACAGGGAGGCCTGGCATTTTGCAGTCCATGGGGTTAGCAAAGAGTTTGACATGACTGAGCGACTGAACTGAACTGAAGTGAACTGACCTGCTCAGACTCCAGAGTGAGTGGTCTAGGTGGGAACATTATTCATTAATTGTGTGGTCTCCTTCATTATTCCCTTTGAACTGATTGTGGAATTTTCTTTAAAGTCTATTGGATTCATTTTTTTTTTTGTACAAATGATCTGTTATAGTATTTAATTATCTCATATTTAAATGTGATATATTGCTACTTTTATTCAGTTTTAATTTAAAATCTTTTGATAGAAAATTTTTTTGTAAGTTTTGTTCATTTTTAAAAAGTGAATTCATTTCTATTTTTAGTTGTATTTCATATCCTACTAACTTTTCTATATAATCATTATTGCTGTAGCTGAATATTTGATTTGTATATGTTGGTTTTGTATTAGGCAGCATTACTTAAGCTTCAAATTCATTTTAAATTTGCTTCTTATTTACATCGATTTTATTGTTGCTGTTTTAAATTAAGAGACTGTCAGAGCACTTTTAGTTTCACAGAAGAATTGAGCAGAAAATACATAGTTCCTACATAACCCCTCTTCGTTTCTCACACAGCCTCCTCACTACCAACATCTCTACCAGAGTAATACCTTTGTTACAATCAATGAATCAACACCGGCTCATCATTCCTGATTAAGCCCGTGTGGTGGTAGTGGTTTATTCGTGAAGTCGTGTCTGACTCTTGTGACCCCATGGACTGTAGCCTGCCAGGCTTCTTTGTCCATAGAATTTCCCAGACAAGTACACTGGAGTGGGTTGCCATTTCCTTCTCTAGCCCACCGTTTACATCGTGTTTCATTTTTGTGTTGTACATTCTATGGGTTTGGACGAATGCATAATGTCAGGTATCCACAGTTACAGTGTCACACAGAATGGTTTTCCTGCCCTAAAAATCCCAAGTTAAATCTCTTTATCTTTCCCTCCCCAGACTCCTGGCGACCACTGATCTTTTTATTGTCTTCAGTTTTGCCTTATCCAGAATGCCATGTACTTGGAATCTTCTTTCACTTATTAATATGCCTTTAAGATGCCTTCATGTCTTTTTGTGGCTTGATAGCTGTGCTTTTTTTTTTCTTTTTACCTATCCTTTGTGTGGATATGGCTTCCCAGGTGGCACAGTTAGTAAAGAATCTCCCTGCCAGTGCAAGAGAGGCAAGACGTGTGGATTCAGTCTCTTGGTTGGGACGATCCCCTGGAAGAGGAAATGGCAACCTGTTCCAGTATCCTTGCCTGGAAAATTCCAAGGACAGAGGAGCCTGGTGGGCTACAGTCCATGGGGTCACAAAGAGTTGGACACAACTGAGACTGAGCATGCAGGCATGTGTATGGATGCACCAGTGTCTATTCACCTGTTGAAGGACATCTTGTTTACTTCTAAATTCAGCAGTTATAAATAAAGCTGCTATGAACATCCATACGGAGGAGCCTGGTGGGCTGCAGTCCATGGGGTCGGGAAGAGTCGGACATGACTGAGCGACTTCCCTTTCACTTTTCACTTTCATGCATTGGAGAAGGAAATGGCAACCCACTCCAGCGTTCTTGCCTGGAGAATCCCAGGGATGGGGGAGCCTGGTGGGCTGCCGTCTATGGGGTCGCACAGAGTTGGACACGACTGAAGTGACTTAGCAGCAGCAGCAGCATGAACATCCATGCACAGATTTTTGTGTGAATGGAAGTTTTCAACTCATTTTGGATAATTTTACAGTTTTTATAATGTCAAAAATAATATACTCTGCATTATTTAAGATGTATAATATTATATAAGAAGTGAATCGCCAGTCCAGGTTCGATGCAGGATACAGGAAGCTTGGGGCTGGTGCACTGGGATGACCCAGAGGGATGGTATGGGGAGGGAGGTGGAAGCAGGATTCAGGATTGGGAACATGTGTACACCCATGGCGGATTCATGTTGATGTATGGCAAAACCAATACAATATTGTACAGTAATTATCCTCTAATTAAAATAAATAAATTAAAAAAAAAGATTTTTGTCTCTTCCCTTCCTCTTCTTCTATTTACTATTTATTTTATTATTTAATTACATTGGCTGAGATCTATTACAGCAGCAGGGATGCAGTAGTGGAAACCTTTATTTTTCTTTCATATATTAAAAGGATATTTCTAAAGTTCTTCACTGCATGTGACTTTGGCTGCAGTTTTTTTTTTTTTTTTATGGCAGCTATTTAAAATTCTTTATCTGTTAGAGGACATTACATTTTAAGTCTGATTTCTGGAGAACTGTCATTTTCTTTTGTGATAATACGTTACAGCCGTCCATAACGGTGTTTGATGAGTTGTTCCTTTTAGTGCATTTGTAGTTGCAAACACCTTTCTTCTATAGGTGGGCTTCCCTGATAGCTCAGTAGGTAAAGAATCTGCGTGCAAAGCAGGAGACCCTGGGTTGGTTCCTGGGTCGGGAAGATCCTCTGGAGAAGGGATAGGCTACCCACTCCAGTGTTCTTGGACTTCCTTTGTGGCTCAGCTGGTAAAGAATCCTCCTGCAAAGTGTGAGACCTGGGTTTTATCCCTGGCTTGGGAAGATCCCCTGGAGAAGGAAAAGGCTACCCATTTCAGTATTCTAACCTAGAGAATTCCATCGACTGTATAGTCCATGGGAGTCGCTAAGACTTGGGCATGACTGTGCAGCTTTAAAGATTCTGACACAACTGTGCAACCTCACTTTCTTCTGTAGGTAAGACTTTTTATTTTTAAACTTGATTCTGAAGATTCAACAAGTTAGAAATTAGAGGGCTTTCCTTTGGTTCCTTGTAGGTGGCACTACTGCATACACGACTGCGCAACTTTCACTTTCTTCTGTAGGTAAAACTTTTTATTTTTTATTTGATTCTGCGGACTCAAAAGTTGGAAAGGAGAGGTCTTGTCTTTGGTTCCTAGTGGTAGCACTGCTGCATAAGTTTTTGGTTTCCCTTACCCGAGCTACCTCTGGTTACACTTGAGAATTGGCACTTTGCTCCCCCTAGCACCTCTGTCAAGGTGTCATCCAGTACTCCTGTTGTCACTGCTTGTGCCTCCAGGATTGTTAACACCTTGCCCATCTGGTGTTACTGGCATTGCCACCTAGGGCATTGGAATGGCTGGCACATCCACTGCACCCAGGGCCTCCTGTGTTGCAGGCTCCAGCCACCACAGGAAAAGGGTGGAGGTGGCTGGAGAGCCAGGGTTGGGAGGGTCCCCATATTGCCCGGGGTTGTTGGGTTCATGGGCATTGCTGCTGTGGGTGGACGCTGCCTGGAGTTGGAGTGTCTCCACAACTAGCGGGATGGGGTCCCAGGCCTCACTGTCTCTGCCACTTGGTTGCCTGTGGCCATGGGGACTGCTGAGGCTCGGAGGCTGGAGTCATGTGCTGTCTCCCCTGAAGATACTCTGTTTTCTGGGACCGTAGGTTCAGCTGCTCTCCCTGCAGGCTGGGAATTATAATCCCCGCCCCTCCTCTGCTCCTGGTTGTGCCTTTTCTATATGTTCTAGCCCAAACACTTATATGAACAGATATGTGGAATTCTCTGGCATCATGGGATATTTGGCAGAGGCAACTTTGTTGAGTTATGGATGTTTTACTGGTTTTAGATGGAAGGGGAGCGGCAAAGGGAGCCATACAGCCATGATGCTGACGTCACCCTGAGCCCATATATCTTGCTGAGGAGACTACCAGGAAGAATTGTGAAAGTTCCAAGCAATTTCTTTCAGTTGACTATTATAAAATACATAAGGAATGAGATGAGCTAAAAACCAAACCATTCAGCTTTCAAGCAGAATTTAGAGGAAAATTAAAGAAGCCAGGACAGTTTAGACTCAAAAGTTTAACTGTATGTAAGTCGTAGATACTTTACATGGTAGAAGGTTATCAAAGTAAAAATGATGTCGAGGCAAAGATCAAATTCTTAGGTGCTGGGAGGAAAATGTGGTCTTTGGTTAGAGATCTCAAGGATGTGGCTGTAAGATCCTTTGTTGGGACCTCAGTAAAATAAACAGGAAACCTAGATTAGATTCTAAAAGACTTAAGGTCAGGTCTCCTAGATGCTCTATGCTAGATAAGAAAATCTCTAAGAATCTTAAGGACATGACTTATAGACTTTCAACCAGACAAAAATGTTCCTAGAAATCTTAACAATATTGTTCCAAAGTACCCTGACCCTCAGCCCAACTCAGAGAAAAGCTTGTATCAAAGAGCTTTGTGAATATGGCATTTGTCTAATTGAGTATATCTTAATAATAATTGTAAGGCCATAAAATATTTTTAAAAATAATTTCATTGGTGTCATCATTTTCAATTTCATCATATTGGGCTTTAGGGGCAAATTTAGAAAAATGCCCCCGCTTGGAGTTTACTACTACTATGTTGCTGTTAAAGTGAAGTCGCTCAGTCATGCCCGACTCTTTGTGACCCCATGGACAGTAGCCTGCACCAAGCTCCTCCATCCATGGGATTTTCTAGGCAAGAGTACTGGAGTGGGTTGCCATTTCCTTCTCCAGGGAATCTTCCCGACCCAAGGATTGAACCCAGGTCTCCCGCATGTAGGCAGACGCTTTACCATCTGAGCCCCCAGGGATGTCCTGTTACTGTTATGTGCCTCTCATTTTCCCCTTTTACAATAAAAGTTTTCTGTTTTGGTCATTCTATATCTATTGTATCATTATCTGTTGAGTTTGTGATGGGCAGATAATTTGACTCTTTATTCTAAGTTCTTCAGACTACAAGAAATCATACTTGAAGGATCTACACAAGAAGCCCCATTTGTACCTTGATTTGATGGAAAGACTTTGAACTGATGTTGTAATGTTATACATTTTAGAACTAGGAGAGGGAGTAAGTGTACTTTGTACATGAGGACTATGAAAGCTATTTGTAGTTATGAAGAGGAAAAGTTAAAATTTATATAACTTTCTTCTCCTTCTGCCTCTGTAACCCAGCTTGCTCCTTGCAAAGTCTAGATCACATAGGTCTCAGAAAGTGGGACTCACAATACTAGGAACAGGAGTTTATCTCACTCACCCTTGTCCTGCTCTTTGCAATTGCTTTAGCCCCTGCAAATCCACAAACCCACTTAATCACGCCTGTCGTGTATAAAAATCTCTGTAACTGCTTTGTTTGGGGCTCAGAGCTTGGAGAGTTAGCTCCTCTGGGCCCACCAGTGAAATAAACCTGAGTTCTCCAACTCTCCGAGTGTGGTGCTTGGTTTCTTGAGTACTGGTTTCTGCAACAGTTAGAGATGGGACTGATGGCCACAATTCTTTGACACTCTTTCCCTTGAAAGGTAGGATTTATTTTCTCTCTCCATGAAGAAATATGAAGAAAAATGTAACTTCTTAAACTAATAGAATATGATAGAAATGATGTTAATTCTTGTTATGGGGTTTTTCTCTCAATGACTAACAGCTTTTGCCTTAGTCTGTTGGCCCTCTGAGTCCCTGCATTATCCCTGCTGAGGAAGTACAGGGTAGTCACAAGGAGAAAGTGGAGGAGGAGAGAAAAAAAAGGGGAAGATTTTATCAGTGCCCACCCATTCTATGTCCAACTGTTACAAAGAGAAACTGGAGAGAGAAACACAGGGAAACATTTTATCAGGTCCTAGTTATTCCATGAACAACTGTTCAAGTTAACTTAACCAAGAGGACCCAGACTGTTTTAGCAGAGTCAAATCTTTCTGTTTTCTGGCCCATGGAATAATGCAATTTAATGAAAAAAGTGGTTTTAAATCAGTAAAATTTTAAGTACTATTGTGTTATCAGTCAGTTCAGTTGCTAGGTCATGTCTGAATCTTTGCTATCCCATGGACTGCAACATGCCAGGCTTCCCTGTCCATCACCAACTCCCAGAGCCTACTCAAACTCATATCCACTGAATCAGTGATGTCATCCAACCATCTCATCCTCTGTTAGCCCCTTCTCCTCCTGCCTTCAATCTTTCCCAGCATCAGGGTCTTTTCCAATGAGTCAGTTCTTTGTATCAGGTGGCCAAAGTATTGGAGCTTCAGCTTTAGCATCAGTCCTTTCAGTGAATATTCAGGACTGATTTCCTTTAGGATGGACTGGTTGGATCTCCTTGCAGTCCAAGGGACTCTCAAGAGTCTTCTCCAACACCACAGTTCAAAAGTATCAATTCTTTGGCACTCAGCTTTCTTTATGGTCCAACTCTCAGATCCATACATGACTACTGAAAAACCATAGCTTTGACTAGACAGACCTTTGTTGGTAGAATAATGTCTCTGCTTTTTCATATGCTATCTAGGTTGGTCATAGCTGATCTTCCAAGGAGCAAAGGTCTTTTAACTTCATGGGTGCAGTCACCATCTGCAGTGATTTTGGAGTTCCCCAAAGTAAAGTGTCTCACGGTTTCCATTGTTTCCCCATCTATTTGCCATGCATTGAGGGGACTAGATGCCATGATCTTAGTTTTTTGAATGTTGAGTTTTGAGCCAACTTTTTCACTCTCTTCTTTCACTTTCTTCAAAAGGCTCTTTAGTTCCTCGTGTTTTATGCAGCAATGTAAAATCAGAGCTCTATTGTTCTTCTGTAGTTCATAACATCCATTCAGATTGGATTATAGAACAAATTACAACTGACTGTAAAGCTAGTCTGAGATAGTTCACGTTGGAATATACCTTATCCACAAATGCCTTCTCTCATCTAAAGACCTGAATTGATGGGTTAAAGAAGACTGAGCAGGAAGATAGAAGTAGTACAAGCACGAGATCAGAACCAAGTTATTTGGGTACGCAAAAGTAAAAGCAGGAGCTTTGAATGGTCAATCCAACAGTTCAAATTAACTTTCATAGTTCTTACCTATGTGTATGTCTATGCTCAGTCATTTCAGTCATGTATGACTTTTTGCAACCTATGGACTAGAGCCTGCCAAGGTCCTCTGTCCATGGGATTCTCCAGGCAACAATTCTGGAGTGGGTTGCCATGGCCTCCTCTGGGGGCATCTTCCTGACCCAGGAATTGAACCCACGTCTCTGGTATCTCCTGCATTGCAGGCAGGGTGTTTAACCACTAAACCACCTGGGAGGCCCCATGTGTGTATCTGAAGAGTTATAAATGCTGATACCCTATCATTGGGCCAAGAGCCACTCCTAGATACTGAGACACCAAGAAACATACTGCGTCTTTACTATTAGCTGCAGGAACATCTCAGAAATTATGGCCTCATTGCTTTTACTTAGTATAAAGTTGCCAAGTAAGGGGAAGAAGGAGGAGGAACAGAAATCCACTCCAGTGTTCTCGCCTGGAAAATCCCATGGACAGAGGAGCCTGGTGGCCTTCAGTCCATGGAGTAGCAAAGAGTTGTGACTGAACATGAGTACAAGGGAAAGAAAACTCATTTTATTTATTCTTACTATTTCTCCTGTATTACATCATATTACATTGCATTTCAGTTTCTTGAAATAGAGTAGGAAAACAAAACAAAAAAGGGGGAAATTCTAGAAATCAACATTTTCCATGACAAGAAGTTGAGTGAAAAAATAAGCCACAAATAAGGAAAAGATATTCTTGAGATGCTTTTTCAACCTGCCTCCATTTTAAATAACATTTCACAGTAATCCTTGACAGTTTGGCCAATGACTCCCCAAAATCTCTGAAAAGAGCGGTTCCCAAACTCCTTAGATGAACCATTGTTTGTTTTCTGTTAATTCATGCTTCAGTTCACTTCAGTCACTCTGTCCTGTCCAACTCTTTGCAAACCCATGGACTGCAGCATGCCAGGCCTCCCTATCCATCACCAACTCCCGGAATTTACCCAAACTGATGTCCATTGAGTCGGTGATGCCATCCAACCATCTCATCCTCTGTCATCCCCTTCTCCTCCCACCTTCAATCTTTCCCAGCATCAGGGACTTTTCAAATGAGTCAGCTCTTGGCATCAGGTGGCCAAAGTATTGGAATTTCATTTTCATTGTAATTCATGATTACAATGTCATTTTCTTTAATTACTATTTTGCTTCTTTGCTTGGATAACAAGAAATCATGACTACCTCTTAAAAATTCCCGATCAATCATGTGAATTAACATTTACTTTTCTAACTGAGTTATTATGCTCCTAAATTAAAATCTTCAAAATCTGAAAGTGTCATAATTTTACATCTCACATTAAAATGTGCAATATGGAGGGATCACACAGATAGGCTTTAAAACAACCTATCTGCACACTACATGGGCAATAGAGACATATTTCTATAACTAAATTCAGAGAAGAGCTTATTACAATATATAACAAATAAATTTTATCAACTAACATCTCAAAAACAAATTCAGCATTAGACTTCCATGGCTAGTGTTCCATTTGCTCAGATTTCCTTTCTATTACCTAAGAATGTATTGTTGAGCCCTAGGCTAGACTTTCCCAGTTATTTTTCCTTTATATTATTCCCTCTGTTATATGCATGTATCAGTTCAGTTCAGTAGCTCAGTAGTATCCAACTCTTTGTGACCCTATGGACTGCAATATGACAGGCTTCCCTGTCCATCACCAACTCCTAAGGCTTGCTCAAACTCATGTCCATCGAGTCAGTGATGCCATCCAACCATCTCATTCTCTGTCATCCCCTTCTCCTCCTGCCTTCAATCTTTCCCAGCATCAAGGTCTTTTCCAACAGTTCTTCGCATCAAGTGGCCAAAGTATTGGAGTTTCAGCTTCAGCATTGGTCCTTACAATAAATTTTCAATGAATATTCCTTTAGGATTGACTAGTTTGATGTCCTTGCAGTCCAAGGGCCCTCAAGAGTCTTCTCCAACACCACAGTTCAAAAGCATCAGTTCTTCAGTGCTCAGCTTTCTTTATGGTCCACCACTCACATCCATTTTTGACTACTGGAAAAACCATAGCTTTGACTAGACGGACCTTTGCTGGCAAAGTAATATATATGGCAAGAGATTTTGAGTAGCAGTATCATTTAACATCTCAGCTGTCTCATTGCTTGTTTATTTATACCTCTAAGAGTTCTCTAGACTTCCTCAAGTTAGGGCCTTCTTCTGATCACCCTCTTCAAGGCCCCCTTTACTTCCTTGTTCCTCAGAGTATAGATCAGTGGATTTAGCACAGGAGTGACCACACTGTACATAATGGCAACAGTCCGGTCCTGGTCCATGGAGCTACCCGAGGCAGGAAGAATGTAAATGAAAAAAACAGGGCCAAATAAAAGAACAACCAACATGAAGTGGGAGGCACAAGTAGACAGTGCTTTACGAAGCATTCTGCAAGAATGAGTCTTGAAGAAAAGATAGATAATAATATAGAAATAGGAGAGAAGAATTAGAAAGAATGAGCCCATGGCAATGGTCTCTGTGACAGTATGAAGTAGCCACTCATTGAGGTCAGTGTTCCCACAGGCCAATTCCAGCAATGGCTTAACATCACAGAAGAAATGATGGATGTGGTTGGAACCACAGAAGTTTAAACGAGATGTCATTACTGAGTGCAGTAGGGCATGGAAAAAACCAATGATCCAGACAGTGACAGCCATCTGGGTACAGACCTGATGATTCATGATAACAGTGTAATGAAGTGGTTTGCAGATAGCCACAAAGCGGTCAAAGGCCATCACAGCCAGCAACATGACCTCTGTGCTGCCTAGGAAGTGGAAGAAATGAAGCTGGCTTATGCATCCCAAGAAAGAAATTGCTTTGTGTGTAGAGAGGAAGTTCTCCAGCATCTTTGGCAGAGTCACCGTGGAGTAGCAGATATCTAGACATGACAGATTTCCCAGAAAAAAATACATAGGAGAATGGAGTCTTGGATCAGAGATGACAACCATCAGGATGGCTGCATTCCCAGCCACATTGACAATGTAAGTTGCAAGGAAAATCACAAAGAGAACAGGCTGCAGTACTTGGATGTCTGTCACTCCCAGGAGGAGAAATTCAGTGACTGAGGTTTGATTCAGCATCACTTGAAAGAAAAGACAAATAACATATGGAATGCGATCTCTGATGGAAACAGAGTCCCACAGCTGAGGATTTTCCCATCTAGACAATAATATTTTGAGGAATTGCTATTTAAATAAGGTCACGTGTTGGTTATGGACTGTTACTCAAACCTTTTAAGAATTAGATTTATCATTAATATTTTTCTTTCTTCCAGGAAAGAAAAATGCCAGACTTTCTTAGCCAGACTATCATCTTCTCTGATACAAGTTGCCTTTTATCATCCTAAATCAACTCCAAAAGCAGGTAAATTTTAAGCACTCCACCACAGTGCTATCTCTTGACCTAGGAAGAAACCATCTGAAGTTTTTACTTAAGAAAAATAGACAGTGAGAGAATAATAAGAGCTATAAGGAAATCTGAATCGAGATGCAGACATTGGAGCACTTCCTGTAAAAAGGAATCATTCAAAGTTTGGGAAATCTATGAAAGGAGAAAGATTTGATATGACTAGAATAAAAAAGTGAATCAACTAGGGAACATTTCCAGAGATCCCCAGGGATTATCACTTTTGTAGCTAGAGAAAATTTTGAGAAATTATCTAACCTTTATTACATCTTTGTTGCAGCCTGGCAGGGCAGAGATCAGAACCTGCCCCATGGCAGGAGGGTGCGGCAAACTGCGCCCCTGAGATTGTCCTAGTAAGCATGCCCGATGGACATATGTGGAGCTGGCCGTGCTCTCTGCTCGGCTTCACTGGCTGCCCCTGTGTCCGTCCTCATGGAAACG
Source organism: Bos indicus x Bos taurus (assembly GCF_003369695.1). Taxonomy (NCBI): domain Eukaryota; kingdom Metazoa; phylum Chordata; class Mammalia; order Artiodactyla; family Bovidae; genus Bos; species Bos indicus x Bos taurus. Next base: position 30,318,590 of record NC_040098.1, read on the forward strand.
AAGCAAGATGTTCCTGATTAACAGCAGAGCCTTAATTTTACTTCCTCTTGATGGTGTGCTGATCAAACTCCCCAGTATAGCTTTATCCTATTGATCTCATGTGACTTGTGCCAATAAAAGTGAGGGCTGAAAGGAGCCATCTTGTCTTCCTGCCATGGAGAGCAGGAGGGCCCCCTGACTCCCCACTTGCCAAATATATGCATCTGTTTTTTCATTATGTGCCCCCCCCACCCCCGGGTTTCAGGTCTTTCTCACCTGCTATGCTGGACGCTGCACATCTTTTTTGTAAAGATGGCTTCAGGAATTCAGAGTAGCCTTCCTTGATAGCCATGTATATTTTGTATACTGTTAAACTTTATCACTCCTGATCAAGATACACATATGTCAAACATCGTTTTTGATTCTCTGCTTGCAAAAGAAAATTATATTAAAAAAATTCCCTTGGGGGAAAAATCTTTTCCTAACATTTAAAGAAAATAACAATGAGATTTTCTGCACCAAATATTTATTTCACCGCATCTTGAATATTTATCAATTACATATTTACTTTGGAGACTATCTAGAGATATGGCAATAAAAATGTAGGCAACAAAGAGTCTTCATAATCCACAAAGACAAGGTTCATGGTAAGATAGGCAACAGGTCTAAACAAGAAGACAGAGGATATGGGCAACTCCCCAGCCTGTCTCCTGGTTCATTCTCCTACCTGATTGAGTGTTCAAATTCATAGCTAAGAAGGCTTATCAGATTGACACTTCTGAAAAGTAAATAGTAGAAAAATTTTTGAAAAATAAAGAGTAGAAAAATATTTGATGTGATAGTTTATACTGGAATTACAGCATAGGCTCTTCATCTTCTGAAATCTCTTCTTTCTGAAATTCTGCCTGTCTTTTATGATCCACAGATCTTGAGATATTCAAAGCCTGAGAGAGAGTGTCCCTGGGGTTTGGGAGGATTATTGAAAGAATAAACAAGTTACCTTTCTATACCTGCAATATAAGAGAATTCTCTTTGGGGAATTTCGATCTTGAGTTCCATTTTTTTCCTTATTTTCCTTCCTTACTCTGTTTCTTTCTTAGTTTCATAACCACAGACAGTACAGTTCTCAAGGGCCTCAGGATTTCTTTAATTACCTTTCATTTCCTGGGACAGAGATTTGGATACACTTTCTCATGTTGAGGACTTCCATGGAAAAATGGAAGGAAATCGGGCAATGACCGTTAAGGAATGAGGGCCAGTCAGATCCCATTGATCCATACAGAAAATTGATTATCATTAAAATATTATACTCATTTATTCCTGTGATTCTATGGAAAACAAAAAAGAGGACTAGGAAGAAGTAGTATTGCTTTTGTGCCTTCTAAATCTGACTATTCACCACTGGCAGTAACATTTAAATATTTTCTTTAATTTTGGGATCCCAAAAGCACAAATTTATATCTAGGAGACTGAGGCTGGTCTCTCCAATGTGTATCTTCACTTATTGCTGTACCCTTTAGGTAACAATATTCTTTCTGCTTCATCCAAGGAATACCTATATGCAATGTGACATGGATCCAAGCATCCTAATTATTGTTGTAAATACCATGTACTTTGTCCATCTATCACAGTTCACTTTTGTTGCATTGCAGTTCATTATATATTCATCACAATAATTGCTTCTTATAGTATTCCATGAATATAATATAAATAAATAATTATTGTGTGCTCATTGTTTAAGTTATTTTTCTGTTTTCACATGTCTGTATTTCTGTCCTTCCTTGACAATCTCTACATCTTTAAAGGGATGCCAAAATTGCTGGAAGACTCCGTCTCTACTCACAAAGCAATTTCCTTCTTCAGATGCATAAGCCAGCTTCATTTCTTCTACTCCCCAGTGGCATGGGGACTTCAGGTAGGTGGCAAAGAGCGAGCTATAGAAGAGGATGAGCATGGAGAGGTGGGAGGTGCATGTGGTCAGGGCTTTCTTTTTCCTCTGTGCTGATGGCACCCAAGCTACAGCAAGGAATATATGGGCATAAGAGCTTATGATGCAGAAGAGAGGGCTGATTCCTCAGAGTCCTGTCAGAACCATCATCAGGTCCTCAATGAGGTGGGCATCAGAGCAGGAAAGCCTTAAGAGAGGTTTAAAATCACACACAAAAAATGAGGCATCCCTAGTTAGTACAGAATGATAGATTAGCATCAAGGTTTGGGTCAAAGAGTCGAAGTGGGACACTCCCCATGACCCACCCACCAGCAGCCCACATCTGCAAGGAGTCATTAGGAGTGTATAGTGCAGAGGATGGCAGATGGCAGCATAGTGGTTGATAGCCATGGAAGTCAAAAGCAGGTTGTCCATATCAGCAAACTTCATAGAAATATAATTGGGCCTGACAGAGAGAGAGATTGATCTCTACCACATGGATTGCTGCTCAGTGTTATGTGGTAGCCTGAATGGGAGGACAGTTTGGGGAAGAATGAATACAGATATTGGTATGGCTGAGTCCCTTTGCTGTCTACTTGAAACCTATGTAACATTGTCAATCGGCTATACTCCAATAAAAATAAAACTTAAAAAAAAATAAAAGTCCCTTATGATCCGGCAATCCCACTGCTGGGCATACACACTGAGGAAACCAGAGGGAAAGAGACACATGTACCCCAATGTTCATCGCAGCACTGTTTATAATAGCCAGGACATGGAAGCAACCTATATGCCCATCAGCAGATGAATGGATAAGAAAGCTGTGGTACATATACACAATGGAGTATTACTCAGCCATTAAAAAGAATACATTTGAATCAGTTCTAATGAGATGGATGAAACTGGAACCTATTATACAGAGTGAAGTAAGCCAGAAAGAAAAACACCAATACAGTATACTAACGCATATATATGGAATTTAGAAAGATGGTAACAATAACCCTGTGTATGAGACAGCAAAAGAGACACCGATGTATAGATCAGTCTTATGGACTCTGTGGGAGAGGGAGAGGGTGGGGAGATTTAGGAGAATAGCATTGAAACATGTATAATATCATGTATGAAACGAGTCGCCAGTCCAGGTTCAATGCACGGTACTGGATGCTTGGGGCTGGTGCACTGGGACGACCCAGAGGGAGGGTAGGGGAGGGAGGAGGGAGGAGGGTTCAGGATGGGGAACGCGGGTGTACCTGTGGCGGATTCATTTCGATATTTGGCAAAACTAATACAATATTGTAAAGTTTAAAAATAAAATAAAATAAAAAAAAATAAAAGTGTCTCTTTTGCTGTCTCGCATACAGGGTTGTCGTTACCATCTTTCTAAATTCCATATATATGCATTAGTATACTTTATTGGTGTTTTTCTTTCTGGCTTACTTCACTCTGTATAATAGGCTCCAGTTTCATCCACCTCATTAGAACTGATTCAAATGTATTCTTTTTAATGGCTGAGTAATACTCCACTGTGTATATGTACCACTGCTTTCTTATCCATTCATCTGCTGATGGACATCTAGGTTGCTTCCATTTCCTGGCTATTATAAACAGTGCTACGATGAACACTGGGGTACACCTGTCTCTTTCAATTCTGGTTTCCTCAGTGTGTATGCCCAGCAGTGGAATTGCTGGGTCATAAGGCAGTTCTATTTCCAGTTTTTTAAGGAATCTCCACACTGTTCTCCATAGTGGCTGTACTAGTTTGCATTCCCACCAACAGTGTAAGAGGGTTCCCTTTTCTCCACACCCTCTCCAGCATTTATTGCTAATAGACTTTTGGATCGCAGCCATTCTGACTGGCATGAAATGGTACCTCATAGTGGTTTTGATTTGCATTTCTGTGATAATGAGTGATGTTGAGCATCTTTTCATGTGTTTGTTAGCCATCTGTATGTCTTCTTTGGAGAAATGTCTATTTAGTTCTTTGGCCCATTTTTTGATTGGGTCATTTATTTTTCTGGAGTTGAGCTGTAGTTGTATAGAACAGTCTTTTGGACTCTGTGGGAGAGGGAGAGGGTGAGATGATTTGGGAGAATGGCATTAAAACATGTATAATATCATACATGAAACAAGTCGCCAGTCCAGGTTCGATGCACGATACTGGATACTTGGGGCTGGTGCACTGGGACGACCCAGAGGGATGGTATGGGGAGGGAGGAGGGAGTAGGGCTCAGGATGGGGAACACATGTATACCTGTGGTGGATTCATTTTGATATATGGCAAAACCAATACAATATTGTAAAGTTAAAAAATAAAATAAAATTAAAACATGTGGTCAATCAAAAGAAAAAAAAAAGAATGGCTAAAGAGAATAGAGATAATGACTGTTGGTAAGGATATGGAGAAAAGAGAACCTATGTTCACTAGCTTGGGGAATGTGAATTGGTATAGACACTATTGAAAACATCATGAATATTTCTCAAAAGATTAAAAATGGAAGTGCCAAAAAAAAAGTTTACTCTTGACATTTTATTTCAGTTTTATGAAATGATGATTACTGTCAAATTATTTCCAAGATTCTTTAATTCACAATGAACAGATCAATTTTCCTGACTTCCAAAAAGAAAATTAACCTGATTTAATGAAAATGCTAGCCAATCTCCACAATAATAAAAAGTGCATTCAAATGTTAAAAAAAAGAAAGAAAGAAAGAAAGAAAGGACTCTTGTTCTTTAAAAAAAAAAAAAAAACAAAACTTAATTTTTCTGTTTATTTATTTATTAGTGGCTATGCCGTAGCAATGGCAACCCACTCTAGTACTCTTGCCTGGAAAATCCCATGGACAGAGGAGCCTGATAGGCTGCCGTCCATGGGATCGCTAAGAGTCAGACACGACTGAGCGATTTCACTTTCATTTTTCACTTTCATGCATTGGAGGAGGAAATGGCAACCCACTCCAGTGTTCTTGCCTGGAGAATCCCAGGGACAGCAGGGCCTGGTGGGCTGCTGTCTATGGGGTCGCACAGAGTCGGACACGACTGAAGCAACTTAGCAGCAGCAGCAGCAGCAGCATGCTGTGCGGCATGCAGGATCTTAGTTCCCCGACCAGGGATCAAACTTGTGACCCCTGCACTGGGAACATGGAGTCTTAATTACTGGACTTCCAGGGAGGTCTCAGGACTTTTGGACTTTTTAATTTTTTTGAATATAGAATATTTTATATTATTTTTAAATTAATTTATTTTAATTGGAGGATATTACTTTACAATATTTGAGATTTTTGCCATATATCAACATGAATCGGCCACAGGTATACATGTAAAAAAAAATAAAATAAAAAATAAAAGTGAAAGTTGCTCAGTCGTGTCTTACTCTTTGCGACCCCATGGACTATATAGTCCATGGAATTCTCCAGGCCATAATACTGGAATGGGTAGCCTTTCCCTTCTCCAGGGGATCTTCCCCAACCCAGAGACTGAACCCTGGTCTCCCGCATTGTGGGCAGATTGTTTACCAGCTGAGCCACAAGTGAAGCCTGAGAATATTGGAGTGGGTAGCCTATCCCTTCTCCAGTACATTTTCCCAACAATGGGGTAAAACCAGGGTCTCCTGCATTGCAGGCACATTCTTTACCAACTAGCTATGAGGGAAGCCTAAAATAATAATAATAATAAATGGAAATAAATAAAAAGAAAAAAGAAAGGTAATATAATAATATAATTCTCTGTGCTACACAATGTATCCTTGTTGCTTATCCATTAAAAAAGAAAAGAGATAAGCAACCAGGATACATTGTATAGCAGATAGAATTATAGTGATTATCCTGTAATAACTTTTAATGGAGCATAATCTGTAAAAATAATGAATGACTATGCTGTACACTTGATAGTAGGATAATATTGTAAATAAACCATAATTCAATTTAAAAAAGATAAAAGAAACTAAACTTGCTAAGAAACTAGATCTCAATTGTTCCCACAGTTACTCATTAGAGAAAAACCTGGAGAAATTTTTCTTGAGAAAATTTCCTATAGATAGGGTTGAGGAATAAAATCAACAATTAAGCAGAAGCCGAATATTGATTTGGAAATGAAATTAGAAAGATTACTTAAAACTTGACAATTTCTGCCTCATTACTGCCCTGTCTCCTTAAGTAAGAATAGTTGGAAGAGACTGACATACAGGCATAAACTGTTATATATGTCCTTTTATTTTGATTGTTCTGAGAATTTCTGTCATGAAAATGTATCGCAGTTGATCAAATTATTTTCATACATCTATAAAGTCATCTCAGTTGAGACCTGTAACACCATTAAACAGAGTCAGTGCTTCCCTGCTGTACTCTTCCCAATTTCTGGATCACAGAATAATGCGGTTGAATTAAATAAGTGCTTAACCTTCTGTGTTTAGGGTGACAGTGTATCATGCAGCTATAGGTAATCATGTGCTCCTCTATAGTTTACAGCCTCCATGTAGGTTGGCTTATGTCAAAAATTTTGTTCAACAGAAATTCTGAGACAGTCCAGAGTGTAAGATATCTTGCCCCCACATACAGTCTTTTATTAACAAAACTGAAATTAAGAGGCCAAAGAAGGTAGAATTGGAAGATAGAAGAAACATGTGAGTAAGATCAGAACCAAATTCTTTAGATTTACAAAAGTGAATGTAAACAATTTGAATAGTCTATCAGCTCAAAATATTCTTTTACAGTCTTACTTGTCTGTATCTCTATTTAATGTTTTTTTTATTGGCTGTGCTCCCTGGCTTTGTGGTATCTTAGTTTCCTAACCAGGGATTGAACCTGGACCCTCGAGAAAGAAAGTGCAGACTCTTCACCACTGAACTGCCACAGCATTCTTTATCTCTAAATAGTTTTAAGTGCTGGCCCCCACCATGGTTTCAGGTCCAGTGGTATTTCTAGGACCTTAGAAAGTGAGGAACATAGTAATTCTTGTGAATTAGCTCCAAAAATACTTCTGCAATTACTATTTAATAGTTTTCACTTGGTATAAGTTTGGTGACAGAAAAGAAAAACAAGACAAAAACTTTTTATGAATTCTTCCTATTTCATTGGAGGAGGCAATGGCAACCCACTCCAGTACTCTTGCCTGGAAAATCCCATGGATGGCAGAGCCTGGTAGGCTGAGGTCCTTGGGGTCCCTAAGAGTTGGACACGACGGAGCGGCTTCATTTTCCCTTTTCACTTTCATGCCCTGGAGAAGGAAATGGAAACCCACTTCAGTGCTCTTGCCTGGAGAATCCCAGGGATGGGGGAGTGTGGTTGGCTACTGTCTATGGGGTCGCACAGAGTCAGACACGACCGAAGCGACTTAGCAGCAACAGCAGCATATTTCATTGGTATTACATCATAATATATCATGTTACAGTCTGTGAAAATAAGTATAGAAATAAAAAAACTAAGTAAAAAGGAAGAATTTTGAAACTCAATTTTCCATGGCCAGAAATTGAGGGGAAAATAACATAATAATGAACTAGAAAGATATTCCTGAGATTTTTTCAAGCTGACTCCACTTTGAACAATATTTTACAGTGATCTTTGACAGGTTATTCAATTGAATTATTAAATATCTTTGGAGTCAGAGTTCACAAAACTCTTTAGCTAAACCATTAGTTACACTACCTGTATTAATTAGAACTCAGACTACTGTTTATTTTAATAACTTGCCTCTCTGCTTAGAGAAAAAGAAATCATGACATGCTGCTTAAAAATGTCCTTTAATTCATATGTGAGTTTACGTTTTCTTTCTTGTGGAGTCCATGGCCCTAAATTAAAATCCTTAAAGTGTAGCAGTTTAAGAAAACAGTTTAAAGTGTAATAATTTTTAAAAATTATTTTATTTTTTGGCTGTGCCATGCAACATGTGGGATCTTAGTTTCCTGATTAGGGACTGAACCTGTATCTTCTGCACTGGGAGCTTGGAGTCTTAACCACTGGGCCACCAGAGAAGTCCCTGAAACAGTATAGTTTTATTATTTACACTATGATATGTTAACTTGCAGGGAACACATAGGTAAACATACTTAAGTACTATCCAACTATACGACGTATGAGTAATTGAGGCAAATTTCTGTATCTGATTTTATTCAAGAACACAAAAAATAGATAACAAATCATTTTTATCAACTGATATCTCCAAAACAAATTCAACAATCGAATTCAATGAGCAGTATCCCATTTATTCAAGTTTTCCTTATATTATATAGGAATGCATTGTTTAACATGACTTACTGGATTTTCCATTTATTATTCTTTTAGACAGTTCCTTTTGTTTCACAGATAGTAAACACTCTGCAAAGCAGAATAATTCCATATCTCCAGTTTCTCATTGCCTGTTAATTTATGCCTGAGAAGAGTTCTCTAAACTTCTTCAAGTCATTGACTCCTTGAAATCACCCTCCTCAAGGCCCTCTTTACTTCCTTGTTCCTCAAAGTATAGATCAGTGGATTTAGCACAGGAGTGACCCCATTGTACATAAGGGCACTGATCTGATCCTGGTCCATGGAGCTACTTGAGGCAGGATGAATGTAAACAAAAACACCAGGGACGTGGAAAAGAACAACTACCACGAAGTGGGAGGCACACGTAGACAGTGCTTTACGAAGCATTCTGCAAGAATGGGTCTTGAAGAAAAGATAGATAATAATATAGAAATAGGACAGGAATGTTAGAAAGCATGCACCCGTGGCAATTGTACCTGTGACATTATTGACCAGCCACCAGTTGAGCTCGGTGTTCCCACAGGCCAACTTGAGCAATGGCTTAACATCACAGAAGAAGTGATTAATCTGGTTGGAATCACAGAAGTTTAAGTGTGAGGTCATTACTGAGTGCAGCAGGGCATGGAAAAAACCAATGATCCAGACAGTGACAGCCATCTGGATACAGACTTGATGATTCATGATAAGAGTATAATGAAGTGGTTTGCAGATGGCCACAAAGCGGTCAAAGCCCATCACGGCCAGCAACATGGCCTCTGTGCTGCCCATGAAGTGAAAGAAATGAAGCTGGCTTATGCAGCCCAAGAAAGAAATTGCTTTGTGTGTAGAGAGGAAGTTCTCCAGCATCTTTGGCAGACTCACTGTGGAGAAGCAGATATCTATACATGCCAGGTTTCCCAGGAAAAAATACATAGGAGAATGGAGTCTTGGATCAGAGGTGACAACCATCAGGATGGCTCCATTCCCAGCCACATTGACAATGTAAATTGCAAGGAAAAGCACAAAGAGAACAGGCTGCAGTACTTGGATGTCTGTCACTGGCAGGAGGAGAAATTCAGTGACCGATGTTCGATTCAGCATCACTTGAAAGAAAAGACAAAATAACATGGAATGTGATCTCTGATGGGGACCGGAGTCCTCCTGCTGAGAATTTTCTCACCCAGACAATAATATTTTGAGAGAGAGCACTGCTATTTAAATACTCCCAGCATCACAGGTTGTACAATATTTGGACCACTAGATTATTAAATATTGAAGTTACATGGTGTTTGTGGACTGTTACTCAAACACTTTTTAAAATTAGATTTATCAATATTTTTCTTTCTTCCAGGGATTCAGAGCATGTTGCCAGCCTACCCTCTTCTCTAATAACACTTGTGTTTTATCATCCTAAGATCTAACAGAGAGTCAATTTTTAAATAGTCCACTACGCTGCTTTTTCTTAACAAAGTAAGAACTCATTTGACTTACTTAAGATAAATAAACAAAGACAGAACAGTAAGAGCTCTAAGGAAACTGAAATAGAGATGCAAACTATGGAATGCTTTCTGTAAAAAGGAAACATTTTAAGTTTGGGAAATCCTTGAAAGGAAAAGAAAAAGATTTGATGTGACTAGAATTAAAAAGTGGATTCAGTAGGGAACATTTCTAGCAATCCCATGGGATTCTCACCCTTATAGCTAGAAAAAATTTTGAGTAAATATCTAACCATTATTTCAGCTTTATTGAAGGCTGGCTTCCAGGTATTCAGAGTAGCTTTCCTTGATAACCATGTATGGTTTTATATTATTAAACTTTATCACTCCTGCTTAAGAGATGCATGATATGCCAAATATCATTTTTGGTTCTCTCCCCTCAAAACAAAATTGTTTCAAAAATCCTTGGGGAAGAGAACCATTTCCTAACATCTAAAGATAATAGTAATCAGACTTTATGTACCAAATGATTTATTTCACTGCATCCTGAATATTTAAAGATCACATATTTACCCTGGAGAACACTTAGAGAAAGGCAATAAAAATGTAGGCAGTAAAGAGCCTTCATAATCCACAGACACAATGGGGAGTCCATCATAAGATAGGAAACTAGCCCGAAATCCTGGGCATTCAACTTCAATACTAGCAAGAAGGCAGACAATAAGTGCAACTCCCCAGCCTGTCTCCTGGCTCATTCTCCTACCTGTTTGAGTGTTCAAGTTCACCGCTAAGAAAGCTTACCAGGTTGACACTCCTGTAAAGTAAATAGTAGAAAAACATTAAGAAAAATAAAGAGTAAAAATATATTTGAAGTGACAGCTTATATTGGGACCAAGTACATAAGCTCTTCATCTTCCAAAACCTCTTCTTTCTGAAATTCTGCCTGTCTTTTATGTTCCACAGATCTTCAGACAAACCCTAAGAGAGAATATCCCAGGGGTTTGGGAGGCTCTTTCTATACCTGCAGTATGAGAGAATTCTCCTTGGGGATCTCCTATCTTGAGTTCCATTTTTGTTTTTTTCCATCATTCCTATTTTCTTTCCTTACTGTACTTCTTTCTTAGTTTAAGAATCACTGACAGTATAGGTCTCAATGACCTACGTTTTCTTTCCCCCCCAAACTTTAAACTTTCTTTTTTTAATTGGAGTTTAGCCAATTAACAATGTTGTGGTAGTTTCACATGAAGAGTGAAGGGACTCAGGTCATACAAGTAAATGTATCCATTCTTCTCTTCCAAGTTCCCCTCGCATCCTGGCCAGCACATAACACTGAGAGAGTTCCATGTGCCATGCAATAGGTTCTTGTTGGTTATACATTTTAAATATAGCAGTGTGTACACAACCATACCAAAGCCCTTAACTATCCCTTCCCCTGGCACCCATAAGTTCATTTTCTAAGTCTGTGAGTCTTTTTCTGTCCCACAAGTAGGTTCATTTGTATCATTTCTTTGAAAGTCCACATACAGGGGATGTCATATGATACTTCTTCTCTGACTTACTTCACTTAGTACTGCACTCTCTAAAATTACTTTTCACTTCCTGGGACAGAGGGATGGATACACTTTCTCATCTTGGGGACTGCTCTGGGAGAATTCTATATAAAATGGAAGGAAATTGGGTGATGACAGTTAAGGAATGAGCGCCAGTCACATCCTATTGATCTGCACAGAAAGATGATTATCGTTTAGGTATTCTGCTGCTGCTAAGTCGCTTCAATCGTGTCCGACTCTGTGAGACCCCATAGACCGCAGCCCACCAGGCCCCGCCGTCCCTGGCATTCTCCAGGCAAGAACACTGGAGTGGGTTGCCATTTCCTCCTCCAGTGCATGAAAGTGAAAAGTAAAAGTGAAGTCGCTCAGTCGTGTCCAAATCTTAGCGACCCCATGGACTGCAGCCTACCAGGCTCCTCTGTCCATGGGATTTTCCAGGCAAGAGTACTGGAGTGGAGTGCCATTGCCTTCTCCGTTAGGTATTCTACTCATTTATTACTGTGGTTCTATGGAATAAAAAAAGAGAGGAATGAGGAGAAGCGGTAATGCTTTTGTTCCTTCTTAGTGTGACACTTCACTGTTGATGTCTTTTTTTTTTTTTTAATTGATTTGTTTATTTTTGGCCGCACTGAGTCTTCACTGCTGTGCGCAGCCTTTCTCCAGCTGCTGTGAGCCCAGGCTACTCCCTCGTTGTGGTGCATGGGCTTCTCATTGCGGTGGCGTCTCGGGTTGCAGAGCATGGACTCTAGAGGATGCCGGCTTCAGTAGTTGTGGTTCTCAGGCTCTAGAGCTTGGGATCAAGAGTTGTGGCACACGGGATTAGCTGCTCAGCAGCATATACGATCTTCCCGGACCAGTAATCAAATCTGTGTCCCCTGCATTGGCAGGCAGATTCTTAAGCACTGGAACACCAGGATTCTCCTACTGTTGGTATTAACACTCAAATATTTTCTTTTATTTTGGTATCCCAGACCTCACACTTCTCCCTAGGAGAATGAGGCTGATATCGCCAATGTGTGTCTTCTTCACTTCTTGCTCTCTGCTTTAGTAGTAGTATTGTATCTGCTTCATCCGAGGAATATCTATATGCAATCCAACATCTATCCAGGCTTTCTAATTGCCATTACAAATGCAATGTACTTTGTCCACCTTTCAATTGTGTTTCATTTTTGCCGAAGTTCATAATATATTCATCACATTAATAATTTCTTAATTATTAATTTCATCAGCAGCTTAACAGGCTCACTGTCTCTACTCTCTATTACTAATGCCCATGCCATCAGCATCCATGCCATCGGCATCTGAAATACATTTTGGAAAGGTAAGTGTATACATATAGCTGATTCATCTGGCTGTACAGCAGACTAACACAACATTGTAAAGCAATTATACTCCAATAAAAAAAAAAGTGCATTCAGGAGAGCCACCATGGTGACTCCTTTCCAGTCTCCTTGGCTGGTTACTGCTCTTCCTCCTTATCATTCACTTTTGTGCATCTCCTCTTCTCTGTCTTCTAGTTCTGTGCTTTATATATCTATAAACAGATAACTCTCAAGTTATACTTCTAATTTCAACTTATTTTCCTAACTCTGGCTTATATATTTAACTTCCAACTAGGCAGTTCTACAGTAGCTGTCTTAACCGTTAAGATATTTTCTTTCAGCTGGCTTGATTTACATTACTGCATTGGAAACAGATACACAAATCTGTTAGACTGTCACAGTCTAACAGACACAATCACATAGACTGTCAACCTTATGCAGTCCACCAAGTGCAGAACTTGAACTCTCTATAGTCCACTTTGAAGGCTGATCCTATTACTCCATTTGCCAAATGACAGCTTCAACACTTGCCTCTGGCTACCCCAATCTCTATAAACAATGACCTTGGAATTCTCCATTCTATCCAATGATATTGGTGAGTAGATGGAAAGAGCAAAGGAGCCAGGGCCTTGGAATACACTGATGAGACCAGGTAAAAATAATGTAGTTTAGAAGCTGGGCATTATCAAGCTTTCTCTCTCTTGAACCAGAAGGATTTTGAGGAAGAAATCATTTTGGCCTTAGAGATCAGTTCCCAGAGTTACTCATTAGAGAAAAACCTGGAGGAATTGTTTCTTGAGAAAATTTCCTATAGATAGGGCTGAGGACTAAAATCAATAAACAGAAGTCTAACACTGATTTGGACATAAAATCAGAAAGATTACTTAAAACTCACAATTTCTGTTTAGTCACTGCCCTGTCTCCTTATATAAGAATAGCTCAAAGAGACGGCCATACAGTCATAACGTTAACATTATATGTGTTTTTTTTATTTTTATTGTTCTGAGAACATTTATCATACAAATACATTGAAGTTAAACAAATTATTTCATTCATCTGTTTATAAAGTCATCTCAGTTGAGACCTGAAACATTAAATAGAGTCAGTGCTTTTCTGTTGTACTTTCCCCAATTTCTGAATCACCGAATAATGCAGTTTAATTAAATAGGTGTTTACCCATCTGTGTTTAGAGCATGTCATAAAGCAATAGGTAACCATGTGCTCCTCTACAGTTTACAGTCTCTACGAAGCTTGGATTATGTCAAAAATTCCGTTCAATAGAAATTCTGTCTGAGATAGTGCAGGATGTAAGATGCCTTCTCCCACACACATTCCTTTATAAACAAAATTGGAATCAAGAGACCAAAGAAGGTAGAAGTGGAAGATGGAAGAACCATGTGAGTCAGGTTAGAACCAAATTTCTTGGGTTTACAAAAGCAAGCAGTCTGTCTGTGACCTCAAACTATCCTTTTATAGTCTTGATTTATCTGTCTGTATCTCTATTTTATTTATTTATTATTCCTATCTTTTATTTATTGACTGTGTTACCTGTTTTGTGGGATCTTAGTTTCCCAACCAGGAATTGAACCTGTGTCTTTGGCAGGGAAAATATGGAGTCCTAAACACTGGACACCAGGGAATTCTGTATCTCTAAATAGTTGTAAGCATTGGCACCCACCATGGTTTCAGATTCAGCGGCACATCTAGGAACTTAGAAAGTGAGGAACATAGTAATTCTTGTCTATTAGCCTCCAAACATACTTCAGCAATTACTATTTAATAACTTTCACTTAGTATAGCTTGGTGGCAGGTAAGGAAACAAGACAACATTTTTGATGAATTCTTTATATTTCACTGGAATTACATCATATTATATCACATTACAATCTGTGAAAATATGTATAGAATTCAAAGAACAAAATAAATGATAGGGAACGTTTTGAAACTCAATATTCATGACCAAAAATTGAGAGGAAGATAACATGCTAAAAGCTAAAAATGTATTCCTGAGATTTTTTTTAAACTGACTATACTTTTAACAATATTTTACAGTAATCTTTGACAGGTTGTCAGTTGACTTATAATACATCTTGGCAGTCAGAGTTCACAAACTCTGGATAAACCATTGGTTGCTTTACCTCTGTTAACTAGAACTGACAGCAATACTTGTTTTAATTACTTGCCTCCCCGCTTAGAGAAAAAGAAATCACGACATACTGATTAAAAATGTCCTTTCACTCCTGTGTGAGTTAATATTTACTTTTCCATTTGAGCCCATGATCCTAAATTCAAATCCTTAAAGTATAATGGCATAATAATTTTATTGTTAACATTATAATATGTTAACTTGCAGGAAACACACAGATAAACTGGCCTAAGCACTTTCCAGCTATACAGTGTATGAGTAACTGAGGCAAATTTCTGTACCTGATTTTATTTAACAGCACAAACATGACAGATCAGTTGTGTCAACCAATATCTCCCAAACAAATTCAACTTTCAGATTCCATGGAGAGTGTACAATTGTTCAAATTTCCCTTTATTACCTAGGAATGCACTGTTTAATGCAACTTACTGGGCTTTTTCATTTCTTTTTTCTTTATACTATTCCTTCTCTTTCATAGGCTTCTCAGGTGGGACTAGTGGTAAAGAACCACCTGCTAATGCAGGAGACATAAGAGATGTGAGTTCAATCCCTGAGTCTGGAAGACCCGTGGAGGAGGAAATGGCAACCCACTCCAGTATTCTTGCCTGGAGACTCCCATGGACAAAGGAGCCCAATAAGCTACAGTCCAAGGGTCGCAAAGAGTCAGACACAACTGAAACAACTTAGCACACATGCACTCTGTTTTACAAAGAGTAAACCATTTGAGAAGAGGTCTAAACTCGCTATCTCCAGTTTCTCATTACCTATTTATTTATGCCTCTGAAGAGTTCTTCAGATATCTTCAAGTCAAAGCCTCCTTCACATCACCCTCCTCAAGGCCCCTTTTACTTCCTTGTTCCTCAAAGTATAGATCAGCGGATTTAGCACAGGAGTGACCACACTGTACATAATGGCAATGATCTGATCCTGATCCACGGAGCTACTTGAAGCTGGATGAATGTAAACAAAATCAACAGGGACGAAGAAAAGAACAACTACCGAGAAATGGGAGGCACACGTAGACAGTGCTTTATGAAGCATGCTGCAAGAATGGGTCTTGAAGAAAAGATAGATAATAATATAGACATAGGACAGGAATGTTAGAAAGAATGAGCCCATGGCAATGGTGCCTGTGACAGTATTGAGCAGCCACTCATTGAGCTCAATGGTCCCACAGGCCAACTCCAGCAATGGCTTAACATCACAGAAGAGGTGATGGATATGGTTGGAACCACAGAAGTTTAAGTGAGAGGTCATTACTGAGTACAGCAGGGCATGGAAAAAAACAATGATCCAGACAGTGACAGCCATCTGGATACAGACTTGATGATTCATGATAAGAGTATAATGAAGTGGTTTACACATAGCCACAAAGCGGTCAAAGCCCATCATGGCCAGCAACATGGACTCTGTGCTGCCCAGGACATGGAAGAAATGAAGCTGGCTTATGCATCCTAAGAAAGAAATTGTTTTGAGGGTAGACAGGAAGTTCCCCAGCATCTTTGGCAGAGTCACTGTGGAGTAGCAGATATCCAGACATGACAGGTTTCCCAGGAAACAGTACGTAGGAGAATGCAGTCTTGAATCAGAGATGACAACCATCAGGATGGCTCCATTTCCAGCCAAGCTGACAATGTAAGTTGCAAGGAAAATCACGAAGAGAACAGGCTGCAGTTCTTGGATGTCTGTCACTCCCAGGAGGAGAAATTCAGTGACTGAGGTTTGATTCAGCATCACTTGAAAGAAAAGAGAGAATAACATATGGAACGCTATCTCTAATGGAAACCAGTGTCCCGCAGCTGAGGATTTCCCATCTAGACAATAGCATTTTGAGGTAGAGCAGTGGTGTTTTAAATAGTCTGAGTATCACAGATTATAGAATATTTGGACCACTAGATTATTAAATATTAACATTATATGCTGTTTATGGACTTTTACTCAAACACTTTTGTTTTTTATTTGACATATCTTCTCAAATATATATGTATAAATCTTTTAAAGTGAAAATCTTTTCTTTTTCCAGGGATTTAGAGCAAATTGCCAGCCTACCATCTTTTCTGATAAAGACTTGTCTTTTATCATCCTAAAATCTAACAGAGGGTAAATTATTAAGCTCTCCACCACACTACTGTCTCTTGACTTAGTACAAAATCATTTGAAGGGTATTAAACCTAAGAAAATTTGACAGTGAGGAAATAATAAGAGCTATAAAGAACTCTGAATGGAGATGTAAACATTAGAGTCCTTGCTATTAAAAGGAATCATTCAATATTTGGGAAACCCATGAAAGGAGAAGATAAAGATATGATGTGACTAGAATAAAAAAGTGCATTTAGTAGGGAACATTTCTAGAAATCCCATGAGATTATCACCTTTAAATGCAGTGAGAATTTTGAGAAATTATTTAATGTTAATACACATTTATTGAAGGTTGGCTTTAGGAATTAAGAGTAACTTTCCTTGATAGCCATGTATATATTGTATATGGTTAAACTTAATCATTCTTACTTATGATACACATATGCCGAGCATTGCTTCTGGTTCTCTACTTACAAAACAAAATTGTATCAAAAATTCACTTGTGGTAAAAAAAACTTTTTCCTAACATTTAAAGAAAAAAGCAATCAGACTTTCTGCACTAAACATTTATTTCACTGCATCCTGAATATTTATCAACTATATATTTACTTTGAAAAATATCTAGAGATATGGCAAAAAAAAATGTAGCTAGTAATAAGTCTTTATAATCCACAAACACAATATCCATCATAAGATAGGAATTCAGCTCTAAATCCTTGGCATGTAAATTTAATACAGACAGGAAGACAGAGATGGGCAACTCTCCAGCCTGTCTCCTGGTTCATTCTCCTACCTGATTGACTGTTCAAATCCACAGTTAAGAAGGCTTCTCAGGTTGACATTCCTGAAAAGTAAATAGTAGAAAAAAATTTAAATGAATAGAGTAGAAAAGTATTTAACATGATAGCTTATATTGGAATTATAGTATAAGATCTTCATCTGCCGAAACCTCTTTCTAAAATTTTGCCTGTCTTTCATGATCCACAGATCTTTAGATACACAAACCCTGTGAGAGAGTGTCCCTGGGGTTTGGGAGGATTTTTGAAAGAATAAACAAGTTACCTTTCTATACTTGCAATATAAGAAAATTCTCCTTGGAGGATTCCTATCTTGAGTTCCATTTTTTTCATTGGTCCTATTTTCTTTCCTTATTATGTTTCTTTCTCAGGTTCAGAACCATAGACAGTACAGTTTCAAGAGCCTCAGGAATTCTTAAATTACCTTTCATTTCCTGGGACAGAGAGATGGATATACTTTCTCATCTTGGGGACTTCCCTGGAAAAACTTTGTATAAAATGCTAGGAAATTGGGCGATGACAGTTAAGGAATGAGGGCCAGTCATATCCCATGGATCCATACAGAAAGATGATTATCTTTTAAATATTCTACTAATTTTTTACTGTGGTTCTATGGAAAACAAAAAAAAGAAAGAGGGAGAAGTAGTATTGCTTCTGTTCTTTCTAAATCTGACTCTTCACAGTTAGTAATACTGTTAAAATATTTTCTTTAATTTTGGGATCCCCAAAATTCATATTTCTCTCTATGAGAATGAGACTTGTCTCTCCAAAGTATCTTCACTTCTTGCTGTATCATTTGTGTTCAGTTGCTCAAGTCATGTCTGGCCCTTTAGGCCCCAATGGACCCAGCAGTCTCCTCTGTCCATGAGATTTTCCCAGCAAGAACACTGGAGTGGGTTCAGTGGGTTCACTGCAGTGGGAGTTGTCATGCCCTCCTCCAGGGGTCTCCCCAACCTAGGGCTCAAACCTGCTTTTCCTGCATTGCAGGCAGTTTCCTTACTGCTGGGCCATTGGGGAAGCCCTGCTGTATCTTTGGTGCAAAAGTAGTTGCGGTTTTTGCATTGTTGTTTGATATTGTAATGCATTCTTAAATTAGTGTTCTCAGCTGGTAAAGAATCCACCTGCAATGTGGGAGACCTGGGTTTGATCCTTGGGTTGGGAAGACACCCTGAAGAAGGGAAAGGCTACCCACTCCAACAGTCTGCTCTGGAGACTTACAAATAAATAAACATTTATCATTGGGAATTTTTGGTTGTATTCAATTTTTTTTCTATAAAAGTATTATTGATATTCAGAATTTACCTTGATACATTCTTTATGGATTGATTGCTGTGCCTAAAGACATTGATATTTTAAAAATTATTTAAAGCGAACGCACTTTACTTTTTCATTTTAACGTTTAATGTAGAAAATTTTAAACATTCAGAAAAATGCAGACAGTGGTGTAAACCCTCCTGTAGCTATCATCCTGCTTTGACATCAACATTTTGCCAATATTGTGCCAAATATCTAGATATCCTTTTTTTCTGGAATAATTTAAAGAAAGTTTTAGACATTGTGTATGTATTGTGTTATATAACCTATGCAATCATTCATTTCAAATGTAAATATTTATTATACTCTCAAATTTATGAAGACATTTTTATAAAACATATTCACCATGCCATTATGATACTTCCCACAATTATCAACACAGCACAAAAACACAAAGAAATAGAAGATTCTGAAAAATGAGGCATTAAGAAGGAAAAAATGCGTAGAACCAGTTTCCAGTCTCTTATTCATGGTGATGGTACTGGCAGTATTGATAAGGAAAGAGCTGAAGATGGTAATTTGTAACGTGATGCTAATGACAAAAAAATGATACTGACTATAATAAAGCTGATGGTGAGAATCTTCATTATTAAACCAGTGATAGCCATGGAAATGATGGTCAAAATGGTGGTAATGATGAGAACAGATGACTAAGTTTCAACACTATTAGTGTTATAAGTCAACTTTAAAGAAGAGCTCATCCAATCCACTCAAGTATTCTATTTTTAGCTAATATACCTCATTATATATATTATAATATAATATTTATGGTATTATGTATATGAGAAGGAAATGGCAACCCACTCCAGTATTCTTGCCTGGAGGATACCATAGACAGAGGAGCCTAGAGGGCTACAGTCCATGGGGTTGCAAAAGTCCTGCATGACTTAGTGACTAAACCACGACAACCTGAAGTGGGCTTCCCTAGTGGATCAGACTGCCTGCAAATGCAGGAGACCCAGATTCGATCCTTGGGTCAGGAAGATCCTCTGGAGAAGGGAATGACAACTCACTCCAGTATTCTTGCCTGGAGAATTCCATGGACAAGAGGAGACTGATGGGCTACAGTCCATGGGGTCACAAAGAGTTGGACACAACTGAGTGGCTAACAATTTCACTTTGATATATTACTGATATATTTTGATATAATAATATAGATAATATATAATATATGAACCTAGAGCTAGCAGTTAAAGGGAGTTCTAACAACTAATTCTCCCAATTTCTGTTTAGTGTTCTTTATGCTATAGCATATCTATACTGTGCAATAGCCTCACTTTATCAGTGTGGTGGTGAAGACTGTGATTTTTTTCCCCCAAAACACTTGTTTCTTGGAATTATTCCTAATGCCATGAGCTTTCTATGCCCAGAACCCTTTTCAGGGAACTCTCCACATCCTTATTTCTTAGACTATAAATGAAAGGATTGAGAGTGGGGGTTACCAGGGCATACATGACAGCAGTACCCAGCTCCCCAGAGGCATGAGAAGCTGACGGGGACTTCAGGTAGGTGGCAAAGACCGAGCTGTAGAAGAGGATGACCATGGAGAGGTGGGAGCTGCATGTGGCCAGGGCTTTCTTTTTCCCCTGTGCTGATGGGACCCGAGCTACAGCAAGGAAAATATGGGCATAGGAGCTTATGATGCAGGGAAGAGGGCTGATTCTTAAGAGTCCTGTCAGAACCATCATTAGGTCCTCAATGAGGTGGGTATCAGAGCAGGAAAGTCTAAAGAGTGGTCCGAAATCACAGAAAAAGTGGGGAATCTATTGATTAGCATAGAATGGGAGCTGGGATAGCAACAGGGCATGGACAAGAGAGATAGAGTGGGGCACTCCCCAAGACCCACCCAGCAGCAGTGCACATCTGTAAGGAGTCATTAGGAGTGCATAGTGCAGGGGATGGCAGATGGCAGCGTAGTGGCTGATAGCTGCGCCCATCAAAAGCAGATTGTCCATATCAGCAAAAACTGCAAAGAAATTTAACTGGGCCAGACACTCAGAGAAGGAGATCAACTGCTGCTGGTCCACAGAGTCTCCAGCATTTAGCGGGCTGTGGTGGTAGTGAAGCAGAGGTCAACCAGGGAGAGCTGGCTGAGGAAGTACATGGGGGTGTGGAGGTGGATATCAGCACCAATAGCCAGCAGCAGTAGGGAGTTTCCTAAGAGACTCAGCAAGTAGAGGGCCAGGAAGAGACCAAAGAGGAGTTGTGGTTTGTCTGGGTCACTGGACAGTCCTGAGAGGACAAAGTCAGGGTTCTTGCTGCAGTTCATTTCAGGTCTTGATGGGTTATAAGAAAAGAATCAGCATGAAGAGGATTCACTACAGTTAGCTAGAACCTTGGATCCTTTCTCTTGGCAATGGGTTTTCCTTATACCACCAATGTGAGGAATGGATAAACAACTAAAATAGCAATGGGGAGGACAAGGGTTGTACCTCACGAAACATGGTCAAATTAAGGAGACATCAAGGTAAGAGAATGAAAGAAACCACAGAGACGTCCTGGAGTTATGAATGCGTAACGAGTTTTCTTAATAAAATTTTGTGTGATTGGTATTTAACTACTTGCTTGTGAATCTGTTTTCTTCTCAAGACCACGAATCTTTCAAGGCAGAAGTGATGTTTCAGTACTTAGCTCAGTGTCTGGCACATAGAAGGGGCTCAATAAATACTCCCACCCACACTCACAGTGACTATTCTAGTTCAAGGTTGTGACTGGCTGGAGAACTGTTATCCTCCTAACTATTTTAACATGGATCTTGCCCCACCCAATTTGTTCTCCATACTGTGGTCAGCGTGATCCTTAAAAAAAAAAAATCTCATCAAGTCACTTCTTTATTTAAAAATTGGTCTCTACCCATGGAACTCTGCTCAAAAATATGTGGCAGCCTGGATGGGATGAGAGTTTGGATGAGAATTCACACAAGTGTATGTATGGCTGAGTCTGTTTACTGTCCACCTAAAAGTATTACAACATTGTTAATTGGCTATAGTCCAGTATAAAATAAAAAGTTTAAAAAAAGAAAATGAAGAAAATAAAATAGATAAGCAACAAGGATATATTCTATAGCACAAAGAATTACAGCCATTATCGTGTAATAACTTTTAATGAAGCATAATCTGTAAAAAATACTGAATTACTATGCTATACACCTGAAACTACTATAATTATTCAGTTCAGTTCAGTTCAGTCAATCAGTAGTGTCTGACTCTTTGCGACCCCATGAATCACAGCATGCCAGGCCTCCCTGTCCATCACCAACTCCCGGAGTTCACTCAGACTCACGTCCATTGAGTCAGTCATGCCATTCAGCCATCTCATCCTCCGTTGTCCCCTTCTCCTCCTGCCCCCAATCCCTCCCAGCATCAGAGTCTTTTCCAATGAGTCAACTCTTCGCATGAGGTGGCCGAAGTATTGGAGTTTCAGCTTTAGAATCAGTCCTTCCAGAGAACAGCCAGGACTGATCTCCTTTAGGATGGACTGGTTGGATCTCCTTGCAGTCCAAGGGACTCTCAAGAGTCTTCTCCAACACCACAGTTCAAAAGCATCAATTCTTCGGTGCTCAGCCTTCTTCACAGTCCAATTCTCACATCCATACATGATCACTGGAAAAACCATAGCCTTGACTAGACAGACCTTTGTTGGCAAAGTAATGTCTCTGCTTTTGAATATGCTATCTAGGTTGGTCATAACTTTTCTTCCAAGGAGTAAGCGTCTTTTAATTTCATGGCTGCGGTCACCATCTGCAGTGATTTTGGAGCCCCCAAAAATAAAGTCTGACACTGTTTCCACTGTTTCCCCATCTATTTCCCATGAAGTGATAGGACTAGATGCCATGATCTTCGTTTTCTGAATGTTGAGCTTTAAGCCAACATTTTTACTCTCCTCTTCCACTTTCACCTAGAGGCTTTTGAGTTCCTCTTCACTTTCTGTCATAAAGGTGGTGTCATCTGCATATCTGAGGTTATTGATATTTCTGAGGCCAATGTTGATTCCAGCTTGTGCTTCTTCCAGTCCAGCATTTCTCATGATGTGCTCTGCATAGAAGTTAAATAAGCAGGGTGACAATATACAGCCTTGAGGTACTCCTTTTCATATTTGGAACCAGTCTGTTGTTCCATGTCCAATTCTAACTGTTGCTTCCTGATCTGCATACAAATTTCTCAAGAGGCAGGTGAGGTGGTCTTGTATTCCCATCTCTTTCAGAATTTTCCACAGTTTCTTGTGATCCACACAGTCAAAGGCTTTGGCATAATCAATAAAGCAGAAATAGATGTTTTTCTGGAACTCTCTTGCTTTTTCGATGATCCAGCGGATGTTGGCAATTTGATCTCTGGTTCCTCTGCCTTTTCTAAAACCAGCTTGAACATCTGGAAGTTCACAGTTCACGTATTGCTGAAGCCTGGCTTTAGAGGAATGCAAATCAAAACTATAATGAGGTATCACCTCACACTTGTCAGAATGGCCATCATTAAAAAGTCTACAAATAACAAATTCTGAAGAGGGTATGGGGAAAAGAGAATTGCCCTACATTGTAGATGGGAACATAAGCTGGTATAACCATAATGAAAAACCATACGAAGTTTTTCTCAAAAAACTAAAAATAGAGCTGCTATAGCATGTATGATTCAGCATTTCCACTCCTGGGTTTATACTCAGACAAAACTATGATTCAAAAAGATGCATGCTCCCTTATGTTCATAGCAGCAGCACTATTTACAATAGCCAAAACATAAACACAACCTAAAAGTCCATGGACAGATGAATGGATAAAGAAGATGCGTTATATAAACTTATATATATTATCATACTAGGTGAAGTAAGGGTGAGATGGTTGGATGGCATCACCAACTCAATGGACCTAAGTATGTGTGGACTCTGAGAGATAGTGAAGGACAGGGAAGCCTGGCATGCTGAGTTCATGGGGTTGCAAAGAGTCAGACACGACTGAGTAACTAAACAGCAACAAAAGTGAAGTAAATCAGAAAGAGATAAATACCGTATGATACCACTTATATATGAAATGTCTGACAAAGCTCATTTGGTTTTGAGCTTCATGTCACCAGCTTCAACTCGCACCACAGTCGATTATCATGTGCTCCCAGCAACACTGTCTGCACTGCATTGCCTTGTATGGACCACGTTCCTTCTCATCATTCTGAGTCAGCTCTTGCTCATCCGTCTAACCTTGGCTCTATTGGTGACTTTCTTAGGAAAGTCTTCTGTGGCCTCTTTGACAAAGACAACCCTTCCTGTCTAGGCTCTTGGTCAATTGTTGAAGTTGTAATATGGAGGATGTAATCACATTTATTTTGTTTAAATATTTAAGTTATTTAGTTAATGTTGGTCTCCCTAACAAGGTTTTCCTCTCTTGTGTATCTCTAGCACTTGGAATGCTAAATATGGTATTTGTCAGAAAATGAATAAATTGGTTAATGAAAAGTGAAGGCAGGAGAGGACAATACATTGTCTTCTTCCAAAAGTCCTCTTCCATTTTAAGAATAAAACTTTTTACCAACAAAATATTGTCGTAGCAACATGGGTTGGAAACATTGATCCATCTAATTCCTTCATCCATCAACTTTAGACCAATGGCTAGAAATTTTATTTCCTATAAAATGTCCTTCATTTCAGACCCTTTCTCATCTTTTAAATTGTTATCCTTTTTGAGCTTTCTCTAATCAACTCACTTCCAGTTAGTTTCACGTTTCATCAGCAGCTTAACATGCTTCACTGTTTCTACTCTGTAGTAACGAAAATCCACGCCATTGGCATCCATGCCATCAGCATCTGAAACAAATTTTGAGGGGGTATGTGCATACATATAGCTTGTTCACATTTCTGTAGAGCAGAAACTACCACAACATTGTGAAAGAAAGTGAAAGTAAAGTTGCCTAGTCATGTCTGACTCTTTGTGACCCTGTGGACTGTAGCCTACCAGGCTCCTCCATCCATCAGATTCTCCAAGCAAGAGTACTGGAGTGGGTTGCCATTTCCTTCTCCATGGAATCTTTCCGACCCAGGGATTGAACCCAGGTCTGCTGCATTGCAGGCAGAGTCTTTACCCTCTGAGCCACCAGGAAAGTCCATTGTAAAGCAATTATATTCTAATTAAAACACATTGTAAAGCAATTATATTCTAATTTAAAAAAATCTGCACTCAGGAGACCCACCTAGTAGACTCCTTTCCAGTCTTCTTGGCTGGTTACTGCTCTTCTTCCTTATTATGTACTTCTGACAGTCTCCTCTTCTCTGTCTTCTAGTTCTGTGCTTTATATAGCTATAAACATATAATTATTCAGTTATGCCTTTAATTTCCACTTATTTTCCTATCTCTAGACTTACATATTTAACTTCCAACTAGACAGTTCTTCAGTAGCAATTTAACACTTTAATATATTTTCTTACAGATGGCTTGATTTATGTACTGCATTGGAAACAGATACACAAAACTTTATGCAGTCCATCAAGTGCAGAACTTGAACTCTCTGTGGTCCACTTGGAAGGCTGATCCCATTACTCTATTTGCCAAATGACGTCTTCAACTCCTGCCTCTGGCTTCCCTAATCTCTATAAACGGTGACCTTAGAAATATTCATCTATCCAATGATATTGGTGAGTGGATGGGAAAGAACAAAGAATCCAGGGCCTCGGCATACATTGATGAGACTGGGCAAAGGTAATGTAGTTTAGAAGATGAGCATTATCAATATTTGTCTCTTTGGGGATCAGAAAGATTTTGGCAGCAGAAGATATCATTTTGGCTTTAGAGACAGTTCCCAAAGTTACTCAGAAAAAAACCTGGAGGAATTTTCTGTTGAGAAAATTTCCTATAGATAGGTTTGAGGAATGAAATCAACAATTAAACAGAAGTCTAATATTGATTTGGACATGGAATTAGAAAGATGACTTAAAACTCACAATTTTGTCTAGTCACTGCCCTCTCTCCTTATATAAGAATAGTTTGAAAAGACTAACATAGAGCCATATAATGTTATATGTATCCTTTTGTTTTTATTTTTCTTAGAAGTTTTGTCATACAAATTTACTGAAATTTAACAAATTGTTTCATACATCTGTTGATAAAGTCATCTCAGTTGAGACTTGAAACATTAAACAGAGTCAGTGATTCTCTGCTGTACTCTTACCAATTTCTGAATCACTGAATTATGCAATTCAATTAAATAAGTGTTTGACCATCTGTGTTATAGGGTGTCATGCAGCAATAGGTAACCGTTTTCTCTTTTATAATTTACAGCCTCCATGTATGTTTAGTCAGTCAGTTCAGTTTCTCCATCATGTCCAACTCTTTGCAACCCCATGCACTGCAGCACGCCAGGCTTCCCTGTCCATCACCAACTCCCAGGGCTTACTCAAACTCATGTACATCCAGTCGGTGATGCCATCCAACCATTTCATCCTCTGTCATCCCCTTCTCCTCCTGCCTTCAATCTTTCCCACCATCAGGGTCTTTTTCAATGACTTAGTTCTTCAAATCGGGTGGCCAAAGTATTGGAGTTTCAGCTTCAGCATCAGTCCTTCCAATGAATATTCAGGACTGATTTCCTTTAGGATTGACAGGCTTGACCTCCCTGCAGTCACAGGGACCCATAGGGTCTTCTTCAACACCACAGTTTAAAATCATCAATTCTCCAGTGCTCAGCTTTCTTTATAGTCCAACTTTCACATCCATACATGACTACTGGAAAAACCATAGCTCTGACTAGATGAACCTTTGTTGGCAAGTAATGTCTCTGATTTTTAATATGCTTCCTAGGTTGGTAATAGCTTTTCTTCCAAGAAGCAAGTGTCTTTTAATTTCATGGCTGCAGTCACCATTTGCAGTGATTTTGGAGGCCCTCAAAATACAATCTTTTACTGTTTCCATTGTTTCTCCATCTATTTGCCATGAAGCGACGGGACCTGATGCCATGATCTTAGTTATTTGAATGTTGAGTTTTAAGCCAAGTTTCTCACTCTCCGCTATTACTTTCCTCAAGAGGCTCTTTAGTTCTTCTTTACTTTCTGCTATAAGGGTGGTGTCATATACGCATCTGAGGTTATTGATATTTCTCCCGGAAATCTTGATTCCAGCTTGTGCTTCACCCAGCCCAGCATTTCACATGATGTACTCTGCATATAAGTTGAATAAGCAGGGTGACAATATCCATGTATATTGGATTACGTAAAAAATTCTGATCAATAGGAATTCTAGTCTGAGATAGTTCAGGATATAAAATGTCTTCTCCCCATACATTCTATTATAAACAGAACTGGAATTAAGAGACCAAAGAAGATAGAGTAGGAAGATGGAAGAACTATGTGAGCTAGGTTAGAACCAAATTCTTTGCTTTACAAAAGTGGATGTAAACAATTTGGATAGTCTGTTCATCAACTCAAAATATCCTTTTATAACTTTTCAGTCTGTATCTCTATTATTTATATAGTAGTCTTATTTATTTATTTATTGGTTGCACGGCCTGGCTTGTGGGATCTTAGTTCTCCAACCAGGGGTTGAACCTAGGCCCTTGGCAGTGAAAATGCAGAATGCTAACCACTGGACCACAGCGAATCCTATATCTCTAAATAGTTGGGAGTGCTGGTATCCACTATAGTTTCAGGTCCAGTGACACTTCATGGAACATAGAAAGTGAGGAACATAGTAATTCTTGTCTATTAGCTCCAAAAATACTTCTGCAATGAAAGCTGAGTGCCGAAGAATTGATGCTTTTGAACTGTGGTGTTGGAGAAGACCCTTGAGAGTCCCTAGGAATGCAAGGAGATCCAACCAGTATTTCCTAAAGGAAATCAGTTCTGAATATTCATGGGAAGGGATGATGCTACAGCTGAAAGTCTGATACTTTGGCCACCTGATGCAAAGAACTGACTCATTGGAAAGATCCTGATGCTGGGAAAGACTGACGGCAGGAGAATGGGACGACAGAGGATGAGATGGTTGGATGGCATCACTGAATCCATGTACATGAGTTTGAGCAAGCTTCAGGAGTTGGTGGTGGACAGGGAACCTGGAGTGCTGCAGTCCATGTGGTCGCAAAGAGTGGGATATGACTGAATGACTGAACTGAACTGAATTACTATTCGATAGCTTTCACTTAGTATAAATTTGGTGATAGGTAAGGAAAACAAACTTGATGAATTCTTCATATTTCACTGGTATTATATCATATTCTATCACATTACAATCTGTGAAAATGAGTATAGAAATCAAAACAAAATAAATAATAAGGAAGAATTTTGAAGCTCAATTTTCTATGACCAGAAATTGAAGGGAAAATAACATATCAATAAGCAAGAAAGATATTCCTGAGATTTTTTTTTTCATGCTGCCTCCATTTTTAGCAATATTTTTCGGTAATCTTTGACAGCTTGTCCATTTGAATTACAAAGCATCTTTGGAGTCTGAGTTCACAATTTATCTTTGTTAATTAGTACTCAAAGCATTATTTGTTTTAATTACTTACTTGCTTTTTTGCTTGGAGAAAAAGAAATCGTGATATACTCCTTAAAAATTTCCCTTAACTCATATATGAGTTAACATATAGTTGAGTAACCATAGCCCTATACTCAAATTCTTAAAATAAAACAGCATAATAACTTTATTGTTCACTTATAATATGTTAATTTACAGGAAACATGCAGATTAACAAGCCTTAGTATTATCCAACTGTATAATATATGCATATTTGAGGCAAGTTTCTGTATCTGATTTTATTCAAGAACACACAAGAATACATAAACAAATAGTTTTATCAACTTATATCCCCCACACAAATTCAACATTAAGATTCCAAGGGGGGCTTCCCTAATGGCTCAGTGGTATAGAATCTGCCTGCCAATGCAGGAGACACTGGTTTGATCCCTGATCCAGGAAGATCCCACATTCCATGGAGCAATTAAGCCCACTTGCCACAACAGGAGAAGCTACTGCACTGAGACACCTGAGCACCGTGACCTGAGAGAAGCCCCCACTCGCTGAAACCAGAGAAAAGGCTGCCACAGCAATGAAGACTCAGCACAGCCAAAAAAAAAAAAAAAAGATTGTGTGGATAGTGTCCTATTTGTTCAAGTTTCCCTTACATTACCTAGTCACACACTGTTAACACAACTAGACTGGAGTTTCCCATTTATTTTTTCTTTACATAATGCCTTCTGTTTCACAAAGAGTAAACAATTAGAAAAGCAGTCTAATTTCACATCTCAACTTTCTCATAGCCTTTTTACTGATGCCTTCGAAGAGTTCTCTAGATTTCTTAGGGTCAGAGTCTCCTTCTGATCACCCTCCTCAAAGCCCCCTCTACTTCCTTGTTCCTCAAAGTATAGATCAGTGGATTTAGTACAGGAGTGATCACACTGTACATAATAGCAATGATCCATTCCTGGTCCATGGAGCTACCCAAGGCAGGACGATTGTAAGTGAAAACAACAGGAGCATAGAAAAGAACAACTACCATGAAGTGGGAGGCACACGTGGACAGTGCTTTATGGAGCATGCTGCAAGAATGGGTCTTGAAGAAAAGATAGATAATAATATAGAAATAGGAGAGAAGGGTTAGAGAGAATGGGCCCATGGCAATGGTCCCTGTCACAGAATGAAGTAGCCATTCATTGAGGTCAGTGTTTCCACAGGCCAACTCCAGCAATGGCTTAACATCACAGAAGAAGTGATGGATGTGGTTGGAATCACAGAAGTTTAAGCGAGAGGTCATTACTGAGTGCAGTAGGGCGTGGAAAAACCCAATGATCCAGATAGTGACAGCCATCTGGGTACAGACCTGATGATTCATGATAAGAGTGTAAAGAAGTGGTTTGCAGATAGCCACAAAGCGGTCAAAGGCCATCACAGCCAACAACATGGCCTCTGTGCTGCCTAAGAAGTGGAAGAAATGAAGCTGGCTTATGCAGCCCAAGAAAGAAATTGTTTTGTGGATAGACAGGAAGTTCTCCAGCATCTTTGGCAGAGTCACCATGGAATAGCAGATATCTAGACATGACAGGTTTCCCAGGAAAAAATACATAGGAGAATGGAGTCTTGAATCAGAGATGACAACCATCATGATGACTCCATTTCCAGCCACATTGACAATGTAAATTGCAAGGAAAATCACGAAGAGAACAGGCTGCAGTACTTGGACGTCTGTCACTCCTAGGAGGAGAAATTCAGTGACTGAGGTTTGATTCAGCATCACTTGAAAGAAAAGAGAAAATAAGATATGAAATGATATCTCTCATGGGAACAAGAGTCCTACAGCTGAGGATTTCCCATCTAGACAGTAATATTTTGAGGGAGAGCATTGTTTTGGGGCTTACCTAGTGGCTCAGTGGTAACGAAGCAACCTCTAAATGCAAGAGACATGGATTCAACTCCTGGGTCAGGAAGATCCCCTGGAGGAGGAAATGGCAACTCTCTCCAGTATTCTTGCCTGGAAAATTCTGTGAACAGGGGAGTCTAGTGGGCTACTGTCTATGGGGTTGCAAAGAGTTGGACATAACTGAGCACATACACGATGTTTGGGAAACCCGTGAGTGGAGAAGAAAAAGATTCGATGTGACCTCATTAAAAAAGTGAATTAACTAGGCAACATTTCTAGGGATCCCATGGGACATTCACCTTTATAGCTAGAGAATATTTGGAGTAATTATCTAAGCTTTATTACACCTTTACTGAAGGCTGGCAGCAAGGAATTCAGAGTAGCTTTCCTTAATAACCATGTGTATTTTGTATATTGTTAAACTTTATCACTCCTGCTTAAGATACACATGATATGCCAAATGTTATTTTTGGTTCTCTACCCACAAAACAAAATTGTATCAAAAATTCATTTGGGGGAAAAAAACCTTTTCCTATGGTTTAAAGAAAACAGCAATTAGACTTTCTGTACTAAATAATTTATTTCACTGAATCTTTAGAGATTACTCATTTACTTTGATGAATGTCTAGAGGTATGGCACTAAAATGTAGGCAGTAGAGAGCCTTCATAACCCACCAATACAATGTCCATCATTAAATAGGAAACCAACTCTAAGTTCTTGGTATGTAAATTTAACACTAACAAGAAATCAGAGAATATGGGCAACTTAGAGACTGTTTCATTCTCTTACCTGATTCTGTGTTCAAATGTATAGTTAAGAAAGTTGATCAGGTTTATACTTCTGAAAAATAAACAGTAGAAAACTATGAAAAATAAAGAGTAGAAAAATGTTTGAAGTGATAGTTTATATTGGGATTATAGGATAAGTTCTTCATATTCCAAAACCTCTTCTTTCTGAAATTCTTCCTTTTATTTATGATCCATTGTTCTTTTGATATATAAACTCTGAGAGAGGGTGTCCCCTGGGTTTGAGAGGAGTATTGTAAGAATAAACAAGATACCTTTCTGTAACTGCAACATAAGTGAATTCTCCTTGGGGAATTCTTATCTTGAGTTCCATTTCTTTTTTCATTTTTCCTCTTTTCTTTCCTGTTTCTTTCTTAGTTTCAGAACCACAGTCAGTACAATTCTCAGTGGCCTCAAATTTTCTTAAATTATCTTTCATTTCCTGGGACAGAGGTATGGGTACACTTTTTCATCTTGGGACCTGCCTTGGAAAAAGTATAAAATGGAAGGAAATTGGGCTATGACATTTAAGGCATGAGGATCAGTCATATTTCTTTAATCCATACAGAAAGATGATTATCTTTAAATATGCCCCTCATTTATTACTGTGGCTCTATGGAAAATAGAGGAATAGGGAAAAATAGTAGTGATTTATTTCTTTTCAATCTGACTTTTCACTGTTGGTATTAACACTAAATTATTTCCTTTAATTTTGAAATTCCCAAGCTCACATTTCCCTCTAGGAGAATGAAGCTGGTCTCTCATTGTATATATTTACTTCTTGCTATGCCCTTTTGGTAAAAATATTCTATCTGCCTTATCCAAAGGATATTTGTATGTGTTCTGACATCTATCTAAGCTTTAATTCAATTGCAAATGCCATGTCCTTTGTCCATCTTTCTATTGCAAATCAGTTTTTTTTTTTTGCTATGCAGAAGTTCACTGTATATTCATCACATTAATAATTTCTTGTTCTAGTATATGCTATGAATATAATACAAGTGAATAGCAATTATTATGTGCTCATTGTGTAAGTGATGTTTCTGAGTCTATGTACTTGCATTTCCATCCTTTCTTCTATATGTTTAAAGTGATGCCAAATGTGCTGGAGGACTTCCTGCAGAAGGCATTCATCTCTATGACTGGTTCCTTGACCCATTTCTTTATCTTTGACTCTCTAGGGTCAACTGGGTTCTCCTGATTGGTGGTCAAGGAATATAATCACTACTGAATAATTGTTAACATCACTGCCACTCACTCCCAGTCGGTACTTGGGGCTGGTGGGCATAGCCTGGCTCTTTGGCTTCATGGTAGATGGATTGGTTGTGGCTCTGGTCCAGCAGAGGTCCAGTGGCCCAATCACATTAGCCAATTTTACTGTGACTTCACGCCTTTGTGAAGGCTGGCCTGCTCAGATCCTAGAGTCAGTGGTCCAGGTGACAAAATGCATTCATTCATTGTGTGGTTATCTCACTATTCCTTTTGGACTGATTCTGATATCTTATGTCTGGATTGTAGTGATTGTATTGGCAGTTCTTGCTGTGGTCAGCAAGAGAAAGGCTCACCCACATGGTCCTCCTACCTAGCTATAACGTTCACATGCTGTGAAATTCTCACGGTCTTTTACATTACAGTCTCTGCTGCTCAGTCTCCATTCAAGTTATCACCCTGCTCTATCTGATGGTCACCACCATCTTCAATCCTCTGATCTACCCTCTTGGGAGCAAGTTGGCTCATTAAGCACTGAGGAGGCAGCTCTCATAAGGAAACTGACACATTTGACTTACAAAGGAGGGTGTTGATATTTTCTTTTGGAAGTGCAGATTTCTCCACTGAGAAGTCTTCCAAGAATGTTTGAGAAAGCATATCTTTGTCTATTCTTTTGTTCCCCTCTAATCTTTCTATGGTTCCTCTATAAGTGAGGCAAGTATGGCAATTTTTAAGTGTTAGGTTAAATTTTTTGTTTTAAATTCTATTATTTGTCTATTAAATAGGTCATGAATATTTTATATAAAAAACAAACACAAGTAGTATCACTAAAAGAAACCTAGAAATACTGTTTATTTATAGCACTGTTTTATGACATCAGAATTGCATTCTATGCATATGTATAAATAACAGAAGTTGGATCATTAAGTTTATAATCAGATTTTCCAGTGAAAACTGTTAGGACAATCCTTATTTCTTGGACTATAAATGAAAGGATTGAGAGTGGGGGTGACCAGGTCATACATGACAGCAGCACCCAGCTCCCCAGAGGCATGAGAAGCTGACGGGGACTTCAGGTATGTGGCAAAGACCGAGCTGTAGAAGAGGATGACCATGGAGAGGCGGGAGCTGCATGTGGCCAGGGCTTTCTTTTTCCCGTGCTGATGGGAACCGAGCTACAGCAAGGAAAATATGGGCATAGGAGCTTATGATGCAGGGAAGAGGGCTGATTCCTAAGAGTCCTGTCAAAACCATTATCAGGTCCTCATTGAGGTGGGTATCAGAGCAGGAAAACCTTAAGAGTGGTCTGAAATCACAGAAAAGGTGGGGAATTTCTTGATTACTATAGAATGAGAGCTGGGATAGCAACAGGACATGGACAAGAGAGATAGAGTGGGCCACTCCCCATGACCCACCCACCAGTGGTGCACATCTGCAAGGAATCATTAGGGGTGCATAGTGCAGGGGATGGCGGATGACAGTGTAGCGGTCGATAGCCATGGCAGTCAAAAGCAGGTTGCCCATATCAGCAAAAACCATGAAGAAATATAACTGGGCCAGGCACTCAGAGAAGGAGATCAGTCCATTGCTGGTCCACAAAGTCTCCAGCATTTTGGGGGCTGTGGTGGTAGTGAAGCAGAGGTCGACCAGGGAGAGCTGGCTGAGGAAGAAGTACATGGAGGTGTGAAGGTGGATGTCAGCGCCAATAGCCAGCAGCAGTAGTGAGTTTCCTAAGAGACTCAGCAAGTAGAGAGCCAGGAAGAGACCAAAGAGGAGCTTTGGTTTGTCTGGGTCATTGGACAGTCCCGAGAGGACAAAGTCAGGGTTCTTGCTGCAGTTCATTTCAGGTCTTGATGGGTTATAAGAAAAGTATCAGCATGAAGAGGATTCACTACAGTTAGCTACTGAAGTGTATTATAGCTAACCTCGATGGTTCTCTTTTCAGTTGGTTTCCTTATACCACAAATATGAGGAATGAAGAAAAGAAACTCAATTAGCAATGAGAGGGATAGAATTTGCACTTTCTGAAGGATGATCTAAGTGAGGAGGCACAAAGATGAGGGAATGAAGGGAACACCAGGAGTTTCCTGGAGTTTTTTAAGGGTGAAAGAGTTCTCTTAGTCTTCATATTATTGGATGGCATAAGGACTTGTTTATGAATCAGTTTTTATTACAAGAACATGAGCCTACTAAGGCAAAGCCTGCATCTCGGTACTTAGCTTAGTGCTTGGCACATCATAGG
Source organism: Bos indicus x Bos taurus (assembly GCF_003369695.1). NCBI lineage: Eukaryota > Metazoa > Chordata > Mammalia > Artiodactyla > Bovidae > Bos > Bos indicus x Bos taurus. The sequence goes on from NC_040098.1 coordinate 30,352,922, forward strand.
AGCTTGGTGAACGCTCCTACCCATCTACACAGTCACTACTCTAGTTTAAGTTATTGTTAATGACTAGAGTCCTGCTAACTTCTGAGCTGCTTGAATAGTCCCACTCTTGCCTCATTCAATATATTCTCCACACTGCCACCAGAGTGATCTTTTCAAAAAAGAAACTCTGATCACGTCTGTTATTTGCTTAAAAACAGATGTCCAGAGAACCACTGGGCTTGTGAAGGAACAAAAATCCCCAGCTATCTAACAAAGCTCAATCTGTCTTGACCTCGTGATGTCTCAGCAGCTTCATCTTACACTACAGTCCCCTCATTCTCTGCTTGCTAGCCACTCTGGCTGCCTTGCATTTCTTCCTGTGCACTATTTCCCTTTGCTTCATTCTGAGTCAACTCCTGTTCATCCTTTCACAGTCTCAGATCAATTAGTGACTTTCTTAGGAAAGTTTTCGCTTGCCTCTTTGATTAAGTCAAACCTACTTTTCATATGCTACCACGCGTAGCACCTTCATAGAATTGCTATAGGTGTCATACGGACAATGTTGTTCATATTTATTTTGTTAAAATATTTATTTAAGATATTTAGTTAGTGTTCAGAGAAGGCCTGGCACCCCACTCCAGTACTCTTGCCTGGAAAATCCCATGGACGGAGGAGCCTGGTAGGCTGCCGTCCATGGGGTCGCGAAGAGTCGGACACGACTAAGCAACTTCACTTTCACTTTCACTTTCATGCATTAGAGAAGGAAATGGCAACCCACTCCAGTGTTCTTGCCTGAAGAATCTCAGGGACGGGGGCGCCTGGTGGGCTGCCGTCTATGGGGTCACACAGAGTCGGACACGACTGAAGCGACTTAGCAGCTTAGCAGCAGTTAGTGTTGGACTCCCTCACGGGGCCATAAAGTGCATTAAGGCAAATAACGTGTCTGGTTTTCTTCTCCCTTGTGTCCCCAGTGTAGGCATCCATAAAGTATATTTGCACAAGATGAATAATAAATAAATTAATTGATAGTGAGGACAGGAGAGGATCATGAGCTTTCCTCCCAAGTGCTGAAATGTTCTTCCTTCCATTTCAACATTTTATGAATAAAAGATTTTTCCTCCAAATATTCTCTTAGTAAGACTGGAAACACTGATTCATCTTCTTACTTCATCCCTAAAATCTATATTAGTAGTATAACACTTTTTTTAAACTACAAAATGATCCTCATTTTTGTCTTTTTCTCAACTTTTTACAGTTACCATCTTTGTACTTTCAACAACTCGCTCCCAGTTACTTAATCAGTGGCTTTACCAGCTTTATTGATTCCAGAAAACGTACAGCTTTATGGTTTTGGCCTGACGCTCCCTTGCTCAAATATCTCTAATGTCTTATTTTCTAATGCATCACTTCCCAGGTGGTACTAATGGTAAAGAACCCACCTGCCAATGCAGGAGACATAAGAGATGCTGGTTCCATTGCTGGGTTGGAAAGATCCCCTGGAGAAGGAAATAGCAACTCACTCTGATATTCTTGCCTGGAAAATTCCATGGATGAAGGAGCCTGGAAGGCCATACAGTCCATGGGGTCACAAAGAGTAGGACAAGACTGAGCAACTGAGCATGCACACAAAATGCATCACTTCTACCTATCTGTGTCTAGTTATTGATAATTTCTATCCTTGTACCCACTTTCCAATAAACACGATTTTCTACTTTTTATCACTATTTAGTCTCCTTTCTCCTTGAGCTGATCATGTCATAACTCCACGAATATTCTCACTTATGCTTTCACACACTGATATATACACAGGATAATCTAGTCCTTGCTGCTGCTGCTGCTAAGTTGCTCCAGTCGTGTCCAACTCTGTGCAACCCCACAGATGGCAGCCCACCAGGCTCCACCATCCCTGGGATTCTCCAGGCAAGAACACTGGAGTGGGTTGCCATTTCCTTCTCCAATGCATGAAAATGAAAAGGGAAAGTAAAGTCGCTTAGTCATGTCCGACTCTTCACGACCCCATGGACTGCAGCCTACCAGGCTCCTCCGTCCATGGGATTTTCCAGGCAAGAGTACTGGAGTGGGGTGCCATTGCCTTCTCCAACCTAGTCCTTAATTGAATATTATCTTAAGATGTTTTCTAATGTTTATGACATACATATTTTCTTGTATCAATTATATTATAAATACACTGAGAGTAGAATCATATATTTTTTAAAAATTTCTTTAAACCAAGAGTCTACAAGTTGAGTGTGTGTTCTCTCTGACCATACCTCTCACATTTTTACATCCTTTCCCAGGTTGAATCTTCCTGATACTTTTGCTTGAATACCTTTCTGCTTTTATATCCACCTCCTGATAATTCACCTGAAAAATAATCATTCGTGTTGGATCTCAGATAGACCAGGAGTGGTTGAAAACTGAGGTTATCAGAATCATATTTCCACATGGAAAATATACGAGATCCTAACTATCTAAAATTGTGAAGTCCTAACTGTCTAAAATCTCAGCCTCAGATGGACAATACCCTCATATCCTACTGTTTCCCCTCAGCCTTCCTCAGCTACTCCTCCACTTCTCCACTCTTAATGACAGATCCTTCAAAAAGCTACTTGTCTCCATCACACATTGTCCATTACTCTCCAGATTTGTTATTTTACCTTCCATGCTTTTTATAAACCGTCTTCAGTCAAGCTGTTCACCTGAAACTATCACAAACATTGTTAATTGGCTATGCCCTAAAACAAAATTAAAAGTTAACAAATTACCTGTTTATAGATATTTGAAGTCTGAAACTAGAAATAAAAGAAGAGGTCCAAAAATGAATAATAAGAAAGAGGAGAAGCCAGACATGGAGACTAAGGAGCCATCATTGAGATCACCAGCAAAAAAGAGTATGTGAAGTAAGAGAAGTTAGCTGGGGTAAGTCTTGTTGAGACATCAAGTAACTTAAGGACTGAAAATTGAACTTTGACATGGATGAGAGTGATTTCAATGGTATGTTAAGAGCAATAGCCTGACTGAAGAGGGTCATACATGTACATGTATCCATTCTCCCCCAAACTCCTCTCCCATCTAGGCTGCCACATAACATTGAGCAAAGTTCTATGTGCTATACAGTAGGTCCTTGTCAATTATCCATTTTAAATACAGCAGTGTGTACATGTCCATCCCAAACTCTAACTATCCCTCCCCTCCAGCAACCGTAAGTTTGTTCTCTAAGTTTGTGAGCCTATTTCTGTCATAATTAGATAACTTTTAAATTATATCTTCTAATCCATCTTCTTTTCTAAACTCTGCTAAGTCACTTCAGTCATGTCCGACTCTGTGCGACCCCATAGACGGCAGCCCACCAGGCTCCCCCATCCCTGGGATTCTCCAGGCAAGAACACTGGAGTGGGTTGCCATTTCCTTCTCCATTTCTAAACTCTAGACTTGCACATTTAACTTCCTATTAGATATGTCCGTATGAATGTCTGTTAGAAGTTTTACTGTCTAAGATATTTCTTATAGCTCAACTGATTTACATATGGATTTAGAAACAGCTACAGATGTAGACTTCAAGCACAGAACTTTCATCCACTATGTTCCACTCTGAAGTCTGAGCCTGTTTCTCTATTTGTCAAATGCTACCTTCCACACTTACCTACTGGCATTCATAATCTTCAACCCATGAGTTGATCTATGTATTCTATCATTTGATATATGTATTCTATCCAGTGCTTTTATTAAGCAAGTGGTATAGTCCAGAGATCCCAGAATCCTTTGCCTACATTGGTGAGGTGATGTTCATAGCTGCAAAGATGTAGCTCAGGAGCTGAGTATTAACAGTATTCATGTCTCTTGGGATTGGAAAGGGTTGGTTAGCACTAGGAATCTTTCTTGTCCTTGGAGACTATTCCCAGAGTTACTCATTAATGGCAAATCTTGAGGAATTTTCCGTAGAAAAAGTTGGCTATAAATGGTGCTGAGGAATAAAGTCAATAATTAACAGAGGTCTGTTATTAAGAATAACTTGGAAGTAAAATCAGAAAGATTATCTAAAACTCAAAATTTCTCTCTGGTTACTGCTCTGCTTCCTTAAGTCAGATTGTTTTGAAGAGGTGAACACATGACCATAACATTTCATAACCCTATATATATATATATATATATATATATATTAAAAATAACAATCCTTTTTCTGTCTTTTGTATAAATAGATTGAGAGACTGAAATATTAAGACTGTGCATATGTCATCTACCTTTGGATATCTGACAAGCATCTCAATTTTAATTCTATCTAAATGAGAATGCCCCAACCTCTTAACTTTACCTTGTTTCTAGTCTGATATTTACCATTTTAATAACAAGGTTTGTGGTATATCATTTCTTGAGTTCATAAAGGAATCACATTCAGCCATTAAAGACTATCAATATGGAGTTATAAACAAGTAGAAGTTCATTTTTCTCTAATGTAAATTAAGTCCAGGTAGGTAGTCTGGTGAGGATGTGGTGGGTCATTATAGAGTAAAACTCTCTCTGTCCTTAGCATATGATTTTTATCCTCAAGGTCAACTGTTGGAGCTGCATTAGTTTTGGTAATCATGCTATTTTCCTGTAGAAAATTTTCCACACGTAATTGTCTAGAATTTAATCCCTGATTTCTGGATACTCTCTTTGGTTTCATTGATCTATGCATCCATTTTTATGCCACTATCATATTGCTTTGACTACTATAGGTTTGTAATATTTGAAATTGGGGAGAGTAATATGTCCAGCTTTGTTGTTCTTTCTCAGGATTGCTCAAACCTAGGCTCTCAGCGTGATTCTCCCCTGACCTGGGGGAGAGTCAGTGCAGTCAGCAGGTAGCCATTTCTCTTACCCTTCTAATGCAGTTTGCCTTGGTCTCTGTGGTGCTTTGGCCTCAATTCTGTAATTTTCTCAGTGATGTATTATCCATGAATACTTGTTAGTTGTTCTTTTTGCGAGAGGGAATAAAGTTGGGAACAATTTATGTTGCCATCTTGGTGAGATCACTCTTCTATAGTAATTTGAAATACTTCTATCTTTTAGAATTAAAGTGACTGAATCACCATTACAATATTAGAGTATTCAGAATTTGACTATATTTTTTCCACTAGAATCTACTATTTATGGGACAAAGTAGTAGATCTTTGCAAAGATCTGTGCAACACATCACAAACATCATTTCAATTGTTTCTCAAGGTAAGTATCACATCCATGTGTTACAGAGAAAACAAACGTTTCAGAAAAAAATAAGCCATTTGCTCATGATTACATTGTTAGGAATAACTGAACCATAATTAGATCCTAATCTGACCCTAGCCAGCCCAATAGCAAGGAAAAGAAATGAAAGTTTTAAATTTTGGACATTAAGAAATAAAGCTCTTTATTCACAGATAACAATGTATAATAGAAATTTAAAAGAATCTATAAAGATCTATTAGAAAGTATATGTTTATAGAGAAGATCAATGAATATAAGGTTAATGTACAAAAGTCTATTGGATTTCTATGTACTATATACACAAAAATTAGACAATTAAATTTTTACAATTACAACTTAAAATATCATCAAATACATAGAGATAAATCAAATAAAAGATGTTGAAACTACTGTGTTCAAAATTATACATCATTTCTGACAGAATTTTTAAAAACCTAAAGAAGTGCAGAAAAATACCCTGTTCATAAATTACCCTGTTTATATAAATTAGAAGATGCAAACTTTTAAATAAGATTGTTCAGTTTGATCTATGGATTCAATGTACTTCAGTCAACACCTTTTTTTTTTTTTTAATTAAAAGCTTGTTTCTAAAACATGTGGATGAGCAAAAGACTTGGAATAGACCATAAGATCTGAAGGAGCAGAGTAGGAAAACTTACAGACTTAATATAAAAAACTGTATAGCTGCAATAATTAATAGAGCTTAATAGAATAAGCATAAATACATAAATCAATTGAACAGATGAGAGACTCCCACACATATACAATTACTAAACTTTTTACAAAGGCACCAACTGCAATTCTTTGGGGGGAAAAGTTTGTTTCCAATTAATTATTGTAGTGAATTGGATATCAATGAGTAAAGCGAACAATGACATCCACCTTATGCCATCACAAAAATTGTTTTCCAATGGATTACGGAACTAAATAGAAAAGGTAAAATAATAAAGCTTCTAGGATATAACATTGGTATTTTTAAAACAGTTTTTCTGCTTTAAGATTTTTAAAATTTCTGTTTTCTGTATTTTATAGGTTCAGAATGATATAACTACATTTATATTCATTTTACTTATCCTTGCCAATTTTTGTTGTGCTTCTCAAACCTGATGATCTACATTTCTATGAATTCTGGGAAAAAAATCTTTAAAGTTATTTCTCTGAATATTCCTTGTCACACATTCCCTCAATTGCATGGAAAGTAGATCTTTCTGGAACCATTATTAGACAGATATTGAATATTTTTTTGTATCTTTTATGAAAACTAAGCTCTTTTTCATGCTTAAAAAAATTTTTTTTCCTCATTCTGTGAGAAATTCTTGGATCTGTCAGCTAGCTTCTTCTGCCCTTTTTTGCATTTTATCTGCTGCTTATATCATCCATTCTTTTACATTTTGGTCACTGTATATTATATTGACATGTTTTTTTTTTTTGCTTATTTTTCAAATGTGCATTTTAAAAACATATTAGTTTAATTGTGTTTGTATTTATTCCTATAAGCATTTTATGAGTCATGTATTATTTGTATTTTTTCAACTTGTCACTCACATGAAAGACAAGGGTGCAACACAAAGCACCAGACTTGTCCCTGATGACCATGTGTGTTACCAACTGAAGCCCTGTAAGATTAATAGGACATTAGGTGGACCCTTAAACAGACAGAAAACACTGAGGGCCAGGTGGTTCTCTTATGTGTTTACGTACTATATAATATTCCAAACTTGATTGTAACTCAGAAAAAAGAATGAGCTGTCCTTTTCTTTGACAGAAATTAGCCAGAAAGCAATGTACAGATGCCCTTACAATCACTGTCCTCAAAGAAAAAGAAGATATGACATATGATGAAGACAACAATAAGAAAATAAGAGATTAGAAGCACAGTAAACAATGGGATAAAAATTAGACAAAATGTGGTACAGAAATTTTGAAGGAATTACCTTATTCCTGAAGAGGGACCCTTGAGCTGAAACAGAACCAAAGTCTGTCTATACATGATTTAATAAGAGTCTAGACTAAAGAAAAGGGACCTGGAAAAGTTAAAAGTGAAGGAAAAGACAGATGTGTACCAAGCAAAGAAAGCACAGGAGATAATAATAACCTGAGATAAAATATGAGTCAAAGTGAAAATAAAAAAATTAAATGGGAAAACCAAAAAAGGAAAAAAAAAAAGAAATGAGTCAGAAAGGATAATTAAGTTGGAGTCTTCAGAGTTAAAAAAATTTATATTTTCACCATACTTGGCATTGTATAGTGAGATTTAAATCTACTCTATTTACAAGAATAGTGTTTAGATAACTCTATGTAAGCAAAGCAGCAGCATGTATATGTTATTATTGCTCAGAGACACTCCATTGGTATGATTTTCCTTATTATGAGTTATGCTTGAGCTTTAAGTTCTTGATTGACTCTGCCATATTTTCCCAATATATTTTGATTTGTTTCTCAGTGAGGAATGAATAGATGTGACTCAGCAAAAGAGGTAGGCTTTTCTTTTCTTGAAAACTTTATTAGAGCTGCCTTTATGGTTTTGTTTCTCAGGCTTTAGAGCATCAGATTAAGTGTCGGAAGCAAAATATTATAAAAAAACAATATAAAAATAGTAAGCTTCCCTCATAGCTCAGTTGGTGAAGAATTCGCCTGCAATGAAGAAGAATGGTTCGATTCCTGAGTCAGAAAGATCTGCTGGAGAAGGGATAGGCTACTTGCTCCAGTATTCTTGGGCTTCCCCTGTGGCTCAACTGGTAAAGAATCTGCCTGCAATATGGGAGATCTGGGTTCGATCCTTAGATTGGGAAGATCCCCTGGAGAAGGGAAAGGCTATCCACTCCAGTTTTCGGGCCTAGAGAACTCCAATGACTGCATTAGTCCATGCGGTCACAAAGACTCAGACATGACTGAGCGACTTTCACTTTCAAGTAAAGTCTAATGCAGTTGGAGAGTCAGTATGTGCTTTAGAAACTCAAAGGACACCAGTAGAGACACACAATATGATGATAGCTGGTGGAGGGGGCAGGTGGAAAAGGCCTTTGCTCTGCCCTCAGCAGATGGGATCCTCCACACAGTAGAGAATATGTGTCTGTGTGTGCGTGTGTGTGTGATTGGGTGAATCAAATGGAAATGAAGCAAAGAAATGCCATCAAGGACAGGAAGCCAGTAACCCCAAGCTCACTGACATACTCATTGGAGCAAGTGAGTTTTAGGAGCTGGGAGATATTGCAGAAGAGTTTGTAAATGATATTGGCACCATAGAAGTGATGGAGAAAGTAGCAGATGTATGCATAACTTCAGAGATGACCCCACTGATCCAAATGGCCAAGATTTCTTGAGTACAGATGTTGACGTTCATGATGCTTTCAGAGCGCAGAGGAAGGCAGACAGACGGCCACACAGCAATCATAAGGCATCACTGTGAGCATGGCCATCTCAGCAGAGCCACAAAGAGTGAAAGCACAACACTGCAAATGCATTCCCAGAGGGGAATATTGCTACTGTGCAGAGTCAAGTTGCAGATGAACCTTGGTCCAGTCACAGAAATATAACATAGGTCCAGGAAGGAGAGATGTTTCAGGAAGAAATATACAGGTAAACAGAGACTGCCATCCATGGAAGTTGCAGTGATAATGAAAATGTTACCAGTTAAAGCCACTAAGTATAAGACTAAGAACAGAGAAGTGAAAGAATATAATAATTTATTTATTCTTAATATTTCTCTTATATTACATCATGTCACACTGCTTTACAGTTTGTTGAAATAAGGGTAGAATGTAAAAGAAAAACAAAAGATTAGAAAAAATTCTGTAAATCAACATTTTCCATGACCAGAAGTTGAGAAAAATAACTAAACCATAAATAAGATAGAAGATATTCTTGAGATGTCTTTTCAAGCTGCCTCCATTATTAATAACACTTCATAGTAACTGAGAATTTGACCATTGAGTTCTAAAAATATTGAAATCATTTGAAGTTAAATTACTGGTTATTTTCTGTTCATTCATGATTACAATATAATTTTATTTATTTTGCCTCCCTGCTTGGATAACAAGAAATCATGATGTACCTCTTAAAAAAATTCCCCTTAAATAGTATGTTAAATGGTGAGTTAACATTTAATTTTCTGAGTAATTATGTCCTAGATTAAAATTCTCAAAATCTGAAAGCATAATAATTTTACTTCTCACATTAAAATGTGCTAACCTGGAGGGGTGATTTAGACAGGCTTAAAAAACTGTACACGTTACATGGGCAACAGAGGCAAATTTCTGTAACTAAATCCAGAGAAGAGTTTGTTGAGATATATAGCAAATCTACTTTATCACTGGTATCTCAAAAACAAATTCAGCATTAGACTTCCATGGCTGATGTTTCATTTGTTCACATTTCATTTCTATTACCTAAGAATGCATTGTTGAACACTAGACAAGCCTTTTGCAGGTCCACATGTATAGATGGGCTTCCCAGGTGGCTCTAGTGGTAAAGAACCCCCCTGGCAATGCAAGAGGTGTAAGAGACGTGGGTCTGGAAGATCCCCTGGAGGAGGAAATGGCAATCCACTCCAGTATTCTTGCCTGGAAAATCCCATGGACAGAAGAGCCTGGAGGGCTACAGTCCAAAGGGTCACAGAGTCAGACCTGACAGAAGTGATTTAGCATGTACACACATATATATGTATTTATATCTATCTATATATATATGTATTTATATATTTGATAAACAATTTGAGAAGCAATATATTTCACATCTCAACTGTCTTATTGCTTGTTTATGCTTCAGAAAATATCATAGACTTCTTCAAGTCAGAGTTTCCTTCTGATCATCCTCCTCAATGCCTCCTTCACTTCCTTGTTCCTCAAAGTATAGATCAGTGGATTTAGTACAGGAGTGACCACACTGTACATAATGGCAACGATCCGTTCCTGGTCCATGGAGCTACCCGAGGCAGGACGGATGTAAATGAAAAAAACAGGACCAAATAAAAGAACAACTACCATGAAGTGAGAGGCGCACGTGGACAGTGCTTTATGGAGCATGCTACAAGAATGGGTCTTGAAGAACAGATAAATAATAATGTAGAAATAGGAGAGAAGGGTTAGAAAGAATGAGCCCATGGCAAAAGTCCCTGTGACATTATTGAGCAGCCACTGGTTGAGCTCAGTGTTCCCACAGGCCAGCTTGAGCAATGGCTTAACATCACAGAAGAAGTGATGGATGTGGTTGGAACCGCAGAAGTTTAAGCGAGAGGTCATTACTGAGTGCAGCAGGGCATGGAAAAAACCAATGATCCAGATAGTGACAGCCATCTGGATACAGACCTGATGACTCATGATAAGAGTGTAACAAAGTGGTTTGCAGATAGCCACAAAGCGGTCAAAGGCCATCACGGGCACCAGCATGGCCTCTGTACTACCCAGAAAGTGGAAGAAATGAAGCTGGCTTATGCATCCCAAGAAAGAAATTGCTTTGTGTGTAGAGAGGAAGTTCTCCAGCATCTTTGGCAGAGTCACCGTGGAGTAGCAGATATCTAGACATGACAGGTTGCCCAGGAAAAAATACATAGGAGAATGAAGTCTTGGATCAGAGATGACAACTATCAGGATGGCTCCATTTCCAGCCAAATTGAGAAAGTAAATTGTAAGGAAAACCACGAAGAGAACCGGCTGCAGTACTTGGATGTCTGTCACTCCCAGGAGGAAAAATTCAGTGACGGAAGTTTGATTCAGCATCACCTAAAAGACAAAACAATAATGAAATGCTATCTCCTGTGGGCTTCCCTGGTGGCTCAGCCTGTAAAGAATCCACCTGCAATGCGGGAGACCTGGGTTTGATCCCTGGGTTGGAAAGATTCCCTGGAGAAGAGAACAGCTACCCACTCCAGTATTCTGGCCAGGAGAATTCAAAGAGCCGGACATGACTGAGCCACTTTCACTTTCATCAGAACCAAAAGCCTCCTGCTGAGGATTTTCCTACCTAGACACCATATTCTGAGGGAGAGCATTGTTATTTTAACCATTTACAGCACCAGAAATTGTATAATATTTGGACCATTAACTTCATAAATATTAAGGCTACATGTTGGTAATGAACTGTTTCCTAACCACTTTTTTTCTTCATTAGGTTTATCATTATTTTTTCCTTTACCCAGAGATTCGGAGCATGTTGCCAGCCTAGCATCTTATCTGGCTGTGAACTTCTACATTCTGATGCAACTTCCTTTTTGTCATCCCAAGTCAGCTCTAACAGAGGGTAAACTTTTAAGCACTCCCCTCTGCTGTCTCTTGACTTAGTAGGAAACCACCTGAAGGGTTTCACTTCAGAAAAAAAGACAATGAAAGGATAATAAGAGCTATAAGAATCTGAATAGAGATGCAAACATTAAAGTGTTCCCTATAAACAGGAAATCATCTCAAGTTTGGAAAATCCCTGAGAGGAGAGACAAAAGATTTTAAGTGACTAAAGTAGAAAAGTGAATTAGGGGACATTTCTAGGGATCCTGTGGGATTCTAGGCTTTATAACCAGATAAAGTTTGAGAAATTATCTAACTTTTATTACACTTTTATGAAAGACTGGCTTCAAGGGATTCAGAGTAATTTTCCTTAATCAGTCCAGTTCAGTTACTCAGTCGTATCCAACTCTTTGCGACCCCATGGACTGTAGCATGCCAGGCCTTCCTGTCCATCACCAAATCCCAAAGTTTACTCAAACTCATGTCCATTGAGTTGGTGATGCCATCCAACTATCTCATCTTCTGTCATCCCCTTCTCCTCCCACCTTCAATCTTTCCCAGCATCAGGGAAATTAATAATTATTATTAATTTTCCTTAATAGCCAAGTATATTTTGTAAATTGTTAAACTCTGTGACTCCTGCTTAAGATATAATTGTCATGCCAGATATTATTTTTGGTTCTCTACACAAAACAAAATCGTATCAAAAATTCATTTGGAGCAAAAACCATTTCCTAACATTAAAAAAATATCAATGAAACTTTCTGTACTAAATGATTTATTTCACTGCATCACAGTGAATATGTAGAGATTACATATCTACTTTTGAGAATATCTAGAGATATGGCAATAAAATTGTAGACAGTAAAGAACCTTCATAATCTACAAACACAAGTTTCATTATAAGATAAGAAACAGGTCTAAATCCTCGGCTTATAAATTTACTACAGGCAAGAAGACAGATAATATGGACAACTCTCCAGCTTGTCTCCTAGTTCATTTTCCTACCTGGTTGAGTGTTCAAATTCACAGTTAAGAAGCCTTATCAGGTTGACACTCCTGAAAAGTAAATGGTATAAAAATATTTGAAAAATATTTGATGTGATGGTTTATATTGGGATTACAGTATAAGCTCTTCATCTTCTAAAACCTCTTCTTGCTGAAATTCTGCCGGTTTTTATGATCCATGGATCTTTAAACATATCATCCCTAAGAGAGAGTGTCCCCTGGGTTTGTGAAGATTATTATAAAAATTAACCTGTTACCTTTCTTTCCTTGCAATATAAGAGGATTCTCCTCAGGGAATTCGTCATCTTGAGTTCCATTTTTGTTGTTGTTCCTATTTTCTTTGCTTACTGTGTTTCTTTCTTAGTTTTAGAACCACAAACAGTTTGAGACAATTCACAATGACCTCGTGTTTTCTTAAATTACCTTTTATTTCCTGGGACCAGAGGTGTGGATGCACTTTCTTATCTTGGGCACTTTCCTTCAAAAACTGTATGAAATGGAAGGAAATTGAGCAATGACAGTTAAAGAATGAGGGCCAGTGATATCCCATTGATCCATACAGAAAGATATCTGTATTTCAATACCTTTTAAATATTTTGCTCATTTATTACTGTGGTTCTATGGAAAAAACAAAAAAAAAGAGGAATATGGAGAAGTAGTATTGTTTTTGTTTCTTCTAAATCTGATTCTTCACTGTTGGTATTAACACTAAAATATTTTCTTTAATTTTGGGGTCCCTGAGCTCACATTTCTCTCTGGGAGAATGAGGCTGGTCTCTCCAATGTGTATCTTCACTTCTTCCTATATCCTTTAGGTAAAAAATCTGATTCATTGAAGGAGTACCTGTATGTGATCTAACATCTATCAAAGTTTTCTAATTACAGTTATGAATGCCATGTACTTTATGTATCTTTCTACTGCAGTTTATTTTTCTTGCTTTGCCGAAACTCATTACATATTCATCACATTAATAGTTTCTTGTTCTAGGATATGCTATGAATAGAATACAAATCAATAAGAATTATTGTATACTCATTGTGTAAAATATTGTTCTCAGTCCATATATTTGTATTTCTGTCCTTCCTTGATAATCTCCATATCTTTTTTTTCCCCCCTACATCTTTAAAGCGATGCCAAAAATGCTAAAGGGCTTCCTGCAGGAGGTATTTATTTCTATGGCTGGTTCCTTGATCCAGTTCTTTATCTTTGACTCTCCCAGGATAGCTGGATGCTTCTGGGTGGTTGTCAAAGGATATAATCCCTACTAGTAATTATTATCCTCTCTGCCACTCCCAGATGGTACTTGGAGCTGGTGGACATAGCCTGTCTATTTGGCTTAATGGTGGATGGATTGGTTGTGGCCCTGACGGGCCCAGTTGAAGTTCTGTGGCTCAACCAAAATAGCCACTTTCGCTGTGACTCCATGCCTTTGATAAGCCTGACCTGCTTATCATTCAATATTTCCATGTGATAGAATGGGAAGGACTAGAGAGCTCTTCAAGAAAATTAGAGGTACCAAGGGCACATTTCATGCAAAGATGGGCACAATAAAGGACAGAAATGGTATGGACTTAACAGAAGCAGAAGATACTAAGAAGAGGTGGCAAGAATACACAGGAGAACTATACAAAAAAGATCTTCATGACCCAGATAATCATGATGGTATGATCACTCACCTAGAACCAGACATCCTGGAATATGAAATCAAGTGGGCCTTAGGAAACATCACTATGAACAAAGCTAGTGGTGGTGATGGAATTCCAGTTGAGCTATTTCAAATCCTAAAAGATGATGCTGTAAAAATGCTGCACTCAATATCCCAGCAAATTTGAAAAACTCAGCAGTGGCCACAAGACTGGAAAAGGTCAGTTTTCATTTCAATCCCAAAGAAAGGCAATGCCAAAGAACGCTCAGACTCCTGCAGAATTGCACTCATCTCACACACTAGTAAACTAATACTCAAAATTCTTCAAGCCAGGCTTCAACAGTACATGAACCATAGCTTCCAGATGGTCAAGCTGGATTTAGAAAAGGCAGAGGAACTAGAGATCAAATTGCCAACATCTGTTGGATCATCGAAAAAGCAAGAGAGTTCCAGAAAAACATCTATTTCTGCTTTATTGACTATGCCAAACCCTTTGACTGTGTGAACCACAATAAACTGTGGAAAATTCTGAAAGAGATGGGAATACCAGACTACCTGACCTGCCTCTTGACAAATCTGTATGCAGGTCAGGAAGCAAGAGTTAGAACTGGACATGGAGCAACAGACTGTTTCCAAATAGGAAATATAAGTATTCCAAATAGGAGTATGTCAAGGCTGTATATTGTCACTGTGCTTATTTAACTTCTATGCAGAGAACATTATGAGAAATGCTGGCTGGATGAAAGACAAGCTGGAATCAAGATTGCTAGGAGAAATATCAATAACCTCAGATATGCAGATGACACCACCCTTATGGCAGAAAGTGAAGAAGAGCTGAAGAGCCTCTTGATTAAAGTGAAAGAGGAGAGTGAAAAAGTTGGCTTAAAGCTCAACACTCAGAAAACTAAGATCATGGCATCTGTTCCCATCACTTCATGGCAAATGGATGGGGAAACAATGGAAACAGTGAGAGATTTAATTTTGGGGGGCTCCAAAATCACTGCAGATGGTGATTGCAGCCATGAAATTAAAAGACGCTTTTTCCTTGGAAGGAAAGTTATGACCAACCTAGATAGCATATTCAAAAGCAGAGACATTACTCTGCCAACAAAGGTCCGTCTAGTCAAAGCTATGGTTTTTCCAGTAGCCATGTATGGATGTGAGAGTTGAACTATAAAGAAAGCTGAGTGCTGAAGAATTGATACTTATGAACTGTGGTGTTGGAGAAGACTCTTGAGAGTCCCTTGGACTGCAAGGAGATCCAACCAGTCCATCCTAAAGGAAATCAGTCCTGAATATTCATTGTAAGGACTGATGCTGAAGCTGAAGCTCCGATACTTTGGCCACCTGATGCGAAGAACTGACTCACTGGAAAAGACCCTATTGCTGGGAAAGATTGAAGGCAGGAGGAGAAGGGGTCGAAAGAGGATGAGATGGTTGGATGGCATCACTGACTCATGGACATGAGGTTGAGTAAACTCCAGGAGTTGGTGATGGACAAGGAAGCCTGGCATGCTGCAGCCCATGGGGTTGCAAAGAGTCTGACATGACTGAAAGACTGAACTGAACTGACCTGTTCAGACTCTAGAGTGAGTGGTCTAGGTAGGAACATTATTCATTAATTGTGTGGTCTCCTTCATTATTCCCTTTGCACTGATTGTGGAATTTTCTTTAAAGTCTATTGGATTTATTTTGTTTTTGTTTTTTTGTACAAGATATCTGTTACAGTATTTAATTATCTCATATTTAAATGTGATATATGGCTACTTTTATTCAGTTTTAATTTAAATCTTTGGATAGAAAAACTTTTGTAAGTTTTGTTCATTTTTAAAAAGTGAATTCATTTCTATTTTTAGTTGTATTTCATGGCCTACTAACTTTTCTATATAATCGTTATTGTTGTAGCTGAATATTTGATTTGTATATGTTGGTTTTTATTAGGCAGCATTACTTAAGCTTCAAATTCATTTTAAATTTGCTTCTTAATACATCGATTTTATTGTTGCTGTTTTAAATGAACAGACTTTCAGAGCACTTTTAGTTTCACAGAAGAATTGAGCAGAAAATACATAGTTCCTACATAACCCCTCCTCGTTTCCCACACAGCCTCCTCACTACCAACATCTCTACAGAGAAATACCTTTGTTACAATCAATGAATCAACACTGGCACATCATTCCAAGCCTGTGTGGTGGTGGTGGTTTATTCGTGAGGTCGTGTCTGACTCTTGCGACCCCATGGACCGTAGCCGGCCAGGCTCCTTTGTCCATAGAATTTCCCAGACAAGTACACTGGAGTGGGTTGCCATTTCCTTCTCTAGCCCACCGTTTACATCGTGTTTTATTTTTTGTGTTGTGCATTCTATGGTTTGGATGAATGCATAATGTCAGGTATCCACAGTTACAGTGTCACACAGAATGGTTTTCCTGCCCTAAAAATCCCAAGTTAGATCTCTTTATCTCTCCCTCCCCAGACTCCTGGCAACCACTGATCTTTTTATTGTCTTCAGTTTTGCCTTTTCCAGAATGCCATGTACTTGGAATCTTCTTTCACTTATTAATATGCCTTTAAGATGTCTTCATGTCTTTTTGTGGCTTGATAGCTGTGCTTTTTTTTTTTTCTTTTTACCTATCCATTGTATGGATATGGCTTCCCAGGTGGCACAGTTAGTAAAGAATCTGCCTGCCAGTGCAAGAAAGGCAGGAGATGTGGATTCAGTCTCTGGGTTGGGACGTTCCCCTGGAAGAAGAAATGGCAACCTGTTCCAGGATCCTTGCCTGGAAATTTCCAAGGACAGAGGAGCCTGGTGGGCTACAGTCCATGGGGTCACAAAGAGTTGGACACAACTGAGACTGAGCATGCAGGCATGTGTAAGGATGCACCAGTATCTATTCACCTGTTGAAGGGCATCTTGTTTACTTCTAAATTTCAGCAGTTATAAAGCTGCTATGAACATCCATGCGCAGGTTTTTGTGTGAATGGAAGTTTGCAACTTATTTTGGATAAATTTACAGTTTTTATATGTCAAAAATAATATATTCTGCATTATTTAAGGTTTTTGTCTCTTCCCTTCCTCTTCTTTTATTTCCTATTCATTTTATTATTTAATTACATTGGCTGAGATCTATTACAGTAGCAGGGATGCAATAGTGGAAAACCTTTATTTTTAAAATTCTTTATCTGTTAGGGGACATTATACTTTAAGTCTGATTTCTAGAGAACTGTCATTTTCTTTTGTGGTAATGTGTTACAGTGGTCCATAATGGTGTTTGATGAGTTGTTCCTTTTAGGGCATTTGTAGTTGCAAACACCTTTCTTCTATAGGTGGGCTTCCCTGATAGCTCAGTAGGTAAAGAATCTGCGTGCAATGCAGGAGACCCTGGGTTGATTCCTGGGTCGGGAAGATCCTCTGGAGAAGGGATAGACTACCCACTCCAGCATTCCTGGACTTCCTTTGTGGCTCAGATGGTAAAGAATCCTCCTGCAAAGTGTGAGACCTGGGTTTGATCCCTGGCTTGGGAAGATCCCCTGGAGAAGGAAAAGGCTACCCATTTCAGTATTCTAACCTAGAGAATTCCATCGACTGTATAGTCCATGGGAGTCGCTAAGACTTGGGCATGACTGTGCAGCTTTAAAGATTCTGACACAACTGTGCAACTTCACTTTCTTCTGTAGGTAAGACTTTTTATTTTTAAACTTGATTCTGAAGATTCAACAAGTTAGAAATTAGAGGGCTTTCCTTTGGTTCCTTGTAGGTGGCACTACTGCATACATGACTGCGCAACTTTCACTTTCTTCTGTAGGTAAAACTTTTTATTTTTTATTTGATTCTGCGGACTCAAAAGTTAGAAAGGAGAGGTCTTATCTTTGGTTCCTAGTGGTCGCACTGCTGCATAAGTTTTTGGTTTCCCTTACCCGAGCTACCTCTGGTTACACTTGAGAATTGGCACTTTGCTCCTAGCACCTCTGTCAAGGTGTCATCCAGTACTCCTGCCTTCGGGGTTGTTAGTGCCTTGCCCAGCCCGGTGTCACTGGCATTGCCACCTAGGGCACTGGAATGGCCAGCACATCCACTGTACCCAGGGCCTCCTGTGTTGCAGGCTCCGGCCACCACAGCAAAAGGGTGGAGGTGGCTGGAGGGCTAGGGTTGGGAGGGTCCCCATGTTGCCCGGGGTTGTTGGGTTCATAGGCATTGCTGCTGTGGGTGGAAGCTGCCTGGAGTTGGAGTGTCTCCACAACTAGCAGGATGGGGTCCCAGGCCTCACTGTCTCTGCCACTTGGTTGCCTGTGGCCATGGGGACTGCTGAGGCTCAGAGATTGGAGTCATGTGCTGCCTCCCCTGAAGATACTCTGTTTTCTGGGACCACAGGTTCAGCTGCTGTCCCTGGAGGTTGGGAATTATAATCCCTACCCGTCCTCTGCTCCTGGTTGTGCCTTTTCTATATGTTCTAGTCCTAACACTTATATGAACAGATATTTGGAATTCTCTGGCATCGTGGGGTGTTGGGCAGAGGCAACTTTGTTGAGTTATGGATGTTTTACTGGTTTTAGATGGAAGGGGAGCAGCAAAGGGAGCCATACAGCCATGATGCTGTCGTCACCCTGAGCCCATATATCTTGCTGAGGAGACTACCAGGAAGAATTGTGAAAGTTCCAAGCAATTTCTTTTAGTTGACTATTATAAAATACATAAGGAATGAGATGAGCTAAAAACCAAACCACTCAGCTTTCAAGCAGAATTTACAGGAAATTTAAAGAAGCCAGACAGTTCAGACTCAAAAGTTTAACTGTATGTAAGTCCTAGATACTCTATATGGTAGAGGGTTATCAAAGTAAAAATGATGTTGAGGCAAAGATCAAATTCTGGTGCTGGGAGTAAAATGTGGGCTTTGGTTAGATATCTCAAGGATGTGGCTGTAAGATCCTTTGTTGGGACCTCAGAAAAATAAAGAGGAAACCTAGATTAGATTCTAAAAGACTTAAGGTCAGGTCTCCTAGACCCTCTCTAAGAATCTTAAGGACATGACTTATAGACTTTCAACCAGACAAAAATGTTCCTAGAAATCTTAACAATATTGTTCCAAAGTCCTCTGACCCTCAGCTCAACTCAGAGAAAAGCTTGTATTAAAGAGCTTTGTGAATATGGCATTTGTCTAATTGAGTATATCTTAATAATAATTGTAAGGCCCTAATGGGAAATAGATGGGGAAACAGTGGAAACAGTGTCAGACTTTATTTTTCTGGGCTCCAAAATCACTACAGATGGTGACTGCAGCCATGAAATTAAAAGATGCTTACTCCTTGGAAGGAAAGTTATGACCAACCTAGATAGCATATTCGAAAGCAGAGACATTTCTTTGCCAACAAAGGTTCGTCTAGTCAAGGCTATGGTTTTTCCTGTGGTCATGTATGGATGTGAGAGTTGGACTGTGAAGAAGGCTGAGCGCCGAAGAATTGATGCTTTTGAACTGTGGTATTGGAGAAGACTCTTGACAGTCCCTTGGACTGCAAGGAGATCCAACCAGTCCTTTCTGAAGGAGATCAGCCCTGGGATTTCTTTGGAAGGAATGATGCTAAAGCTGAAACTCCAGGTCTTTGGCCACCTCATGCGAAGAGTTGACTCATTGGAAAAGACTCTGATGCTGGGAGGGATTGGGGGCACGAGGAGAAGGGTATGACAGAGGATGAGATGGCTGGATGGCATCACCTACTCGATGGACGTGAGTCTGAGTGAACTCCGGGAGTTGGTGATGGACAGGGAGGCCTGGCGTGCTGCGATTCATGGGGTTGCGAAGAGTTGGACACGACTGAGCGACTGATCTGATCTGATCTGAAAATATTTTTAAAAAGAATTTCATCGGTGTCATCATTTTCAATTTCATAATATTGGGCTTTAGGGGCAAATTTAGAAAAATGCCCCCTCTTGGAGTTTACTACTGCTATGTTGCTGTTAAAGTGAAGTCGCTCAGTTGTGCCCCACTCTTTGCGACCCCATGGACAGTAGCCTGCACCAAGCTCCTCCATCCATGGGATTTTCTAGGCAAGAGTACTGGAGTTGGTTGCCATTTCCTTCTCCAGGGAATCTTCCTGACCCAGGGATCGAACCCAGGTCTCCCACATTGTAGGCAGACGCTTTACCATCTGAGCCCCCAGAGAAGTCCTGTTACAGTTATGTGCCTCCCATTTTCCCCTTTTACAATAAAAGTTTTCTGTTTTGGTCATTCTATATCTATTGTATCATTATTTGTTGAGTCTGTGATGGGCAGATAATTTGACTCTTTATTCTAAGTTCTTCAGACTACGGGAAATCATACTTGAAGGATCTACACAAGAAGCCCCATTTGTACCTTGATTTGATGAAAAGACCTGGACTTTGAACTGATGTTGTAATGTTATACATTTTAGAACTAGGAGAGGGAGTAAGTGTACTTTGTATATGAGGACTATGAAAGCTATTTGTAGTTATGAAGAGGAAAATTTAAATTTTACATAACTTTCTTCTCCTTCTGCCTCTGTAACCCAGCTTGCTCCTTGCAGTCTAGATCACATAGGTCTCAGAAAGTGGGGACTCACAATACTAGGAACAGGAGTTTATCTCACTCACCCTTGTCCTGCTCTTTGCAATTGCTTTAGCCCCTGCAAACCCACTGTTGTGTATAAAAAACTCTGTAACCGCTTTGTTTGGGGCTCAGAGCTTGGAGAGGTAACTCCTCTGGGCCCACCAGTGAAATAAACCTGAGTTCTCCAACTCTCCGAGTGTGGTGCTTGGTTTCTCAAGTACTGGTTTCTGCAACAGTTAGAGATGGGACTGATGGCCACAATTCTTTGACACTCTTTCCCTTGAAAGGTAGGATTTATTTTCTCTCTCTATGAAGAAATATGAGGTTGGTCTGTAACTTCTTAAACTAAGAGAATATCATAGAAATGATGTTAATTCTGGCTATGGGGTTTTTCTTTCAATGACTAACAGCTTTTGCCTTAGTCTGTTGGCCCTCCAAGTCCCTGCATTATCCCTGCTGAGGAAGTACAGGGTAGTCACAAGGAGAAAGTGGAGGAGGAGAGAAAAAAAAGGGAAAGATTTTATCAGTTCCCAGGCATTCTATGTCCAACTGTTACAAAGAGAAACTGGAGAGAGAAACACAGGGAAAAATTTTATCAGGTCCTAGTTATTCCATGAACAACTGTTCAAGTTAACTTAACCAAGAGGACCCAGACTTTCTTTAGCAGAGTCAAATCTTTCTGTTTTCTGGCCCATGGAATAATGCAATTTAATGAAAAAAGTGTTTTTTTTTTTCTTTTAAAAAGTGGTTTTAAATCAGTAAAATTTTGAGTACTATTGTGTTATCAGTCAGTTCAGTTGCTAGGTCATGTCTGAATCTTTGCTATCCCATGGACTGCAACATGCCAGTCTTCCCTGTCCATCACCAACTCCCAGAGCCTACTCAAACTCATATCCACTGAATCAGTGATGTCATCCAACCATCTCATCCTCTGTTAGCCCCTTCTCCTCCTGCCTTCAATCTTTCTCAGCATCAGGGTCTTTTCCAATGAGTCAGTTCTTTGTATCAGGTGGCCAAAGTATTGGAGCTTCAGCTTTAGCATCAGTCCTTTCAGTGAATATTCAGGACTGATTTCCTTTAGGACTGACTGGTTGGATCTCCTTGCAGTCCAAGGGACTCTCAAGAGTCTTCTCCAACACCACAGTTCAAAAGTATCAATTCTTTGGCACTCAGTTTTCTTTATGGTCCAACTCTCCCATCCATACATGACTACTGGAAAAACCATAGCTTTGACTAGACAGACCTTTGTTGGCAGAATAATGTCCCTGCTGTTTAATATGCTATCTAGGTTGGTCATAGCTGATCTTCCCAGGAGCAAAGGTCTTTTAATTGTATGGGTGCAGTCACCATCTGCAGTGATTTTGGAGTTCCCCAAAATAAAGTGTCTCACGGTTTCCATTGTTTCCCCATCTATTTGCCATGCAGTAGGGGGACTAGATGCCATGATCTTAGTTTTTGGAATGTTGAGTTTTGAGCCAACTTTTTCACTCTCTTCTTTCACTTTCTTCAAGAGCCTCTTTAGTTCCTCTTGTCTCTTATGCAGCAATATAAAATCAGAGCTCTATTGTTCTTCTGTAGTTCATAACGTCCATTAGGACTGGATTATAGAACAAATTACAACTGACCGAAAAGCTAGTCTGAGATAGTTCAAGTTGGAATATACTTTATCCACAAATGCCTTCTCTCATCTAAAGACCTGAATTGATGGGTTAAAGAAGACTGAGCAGGAAGATAGAAGTAGTACAAGCATGAAATCAGAACCAAGTTATTTGGGTATGCAAAAGTAAAAGCAGGAGGTTTGAATGGTCAATCCAACAGTTCAAAATAACTTTCATAGTCTTGCCTATGTGTATATCTATGCTCAGTCACTTCAGTTGTGTATGACTCTTTGCAACTCCATGGACTGTAGGCCACCAGACTTCTCTGTCTATGGGATTTTCCAGGTGACAATACTGGAGTGGGTTGCCGTGCCCTCCTCTGGGGGCATCTTCCTGACCCAGGAATTGAACCCACGTCTCTGGCATCTCCTGCATTGCAGCCAGGGTGTTCACCCACTGAACCAGCTGGGAGGCCCCGTGTGTCTATCTGAAGAGTTATAAATGCTGACACCTTATCATTGGGCCAAGAGCCACTCCTAGATACTGAGACACCAAGAAACATACTGCGTCTTTACTATTAGCTGCAGAAACATCTCAGAAATTATGGCCTCATTGCTTTTACTTAGTATAAAGTTGCCAAGTAAGGGGAAGAAGGAGGAGGAACGGAAATCCACTCCAGTGTTCTTGCCTGGAAAATCCCATGGACAGAGGAGCCTGGTGGCCTACAGTCCGTGGAGTAGCAAAGAGTTGTGACTGAACATGAGTACAAGGGAAAGAAAACTAATTTTATTTATTCTTAATATTTCTCCTGTGTTACATCATATTACATTGCATTACAGTTTGTTGAAATAGAGTAGGAAAACAAAACAAAAAAGGGGGAAATTCTATAAATCAACATTTTCCATGACCATAAGTTGAGTGAAAAAATAAGTCACAAATAAGGAAAAGATATTCTTGAGATGCTTTTTCAACCTGCCTCCATTTTAAATAACATTTAACAGTAATCCTTGACAGTTTGGCCAATGACTTCCAAAAATCTCTGAAAATAGTGGTTCCCAAACTCCTTAGATGAACCATTGTTTGTTTTCTGTTAATTCGTGATTCTGTTCAGTTCAGTTCCTCTGTCCTGTCCAACTCTTTGCAAACCCATGGACTGCAGCATGCCAGGCCTCCCTGTCCATCACCAACTCCCGGAATTTACCCAAACTGATGTCCATTGAGTCGGTGATGCCATCCAACCATCTCATCCTCTGTCATCCCCTTCTCCTCCCACCTTCAGTCTTTCCCAGCATCAGGGTCTTTTCAAATGAGTCAGGTCTTCGCATCAGGTGACCAGAGTATTGGAGTTTCAGCTTCATTGTAATTCATGATTACAATGTAATTTTCTTTAATTACTATTTTGCTTCTTTGCTTGGATAACAAGAAATCATGACTAACTCGTAAAAATTCCCCTTCAATCATGTGAATTAACATTTACTTTTCTAACTGAGTAATTATGCTCCTAAATTAAAATCTTCAAAATTTGAAAGTGTCATAATTTTACTTCTCACATTAAAATGTGCTAATATGGAGGGATCATATGGATAGGCTTAAAAACAACCTATCTACACACTACATGGGGAATAGAAGCATATTTCTATAACAAAATTCAGAGAAGAGCTTATTACCATATATAACAAATCAATTTTATCAACTAATATCTCAAAAACAAATTCATCATTAGACTTCCATGGCTAGTATTCCATTTGCTCAGATTTCCTTTCTATTACCTAAGAATGTATTGTTGAGCCCTAGGCTAGACTTTCCCAGTTATTTTTCCTTTATACTATTCCCTCTCTTATATACATGTATCATTTGAGTTCAGTCGCTCAGTAGTATCCAACTCTTTGTGACCCCATGGACTGCAACACACCAGG